>NC_092645.1:26351556-26699721 GCF_039555335.1 Amphiura filiformis | reverse complement strand
TTTCGCCATCTATACCTGACATGTGGTTGTGCGGTAATGAGCTTGTCATCATAGCCTCGTTAAGTGCACCTATTCCAGAAGAGTTCGTTTGAGGATCAATTATTTCCAAATGTCCCAGTGGCTCAATCGGTTAGGCGTTGACTCCACGCTAGACTATATAATACTATAGTTTTGAGCTGGGAAAAACTTCTTGGTACGTGTTCGAGTCCCTGGTGGTCAATTCTATTTAATTTTATTTTCTCTCTTACTTTTTTCTTTTTTTTTTCTTGTTCGTTTCTTTCTTTCTGACTGCAGCGATTGATTGTTTTTGCCCGTTTTTTTTCCATTATATAATTAAGGATTTTTTAGGCCTATACTAGTCTAATAGGCGCGGCCTACGAATATATTTTTACAAATTAGATTAACAAAATATTGGTTGTTGGTTGTGTTATTGTTGTAGTTATTGTTGTATATATTGCATATTAAATCTGGCATAAATAGGCCTACTAGGCCTATTATACTTATAACCTATAGAAGCATTGATTTATTTCACGATGCAGATATCATACAGGATGATTTTAAAATTGAAAATTTAGAAATCCAGCGAAAATTGCCGAAAACGGTTGCCCACAATCAACCCACCTATCAGCCCATATGAATTCCATGGTCGCCCCTCCTATCCCTGCAACATATAGGACATGAGGGATGACTCACGAGCCGCGGTTTGTCCCGTGGCCCTAGTTCAGATGGTCTCAGGTTCAGATTGATACACCGTTGTACGCGTGGTCGAGTTCATTTCTGCATGACTGTTTCCATTATTAACTTACGCCCCTCTGGGAATCAAGCCTTGAAAATCAATTGTGTTAACCTTAAAGTTCAGAAGCGCTCTGTGTACCAAATTCTGATGCCTTACCAAGGAGCTAGATGCTCCTGAGATACGAAATAAAAATAAAATAATACACTGTATACCTGCTTGCAAGTCGGTAATTGATTGCCTTTAATTCCATGATGGTACAGTGCAACAGAGCAAAAAATGCTCCAAAATTTAAAACCTATATAATTTATGAACAATATGGCACTACACATAAAAAATACTAATACAACGGAATTTCAACATAAGAATCCAAACAATTAAAGTACCAACATGCACAGCTTTGTCCTTATATCATTTTTGGGTTTTAACAAAATGTTATCAAACCTCTACTGTGATTGGCAGCTGCTGAAGGCATCTCTTGGATATAGCTGATAATGGCCATCCATTCAGCAAGTGGCTACCTGAACTGACCTTGACAGGCTTGAAAGAGCACTGTCATCTGCTACAAAACCATCACACTCTAGGACCTGGTCACTCCATAATGCAGAGAGCACAGTACTTTGACAATTGAGTGAAATTATTGATTAGGTGCGGATTTTAAAAGTACAGCTCCTATGCGTGTAAAAAAAAAAAATGGAATAGAATGTTTGGAATCATGTAACTAAAATACTAAATGCATTCTGCAAAATGTGCTCTGACCAATATATAAATCATTTCATTAGCTTTAATTTGACATATTGTTTGACATGTTTGGAATTATGGTAAATCATTAAATAAAATATATATTAATTAATCAATTATGTCAATTAATTAAAAGTACCTTTATGCAAATATGCATATTTTCTCTGACAGAATTGTAGGATTTCAAAGAGCCATCTTTCTTGTAAGTTTGATTCTTATAACATACCGGTATCGTATTGCGTCCGTTATAGTTGCAGAAAAAAATACGCGTGCAGGACACACATACGCACCCCCACACACACACACACCCAGAGGATCGTACCGTTTTACAATCGTATAACATTCATTGGCGCTAGTAGTAAATTCCAATTTTCTTTGCTTTACCTCACTTGTTAGGCTCAAAAATTAAAAGGGGACATATCTGACAGTAAAAGCTGACATTTTATGGAAATTATGTTTGTTTAACTATTTGCTTAAACAGCACAAAACAGATAAAGCAGACAAATTTACTATACATAGGCCTATACATGTATAGTATGCCAGGGACTGTGTTGAAGGGACTGGAAACGGCTTCCACCCATTGTCCCATGCGGGTTGTTGGTTTACAAATTATCCTCAGTTGAGCAAGCATGAATAATACGTTCGTAGTCCGAATAATCAGTCCCAGAACAATTGGCGTAGCGTGGTTCATCTGATTGGGGGCACCGACCATGATTGGGGAGCGCACCGGGTCTGATTGGGGGACACATGCCGTTTTTTGGCAATTTTCCTGTGGGATTTTTAAAATTTTGCAATCGATTGGGGGCGGCGGGCACGTGCCCCCCCATGCCCCTATGACGCTACGTCACTGCCCAGAACAAAATATAAATTTCTGACATGATCGTGCTCAGGGTCTGAACTGTTTCCGTTTGAAATCTTGATGGCAAATTGGACAAAAGCAGCACATGGTTCTACTTGACAGCTTTTTTAATCCCTGTTACCATGGTTACGTGAATCACGCTATTGTGGACCATCCTTCTGATACTTGAATGTTTGGACAATTGGAACGGTCTTTTGTCTACCTCTCTATTTCTAAATAGATGAGGAGGTCAAAATTGTCATCCTCGCCGAATAGGAAAGTCAGTGTAATAGTACTAGGGATGACCACTGTTAATACAGTTTCCACTAGAACGATTTTTCATTTACTGTGTGCGTGCACTCACACACGTATTGTCTATGGAGAAAGTGATCGATACAAGAAATCCCAGGCCTGTTAAATGGCGTACATACTTGTTTTGATCCAAATGTAGGCTATATCAGGGTGTCTCAAGAAATTCCTGATTCCACCAGAAAACATTAACCAAACTTTTTCCTGTTTGGTCAGTAAATAGAGAGGACCTTCCTTCATGAAGGGATCAACTTTTTTTAATGAAAAATTTAATGAGATGAGAACTACAACAGGTTGAAGTGACACCATTCCGTGCATCAGGTGTTCAAACGCAATTATCTCCGAATTTGGAGTGAATCAGACAAACAAACTTACATAGTCATAAAATTTAACTATTTTTGAAGACAAAATGTGCAGGATGTTAAGAAATTTAAGAATGTTTAAGCCTACCGCGGCCCATCTCAAATATTTTACTTCCCCGTGCACTACTCACTACCTAGTCTGTGTTACAGACCGTGTACCTATATCCATAGGGAGAGAAACTACTGGGAACCATACACTCTCGGAAACCATAGTGGGCACATGCACACACAGTGTATTGCTCAATGTAGTAAAGATAACCTTTGAGTTGGAGCAAATTTCTCAAAATTGGTAGTGATTAATGTTACCAAACTTATGCCATGATGAAATATAATAATTTTTGAAGATAAAATGTGCTGACCTTAAAAGATTGAACAATGTTTAAGACTACCGCTATTCATTTGAAATACTGCACTTATTGTTCATCTCCTCTATGGAGATATTTTCCATGGCGGCCATCTATGATTATGCTTGAGGTTTCACCAAACAAACCATGGGTTTTGAGGTAATATATTTTTGTTGTATGTCAACAAAATCGATTACATTTTCAGGATGATCTTATTTTCATGTTGTTATAAGCAAATATAATGTTCCAGATAACGCTAGTTAATAAATACATTAAGAAAAAGTACCTTAGAGTTGCACTTTCTGTTAGTATTCCTTTTTGGACTTTAACTTTTTAACATGTTCTAGCAGCCCTATATAAAACCGTGACACTCGAAAGGCCATATCTCTGGAATGAAACGTCCGATTAAGATTATTTAAACACCAAAATGTTTCTTTCATCAATTCCAAGCCAATAAGTTAGGTCTGAATCAATTTACAAGTACTTCAATTTTTAGTGGACATGCCTAATAGTACGGCACTACGTTGATCGATACCCTGGTACGAACCCAAGCACAGTTACAACACAGCGTGTGGCTTGTCTTCCCGGGCTTGTCTTGAACATTGCGAAATGAGCTTACATGTTTGCCTATAATGATAGACTCTAGAAATGCCAACATAAATAATCAAAGAACGTTATTTTAATAATTATTTCAGTATCAAAATCAGTAGGAACAGCAAGCGTACGGTGTACACATTCCAGAAAAATGTAAATTTGTTATAGCATTCTTAGTAGAGGACGGTATGCACGTATGTGCCTGTCAATAGGCCCCCTCTTTTGAAGTCGACTATACCCGATGAGCCCCTTTTTTAAGAGTCATACCCTATGACCCCCTTTTTTAGTTCCGGCTACCCAAATGACTCCCTATTGTGCTTGCTGCTACCCCAGTAACCCCCTTTTCATTTTTTTTTTGTCAGGGGAACTTTCTCTTTCATCTTTGTCATGGGGGCACTTCCCCTCGCCTATACGCTACTGCCGATATGGTGTGTTTTTCTATTTGATGGGCCAGTTCGTGTGATCATAAGCGCACAATTATGTAATTTTAGTTTTACCCTAGCTATTTGGGCCAAAACCCGGGCCAAAACACGATGGTTTTCATCTAAGGGCAATTATTGTTTTTTTTCTCCTATTTGGATTTTTAGGAGATGTCCCCCATGGAAAAATTAGAGGGTGGAAACGTGTACCCCGGTTCTCTAAGCTTCCTCTGCCTATGATTGTAATGCAAAGCTGTGCATAGCGTTGATAGCAAATTTCCGTGTGCTTTTCACGGGAAAAGAGAATTTTTGGGGCAGCTTGGAAAAACTTGGGTTACAGATCGGAAGGGCCAAAGCTGAGAATCATGATCATGTTGGTCTCTGGCAGGAGTGATGATGAGTTCACTGACCTTTTAACAAGTTCAACCATGGTTCAACAAAAGTCAATACTATTACGTAATTGTTCATGTGATGAGGGAAAGTCAATATTTGCATCTCTTGGACATAAACCTCATAGCTGATTTGGGTAATAACAAGAATTTGTCTTTAAAAAAAGACAAGTTCACGGATCAGGTGTATAGTACATGTACTTTGAGCTACTATGGTCTAACATTCAATACCGGTATTCATATCTAGCCTACTGCACTTATTCGACAATACATAAGTGATATGAGGCTTAATAATGATACCTGCGTCTTGACTCTGGAAAACAATATTTTTTAAAAACCTCATTTTGCATTTAGTTTTTAAGCCACCTCGGGAGGCACCTACAGGATCTCGTTTTGCATTTAGGTCTTTATTGCGTTGCAAAGTAGCAAAACTTTCTTTATATATGGCCCAATTCGTGCCTGGAAAAGGCTATCCTCTCTACAACCTATCGACAGGTCTGATTTCTATAATGAGGTGTCACCGGGTTTGCAAGAGATAATAATACCAAATCTAACCACCATGAAATTTACCACATCACGACCAAGCTCACATTGGGCGCCCATTCCTTTTTAAAGGAATTTTTATTAAGTCCCCTACGGTACTAAGAAACAAATTTGGCTATAACTACGAAGAAAATTGTATCTTATCACAAGTAAACAAAATAATTACACAGCTTGCTCTTGCTAGCTTTTTTTGTCAGGGTCATATATATAGGCCTACATGGGTACAAAGAGTCAATAAACATTAGCTAACATTCAATTAACTATAGAGTATAGATAATGGACTTAGTTTTGTGCAATGTAGTAATTTTCTGAAGTAAATCGCTTGCTGCACAGTTTTCTATACAGAATTTGTTTACTTTGTAATCAGGCATGGCCATGGACCCTGCTAGTTTTGATTAACCAATCAGTTATGTGTATTGTCATCATGTGATGGCTATAAGCCAATTGAAAACATGTTTCTAAAAAGGCTAAAAAATTCCTACTCCTGGACAGACTCTTTTCCGGGTTAGGGCTAATTAGTAAGTTGTCATGTGTGGCAAGATTAATAGATAAAGGCATACAAACTGGGGTATGAGATATTAGGAATTATTTCCTAGACTCTTAACCATGTCCATGTGGGCTGGTGGGCTACATACCTATTCATGACACAGGATATGTAAGGGATAAACTGTGCATATGAGATGTGGGGGAAAGTGGCATCATTTCACTGCCGTGAAAAAAAAAAACTACCCATCGTGGCTTAGGGTTTTAATAACATGCTTAATTTCCGGGATTGATTGAATTTAAATAATGGATACATATTTTAAGTTTAGCATCAGTTTGTGTTATTTAGTTAAGTTATATAAAATGTTACAAAATTTTTAAAAAATGAAATAGTATCAAAGGCTGTGAAAGAAACCCTTCTCTACCGGACCAACCGACCTAGAATTTGGGATTTTGAGAATTAAAAAAATTATTTTGCTTAAATCATTAGAAAATATGTACCATATTGGCTGAAATTTTTGGGTTGAAAAGTCGGGTATGAGAAGTAGGGTCACAAATTGTACCAACCCGAAATTTTTATCACTTTGTAATATTTTCATTTGGTATGTTTCTTATTAATATTTGTGTGGAAAAAAGTGAGATTTTTTTTCACTTTGTAATTTTTTTCATTTGTTATGTTTCTTATTTATAGTTTGTGTGGAAAAAGTGACAGTTTTTCATCACTTTGCACATTTTGAATTTTTATGTCTTTTAATATTTTGTGAGGAAAAAGTGAGAATTTTGTCATCACTTTGCACATTTTTCATTTATTATGTTTTGTATTTTTTTTCTGGTGAAAAAAAGTGAGGATTTTTTACTACTTTTATATTTTTGATTTATAATGTTTTCTATCATTTTGTGATGACAAAAGTGAGGATTTTTTCATCACTTCGCAAATTTTTCATTTGTTACGTTTCACATTATTTTGTATGGAAAAAAGATTTTGTAATTACTTTTTTTTGTAATTTTTTTAATTTTCTGTATAATGTACAATGTTGCTTTAAGCCCATGGATTGAGAAATTTAATATTATTATTCCATGCCCTGATATTGTTTGATTGCATTTTGTAATTTTGTTTTCAAAGTGATGAAAAAAGTGATGAATTATTATGATGTCCAAAAAATAGGTGCCAAAATTTCTCTCCTAAATTGTGCCATATCTAAATTTCGAATGTGATAAAAATCCTCACGTATCTCATCACAAAATAATAAAAAATGAATGAAAAATTGGCGTCGTGATGAACAACAAATGAAAACATTCCAAAGTGATAAAAAAAACCTCACTTTTTCCTCACAAAATAATAAGAAACGTTAAATATAACAAATGAGAAGTTGGCGAAGTGATGAAAATAATTCTCACTGTTGTCATCACAAAACATGTTGATAACAAGTGAAAAATTTCCAAAGTAATACAAAAATTCCTCACTTTTTTTCCTCACAAAGTAATAAGAAACATAACAAATGAGAAATTTCTAAAGTGTTAAAATACCCTTACTTTTATCATCCCAAATTTTAATAAGAAACATAAAAAAACTGCAAAGTGAGAATTTTTTCTTATTTTTAACTTTCCTTAAATCGGGCCTCAATTGCCTGAAATGGATAACATTTTATTTTTAAAGAGGGACTATGAATCCAATATCATATTATTAAAATTCTCATCAATATTATAAACTGTATAGGCCTACTAGCTAAAACTACTGTTCTTTGAATGGTACAAAATGCAGATGTTCAATCGAAATACCGTAAAATGGGGTAACTTTGGGCACTTTCAGAGTTTTTAAACCACTGCTTCCAAACAAAACCAATTATATTTCTAATTAACTCTTTTTGTGACATTAGGGTTCCTTCTACACCTTGAAGTTGAAAAAGATTTTTTAATAATTTTGTAAGGGTGCCCTAGGGGTTCAAAATGACCTGACCAAAGTTACCCCGCCTTTGGGGCAACTTTGGTCACAGTATTACATTCCATGAAGGAAAAAAAATCAAAAAAATTGATCTTCGCTGAATATGGGCAAGTTGTTGTTTTTGTGACATTTGACACCTTGCAAAATTAATCAAACACACATCCTTGCTCACAAATATCGATTTTATTTTTCTGAAAAAATGTAAAAAATGCTGATTTTGGTCAAAAATCCCGCTTTTTTCGTAAATTTCAAGGAAATTACACATGAGCGACTATTATTTCTTCCAAACATATTTCTTAACAAATTGACACCAAATATGACTAAAAACAATATTGCTGTACGAAAATATGACCATTTAAAAAAATATATTTGACCGACCAAAGTTACCCCGCTGACCGAAGTTACCCCATTTTACGGTACATGTTATGCAATACAGTAAGCCAAAAAATTAAGGTACCAGTTATGTTCACCTCCTGAACAAAGACAGATATGTCATAATTTGAACCAGCAGTTAAAAGCCGCATCTTTTAGCTCGAATTTAAGATCTCATTCGTTGAAATTGTTCAAGAAATAAAGTCACAGCGATCCCAAAACCCAAGGAAGATACCAATTTAAAAGTTGCAGTTTCCTGCATTAAATGCTCTATTCATTTGTACACGAAGTGTTCGTGAACGAGAGAACTAGCGCTGCGCTTCCATTGATTAGCACGTTAAGGTTATTAATTATTTTAAACTGTTGTGATTTGGTAGTTCACAGCATCTTACGAATGGTAGTGAGCTTTGCCAAAAACTGCATTGCTCAATTCATAGCGAGCGTGTAGAAGAATTAAAATATCACAGATATACTTTTATAGGTGCTGCGGTTCTTGAGTTACATTGTAAAGAGGGCTGAAACAACAACACTTTTGTAAAGCGTACATAACTAATTAACAAAAATAAATTAAGCAAGTTTGCAAAGTATACGATTTGTAGAATGGACTTTTGCAAAACATCAAGGTGTTAATTTTCAATAATATATTGATCTAGATAATGAAAATCGATTTTTAGGTTGCTTCGACCAACAACACCTCGTCTACCCTTAAACTAGCGTCGTGCTTTCATTGATTAAAACACAAAAGTCCTGACAAAAGTGCAACTTTTGATTTCGTTTCTTCATTAGGTTTTAGATCACCGTTTCTTTAATTCTCAACCAATTTCAACAAATAAGGTCTTAAATCAGAGCTAAAGAGTACAGGTATTGACTGCTTGTTTTAATTTTGACATATTTGTCTTTATTTAGGATATACAGGGGTGAACATAACTGGTACCTTAATTCTTTGTCTCACTGTATAGGACTGTCCGCATTTTTTTTTGTGGGTAATGTGTATAAAACAAATTAATATCTACGTCATTATCATTTGTTTCCCAATTTTAAAACAAGATGTTTTAGAAAAGGAAAACAAATCATACATACCAAAAAAAATCACATTTTGACCAAAAACACCTTCCAACCCAAAATCAAATTAATTGTGACCAAAAGTCACATTTTGATTTTGACCAACAAAAAATCAAATTCTTGACCAAAAAGCACATTTTAGACCAAAAACTAATTTTTTGACCAAAATAACGTTTTTGATCAAAAATCACATTTTAAACCAAAATATCACAATGTAAACCAAAAATCACATTATAAACCAAACATCACATGAATTGAGTAAAATTTACCCGGTGTTGAGTAAGGGGAAAGATTTTACTCTGCTGTTTAGTAAAATTGTGCACAATACCGTACCTAGGCAAATGAGAGCATTTTTTTGCAAATCATTTATTAGACGAGTGGATTCTATAGCCATTTTGGCTGCTGAAACCGAATCCGGAAAGCTTTTTTGCATAAAATGTATCTATATTGGTTCATTGGACTTTTTCAAAATGGCCGGCAAAAACGACATTTTTTCCAACATTTTGCCAAAACATTTTAAAACAAGAATTTGTCTTTAAAAAAGACAAGTTCATGGATCAGGTGTATAGTACATGTACTTTGAGCTACTTTGGTCTAACATTCAATATTCATATCTAACCTACTCTGCACTTATTCGACAATAACTAAGTGATATGAGGCTTAATAATGATGCCTGCGTCTTGACTCTGGAAAACAATATTTTTTAAAAACCTCATTTTGCATTTAGTTTTTTAAGCCACCTCGGGAGCCACCTACAGGATCTCGTTTTACATTTAGGTTTTTATTGCGTTGCAAAGTAGCAAAACTTTCTTTATATATGGCCCAATTCGTGCCTGGAAAGGCTATCCCCTCTTACAACCTATCGTCAGGTCTGATTTCTATAATGAGGTGTCACCGGGTTTGCAAGAGATAATAATACCAAATCTAAACACCATGGAATTTACCACATCACGACCAAGCTCACATTGGGCGCCCATTCCTTTTTAAAGGAATTTTATTAAGTCAGCTACTAGGAAACAAATTTTGCTATAACTACGAAGAAAATTGTATCTTATCACAAGTAAACAAAATAATTACACAGCTTGCTCTTGTTTGCTCTTGTCAGGTTCAGGGATATGTATGAACACCAATATTATACAGGTTTATAGGCCTACACATGGGTTATTACAAGAGTCAATAAACATTAGCTAACATTCAATTAACTATAGAGTATAGATAATGGACTTAGTTTTGTGCAATGTAGTATATTTCTGAAGTAAATCGCTTGCTGCACAGTTTTCTATACAGAATGATGTTTACTTTGTAATTAGGCCTGGCCATGAACCTGCTAGTTTTGATTAGCCAATCAGTTATGTGTATTGTCAGCATGTGATGGCTATAAGCCAATTACAAACATGTTTCTAAATAAAAATTCCTTTAAAAAGGAATGGGGCGCCCAATGGGAGCTTTAATGTGATGTACTGAAATGGGGGGGGGGCACTCCCACTTTGGAGGTGACGCGTATGTAGTGCTGTTAAGACCCCCTTTTCACCATCGCTGTCACCCAAAGTCCCCATATTTTCCTTTTCCGGGTTAGGGCTAATTAGTAAGTTGTCATGTGTGGCAAGATTAGATAAAGGCATACAAACTAGGGTATGAGATATTAGGAATTATTTCCTAGACTAATAACCACATGGCTGGTGGGCAACAATACCTATTCATGACACACACAGGATATGTAAGGGATAAACTGTGCATATGAGATGTGGGGGAAAGTGGCATCATTTCACTGCCGTGAAAAAATAAACAACCATGGCTTGAAATATGTCGTTTTTGAGGCTGCTGAATTTAAAAAAAAACACACTAATCAGATGATTCAAGTATTTACATTGCCATTAAGGGCTGGGGTATGAACGTTTGGACAGTATTTATTTTGGGACATTAGAGCACATCAGACATATCGAAAGTTGCATTCTGAATACGAAGAATGTCATTCTGATATCAAATAATTTTGATTTTTTGAAATTCGCAATTTGATACACATTTTATGGCAAATCATTAAAATTGATATTTTGATATTTAACAGTACTTGAAGTAAACTTTATAAATCTGATGATTTATACTTAAAGTGTATGTAGGTGGGATGAAAAGCCGACGATCAATTGAAAATTTTGACCTTTCGTATTGAAGATATGGATTTTTTCCCAAAACACCAAACCAAAAAATTAGGTCTTTTGGGAAAAAAATCAATATCTTCAATATGAAAGGTCAAAATTTTCAATTGACCGTCGGCTTTTTCCTCCCTGCTACATACACTTTAAGAATATATCATTAGATTTATATAATTTACTTCGAGGACTGTTATATATCAAAATGTGAAAAATATCAAATTTTATAATTTGTCATAAAATTTGTATTATATTGTGATTAAAAAAGAAAGAAAATTATTTGATATCAGAAAGACATGCTTCGTATTTAGAATGCAATTCGATAGGTCTGAGGTGCTCTCATGTCCCACAAAAAAATACTGTCGAAACGCAAGAAACGCTCATTTTGGATCCCTTAAGCTGCAAAAATTTCTTTTATATTTCATATATCAAAGCATAGTGCAGCTTTGTAGAATATAACATGCATGAGCAATTGCCCTTTTGCAAAAATAATTTACCAAAAGAACAACAGTAAACTACATAAACAAAATCATTTCATAATAGAATGGACTAAACATGTAAAAAAGGTCTTTTAGTAAGTTTTTACTAAAACACAGTATGTATTGTACAAAAATTGTTTGTTGAAAGAGATACTCTCTGCATGCCAGTTGTAAAATATTTCGGTAAGCAAGGTGGAAGTGTTCAATACAATCACCCCATGTTGATGCGTGCTTAAAACTTTTTTTTTTTTTAAGTGCCAATTATTGTGCCAATTCTTGGCTCAAATTTGTTACACTGGCACTTTTGCACCATATTACACCATTTGAGTTTCAATTAAAGTCATAATGTACGATCTTATAATATGAATTTGGTTAATTTTTTTCAAACCTGATTTTTTGGCATATTTGTAATGTTTACACATGTCACAACTTGCACCTAAATGGAATCAGCCACATTTGTTGTGTTTGTAGGTAAACAGAGCATAGTTCGTCATAAAGTCATAATTCAAGAATTATGACTTTATGTCCTCCTATAGAACTGCGTGTTAAACGGCCAAAATAACAAGCAGTGTTTCTTTCACTTTACCTCGTTATTTCAGCTCAAAATGGACAGAAACCATAATTATTACTAGTATTATTTCAGCATTTTGAGTATATAATGACAAATTTGAAATTTGAAGGCAATCGTACATTAAGCCTTTAATATGCCAAAATGTTTTTCGAGCTTCAGGAGCATTTGTACTGGAAAACTTATTCTGTCGCCAATCACTCTACTAGTCCCAACTTTGCATAAAGATTGTGCAAAATCGGTACGATATTTTTAATTTTTATACAGCCTGTCTCAAAAAAAATTGTGCAAGTGAAAAGCGCCCTCTTTGGCAATTAGAAAATACCGTTGTGACATAATGCTTACATCAACGTCAAGGGCACAGTCTTAGCTCTCAAATACCGTTTGTTCTGTTCAATTTGCTCTTTTTAATCTCGAGATATGTTTAGTTAACAACGAAAGGGTAAAATTACAATTGTGCCACTTTTACTAGGGAATAGGGCTGGTACATGTAAATCAATGATAGCTGATGTTGATGCGTCTAATACACTCCCCTTCGGGATTAGACGCATCAACACCAGCGCGCGTGCATTATTTTGTCTAATTTCATTAATTTGTCTAATTTCATGAACTTGTCAAAGTTCATTAACCTATAAGTGTGCAATATTTGTTTGTCTTTTAACATGTCTTGAATGACAAATGAGAACAGTATACCATGGTAAAATCATTGACATGCAGATGCATTTAATTTTACAGCAGAATGTGAAATATTTATTTATCGTTTAATTTGTCGTAAGTGGAAAAAGAAAACCATTATACCTTTATCATGATAAAACATTAAAAACAATTATGTATTGTTGTGTAATTGATGCCGGGAATTGATGCATTCTTTTGATTTCACGAAGGAACTCTTGATAAACTTGATGCTATCATTGATTTACATGTACAGCCCTCTTCCCTAGTAAAAGTGGCACAATTGTGATTTTACCCTTTCGTTGTTAAGTAAGCATATCTCAAGATTAAAACAAGCAAATTGAACAGACTAAACGGCATTTGAGAGCTAAGACTATGCCCTTGACGTTGATGTAAGCATTATGTCACAAGGGTATTTTCTAATTGTCACAGAGGGCGTTTTTCACTTGCACAATTTTTTTTGAGACAGGAATGTTATAAAAACGTAAAACATTTTAATAACATTTAAATGTCTCGTTATATAAAGGTCGTGAAAACATTTTAAAACGTGATTGTAAATACTTGGACAAACCTTTTTTTCAAAATATTTTTGCAACTCCAAAATAACATTCTGTTTAGAATGATTTGTACCAAGTTTTCAAAAATGTTTTAGGAATGTTATAAAAACGTTTTTACATGTATACCAATTCAGGGGGCCATTAAGTAGCCGCAACCAAAGAAAGGGGTTAATTGGGTAGCCGCAACTAAAAGAAAGGGGGGTCATCGGGTATGGCTTTTAAAGTCCATTTAAAATCCAAATTATATGAGTTTGGTCTTGTTGCGATGCATTGCGCTATGACACATTTTCTTATACCAACAAACAGCAAAATAGATCAAAATTAATGAGACTGCTTGAGACTCTTTTTATGGTTTTTACAACTAAACTAAAAATTTGATACGATTGATTCTAAATATACTACAAACAATAAGGTCTCTCGTCCCAACGCGCAGTCGGGCTTTCTTGTTAGAACGAGGCATTCCCTCATACATTGTGTTTGGTCGTGCATTGTGTTTAAGTAAGGAACACTGCGAATTCTCAACTATGTCCACGCCGACTGCGGCGAGGTCAAACCCTACACGCAAGTGTGTCCATGTCCTGTTAAGAAGCATGCTGTTTTCAAAGCCCCCTATCGGATTCAGAACTACGTCTACGCCGACTGCGCCAACATAAAACCAAGACCTATAAGCCCTCTATCGAATTCAGAACTACGTCTACGCCGACTGCGCCAACATAAAACCAAGACCTATAAGCCCTCTATCCAATTCAGAAATACGTCTACGCCGACTGCGCCAACATAAAACCAAGAATTGCGTGCATATCCTATTTGGACATGGACGCACTTAGTTAATGGCCAATGCTGCGGACCCTTGGACATACTGAAATAATGAGTTTTCAATTGCGTCTACGCCAAATAATACCTTCTGGCTAAATCGCCCTCTCTGTGTACAAGTGTGTTCGGTTATTTGTCCAATTACCAGAATCCAAGACATTAAGACGTGACTGTAGGGGTTATTTGTCCAACTACTAAATAGGTGGCGCTTCGTTGAAGACATTGAGTTTTCAACTGCGTCTACGCCGACCAACACCGTCTGGCTGTTTTCAACCAACACGCCCGCTCTGTCTGAAATTATTTGTCCAAATACCAGAATCCAAAAGCCATATCGTGACTGTAGGGGATTATTTGTCCAACTACTAGATAGGTGGCGCTTCGTTGAAGACATTTGTCCAAGAACCAAAATGTAAAAGAAATTACGATGTGACTATAGGGGGATTATTTGTCAAAATACAAGAAAATATCAAATTGAGGGGGCTATTCCCTTCGAAGCAGCTCGGGGCTGTGCCCATGGTGTGGTGGGTATTGTGTAGCTAAGCCGTATTGAAGAAGACAAAAAATAATCTATTACTTTCAGTAAAATTACCATAACTCGCAAACGCGTTGCTCGATTGACATGATTTTTCACTAACTTAAAACAAATAACATTGCGCATTTTTTTGGTTACTTTAATTGTCATTTTTTGTCAAACTAAATATGTTTAGGTATCAAAACGCTGTAATATATGCATTATTTAAGGCATATTTGACACATGATTGCTATTATAAGCGCATTATCTCAAAATTCACTTTTAAACAATTTTTAAAAAACTAATCAAAATTAAATCATATTGGAAATATAGAGTACAATCGGTTAAAAATACCTACTGAAATAAAAAAAAATCATAAAACAAAACAATTGTTTCCCTTTAGTTCATTGGTAAATGTAAATGTAAATTGGCAACATAAAGGAAAAGAAAAAAAGAAAGAAAGAAAGAAAGAAAGAAAGAAAGAAAGAAAGAAAGAAAGAAAGAAAGAAAGAAAGAAAGAAAGAAAGAAAGAAAGAAAGAAAGAAAGAAAGAAAGAAAGAAAAAAGAAAGAAAGAAAGAAAGAAAGAAAGAAAGAAAGAAAGAAAGAAAAAAGAAAGAAAGAAAGAAAGAAAAAAAGAAAGAAAGAAAAAAGAAAAAGAAAGAAAGAAAAATAGCTTTACATGAATTCGAACTCGCGATCTCGGGGACGAGAAGCAAGGCCAGTAACTATATGCCACCGGGAGACTGATGACAATTGCACTCGATTTCAGCGTATTTAATCCTATCATTGCAATGCTACTGTATTGTGTTATTGAGCTTCGATCTAATGAATTCATTCATTAAAACTCATGTTTTGGTCGTATTCAGCATTTATTTAACGTATATTTTGAATATACACGGTCACATTATACATACCTTCCTAACTATGATATGTTTATTGGTAATTATTCCTCCATTTAAGCCAAATGAGCACGGTCTACCATAATGTTAAATAATTATATATTAACTTTTAAGTTATATTATTCTGGTAGACCGTTATTGGTATTGCGTCATTAATTCTTGTTATCCTTGTTATAAATAAATTCGCATGAATAACAACAGCTCAACCATGGTGCAGTGGTTTGCTTATACTGCCTTGTGATCATGAGGGCTACGGTTCGAAGCTCATTGTCGCCGATATGTTTACTTGTAAATCCTGCGCTTTATCGCTTTTTTATTTTTGAATACCAATAATGAGCCCATTTAAAATGTGTAATTATTATACACTTTTTGGCATGGCATTGTTACGTTGAATTAGCGTGTCTGTGATGGGTAGTTGAAGGCCTATATTAAAGAGTTTAACGTGCATTCTGATAATAGCATTTGAAATAGGGTAATGAGTTTGAAAGATCAATGATGAGACAAACATCATGATTCTGTTCTATTTATTTCTATATTTTCTTAATTTCTTATTTGGTTTGCTTTTATTATGTTTGTAAATTCTTGCAAAGGAGAATTTATATGTCCACTCTAATATAAGCAATCAATGTGTCAAATATTCCTTGAAAATTCATGCATTGCAGGGTTTGATATTCAAAAATATGTTTATTTTAATAAATTGTTTAAAAGTTGGCTAATCGTGTAATGCATAATGAAATTATCTTGACATCACTGAAAACATTATGAAAATCGAGCAACGCGTTCGAGAGTTATGGCGATTTTATTGATATTAATAGATTATTTTTTTCGCATCCCCTACACAATCAAGTGCAAATTTGCTGGGACACTTTCATAGTTCAATGACCTTCCCCGCACCCCTTATTCAATGTTGTATACCAAACGCCTCATTTTTTAAATGGCCTAGGGGATTCGAAATAGGTTGGAAACTATACAAATAAAATATCACATGGTGAACTTCATATGACCGGTTTTATTGAACAGAGGGCGCGAAATATGAACAAGTGTCCCAGGGAAATTTGCACTTGATTGTAGCTATACGTTTCAATTAATATTCTTACGATAGTTTTAGGCCTATATATAATATTATTTAAGGGTAGACGAGGTATTGTTGGTCGAAGCAACTAAAAAAATCAATTTTCATTATCTAGATCCATATATTATTGAAAAATAACACCTTGATGTTTTGCAAAACATCATTCTACAAATCCTATACCTTGAAAACTTGCTTATTTATTGTTGTTAATGAGTTATGTACGCTTTACAAAAGTGTTGTTGTTTCAGCCCTCTTTACAACATAACTCAAGAACCACAGGACCTACCAAATATATCTGTGATATTTGAATTCTTTTACACGTTCGCTATGCCAAAGCTCACTACCATTCGCAATATGCTGTGAATGACCAAATCGCAACAGTTTAAAATAATTAATAATGATAAAGGCTCGTCAGCTTTGTCAATTTCATATTCCAATTTACTTCGCAAAGCCTAATGAAATACATATTCTTTATTTCTTTCCCCTCCTTCTGAATCTCTCCCCCCCTCCCCTCCTGTTTCCCCTTCCCTACCTTCTCCTTATTTTCCCCCTCCTTCTCCCCTCTATCTGTAGGCTTCTGTACTCGCTCTCTCAAACTTGGCCCTCCTATAATTACCCACTCGCACTCCTGTTTCCCCCTCCCCAGTGATTTTGTCAGGGTTTTGGGCCGATTCTCAAAGGGAAACGTTTTTACAAAACTGGGCTTAAAATGGCAGAAAAAGGCCTAAAAGCGTAAAATATCACGGCGGCCAGCATCCAAAAGGGAGGGTCAAGAAGGAAGACAATATGTCCCACGGGGGCCCCCCGGCTACCAACAAAGCACCCCCTGTCCACTTCCAATGCCCTCCTCTCCTCCTCCCTACCCCTCTCTTACCAGGCACAACCTATGACATGTTATATATATGATATGTTATGCACCGGCTTTACTCTTCCAGAAGTATCGTATACTGCTGGCTCAGGTAAACCAGACCATTAATCCCCTTGGCGTTGAAGTCAAGCTAAAAACTTGGTTCCGCAAACTGATTTGGTGTACTCCATGAGCACACACAAAAGTATATATCAAGTGTGAGGTTTGGAATTCAATCAATAATTTTCAGCAACACGTAGCATGTTTTTACCCAAACAAATTACATTTCCAATAATTGGTCTATTAACTTGATAATACATAAGTGGTAATTAATATATAGTTAATCAAAACAGCTGAAGATAGTGCTCGATACTATTAGATAGTAGAGCGTGTAATAAAATACATAAAACAGCGTAATTATGTTTTAGCAGAGAAGATGTAATAAAGAGGAGGGTCAACGGAATTATATCCTTGAGATAATCCCGTAAATCCTGTCGCAATTCATAGTTCTTTATTCTCAAGTAGTTCGACATCCACTTGAAAAATCCTATGATGTTATGTGTGTGACCGCCCGTGGTTGACCAATTTTCACTTCAGAATTGAAAATATTTCCAATGTTTCTATAGAGAATTTGTTAAAAAGTATGAAACGCGTGTGTTAAGGACCTCCTGCTTGGATGGGATACCACATGTGGATAATACAAGAAAGAAATCGAGTGCTGTAAAATTTCCCCCCAAATCCAACGTTTTTTGTAAACATATAAATTTCTAAAGAAGAAATTTTTAGGATTTTTTAGAGAGGTGATGATTGTTGATCATTTCTATTTTATTATTTTATGTATCTTCCTGTCATTTCCTGCCAACCTTATAAAGATATTCTGATAATTGATAACATTCTTTATCATAAATAATAGAGTCTGAAAGTGGCAACAAGTAGCAAAAATTATAATTTGCCATGGAACTTCAGTCATATTTTATCTGAAATCTGACAAGATGACAGGGTCTGCATGCATGGTGTGTATGAATCCTCATAGACGTATCCTAAAGTTTAGTGCAACTTGTGTATCACACCCATCCCGGGTTCAAACCCCATTGTGTTATTCTATTGTAAAGCAGCTAAATAGGGTGATTCATCATTTACTTTGAGTGAGCGGTCTCACACATATTTTGTTTGAGGATAGCTTGATCAACCTCCTCTTTATTACATCTTCTCTGGTTTTAGGCGTGAAACTCCGAGTAATAAATCATGCTGTTATAACATAATTACGCTGTTTTATGTATTTTAAGTGGTAATTATGTAGTATATCAAACTATTGTTCTAAATTATGACGTATTTCATCATAATTTACGGCACACTATAGATTATCGCGTTAACTTTAACTTCAAGCGGCTTTATCATGGCAGAGTGGTTTTGAATACATAATCCTCTATAATCCTCTAGACGTTAAAGTTTGTGGTTTCTAACTTCATTTCGCAAGTTGGCGGGCTTTACGTGTTTACAGTGCTGGCATTACATAGGAACACGTGATAATATAAGGTTTGCCAATATAACGGTATTACACGCAAATCGATAGAGAAAAAATTAATTGTGCACATTTCAAATCACATTATTATATATTATTGAGTATCGATTCGCGTGTAACACCGTTATATTGACAAACTAAAAAATATTGTCACGTGTTCCTATGTAATAGCATGGTAATATTCGTATTACGCGGACTTGGATGTCGACCTTTTCCCATAATACATCACGATTACATCGCAAACCGCTGGCGGCGCCCTTATTGCGAATACCGAGAATTGATCGCTGTAAACTGCAACTTTTAAATTCGGGTATTTTTCTGTAAAAGCACTACTGTGTTGTTAATATTGAACGACATTTGACGAATGGGGTATCAAAATGCGCGTGAATAAGTCATCCTTCTCGCTATGTTGAAATATTGTGCAAACAATTATTAGTTCTGAATCTATATGCGTATTTAAAATAGCTGAGTTACTTTTTGTGCAGACTTTAGATATATATGCAAGACCAGTGGAATGCTGTTTGCACAAACAATTGATTGATATGTAGAATATGAAAGTGAGAGAGAAGATTATCGGTCAAATATTAGTCTAAAATTATATTAAAGGAATATAATTATCTGTCCTTCTTTCACGGTCATTGGTTTTAGGAACAATAACATGACAATGACATTACCCTGACCTTTATTATACACATAACCTTAGCCTGTTCAATTTTGCATGAATATGGACAAAAGTTTGAAAGATTTGGCCAGTTCTATTAATCTATTAATATGTACTGAATCATCTTCCAAACACCGTCGGTGTCACCGATGCTTTGCCTTTCAATCTTTTGTAAAAGTTTTAAAAAATTGACCGTTAGAACACTTCAAACTAGTCCGTAATCACCTCCCTGTCCTGTCCTGTCCTGTCCTTGTTTCACGGTCATTGTTTTTAGGAACAATGACACGAAAAGACCAGTGCAATAATTACCCTGACGTTCGTTATACACATTACCTTGGCCTGTTCAATTTTGTACAAATGAATATATGTATTAGATATATATTTATAAGAATCTGGTAGAAATTTGTTCCAATAATCAATATGCTCCAGAAACATACTCCAATATATTATATGACACCAAGAACTCAAAAAATAAGAATTTAAGGCCACCGAAAATCGTCATAATTTATAATAATTATATGTACATTGTATGTACTATGTAGGAAACTGTATTTTCGGCGGGTCCTTTGGTAGATAGTGGTCATAATGGGAATGTTGGAATCTGGTCCTTTAATAGTCGCCATTGGCTACTATGTGTATACAGAACTGCCGCTTGTTCCGCAATGCAATGAACTGTGTAAAGACATTCTCGAACTTGCAATAGACATGAACATGATTAAAAGAATTATTACATAGAATTTAAACAATGTTATACAACTGCAGGTCTGTTTGAACTATAGTAGTCCATGGAATACACCGGTTAGTAAACATGTTTAGCATAGGTTGAATTTAGCCAAAACAACCAAAAGTCCCAAACAATTATTTAAAAATCGAAGTAATGATAATGCACTTTTTTGGATTAATGGACACTAAGAAGATATATTTTACATACTAGATACGATTTGAGATGATTTTAGAGGTGCAAGTCTTGATGATAGTTTTGAGACAGAATATACCCGAAAAATGTTGCATTTTTACCTAATGGGACTTGAAGTGCATTTTGAAGTTCAAACTTTAATGCAGAGGTTGTTATGGGTTATTATTTATTCTATCATTTCATCTGAAATATCCAAGTTCGGCCGTTTTCTATCTCTGTTTGTCTTTCTGCTTATATGCATATACAAATACCATTCACGTATTATGCATAGGCCGGAGAGTAGACATTCTTGAGAGGGTACTTCACGTGCTTTATTTTCCAACGTAAACATATCACGGATTTTTGATGGTTTGCAAGTGATTGATTACGTGACTGTTACAAATAATCCCGCAAATAATGTATTAGGTATTTCAATGCAATCACCTACATAGCCAGAATTTCCCGATTTTGCAAGGGGGCACTCACATTATGACGTCATAACAATATTTTGTGGGGAATGTTTGCACTTCTTTTGGTACCACTGGATAGAAGAGACCCATAGCTATACATTGGTATGACATAGAACGGTATATGCCGATTCCCCCTCGGAATATGATGGCTCCATCATACAGTTATTGTTAACTACATGAATGCACACAACACAGGGGCACTCATAATAGGCAATTGACCCGTACAGGTAGGGCTGTGTTGTAGATATACTAGATTAACTAGTTAGCGTCATATATCAAAAAGTATAAAAGCTATGATTTTAGTACTTGCTCTATGTTTCAATTACTTATTCTTTTCAAAAAATCTGAATTTTTAACACAGTACAAGCTTTAATAAAGGGGGACCATACATTTGTATGAGAAAGGAAATCTACATCTTATCCAAACTCCCGTGTTAATCCAATGCACATTTTGCTTCACCGGGCCGCCTTGACTTGGTCGCATTTGGAAGATGGGTGCCACGAAACCGTAATAGGTACAAATTTAGTACTTTCTGTCAATCAAGTATGGTTTATTCTCTACATGTCAATCTTTAAATTATTAGCATAATCCTTATAATAACGCGGAACCGCCTTGATAAGTAAATGATAGCAAACCAGTGAAAAATACCCCAAAACTCAGTCAGTGGAGCGCCGCCCGTACATGTCAATAGCATCATTATCGATTGGATTAGTCGACCGTAGCGGACAATTCGATCGCTCGTTGCATTCATATTATCACATGGTAAAAATTTTGCATTGGACAATCCAGTCTAAACGCAGGACAACCGATCTTTTGTTCTGCTTAGTCGCGCTAAAAGTCGATCGATACATGTTAAAATCAACACAATTCCGAGATACACCTTTTTGCTATGAAATTTATTTTCTCGGTCAAATATAAAGCAAAATTTTTTTTTTCTTCAGTAATGTAAAATAAAGACATAGTGCTTGGATGAACATTTTTTTTAAAAATCCTGGTGTTAAAATTAAGCATCAAATTGGAGATGATTCTGGCTAAGATAGGTCTGCAGTTGATTCACGGCGATTCGTTTCGATGATCTTGCCAAGAAAGGCCAAATTAGATATAGGACAATAATTAGACAAGACATCAGCATCCAATGATGGTTTCTTTAGGAGTGGAATGATGCGAGCATGTTTAAGATGTGATGGAAACATACCAGATGACAATGAGAGAGTTAACAATTTTGTTATCACATCTATAAGGACAAGGTCGCCTAAGTAAGTCATCCAAACAGGTCTTCTTGAACAGGTTGACAGGCAGCGGATCAAGTGCACATGATGTCACAGACGCCGACTTGATGGATTTAAGAACTTCCTCCTCAGAAACTTCACAAAATTCGCTGAAAGTATTGATACATGTTTCAGAAGTCGATACAGATGCAGGTGGTGTGATGTTGGTTTTCAGACCATCACGAAGCATCGTTATTTTCTCGTCGAAAAATGTTGCAAAAGAATCAGCTAAATCTTTGGGACTATCATTATGAGGAAGAACTTTTGCAGACGTTTGAGATGACAACTTGTCTACAATGCGAAAGAGATCACGATCATTTGATCCTGCTATTTGGTGGCTGTGATATTCGGTCTTGCTCTTATCTAGAAGCGACTTGTATTCCTCACATTGGTGTTTATAAGATTCCTTATCCACTGTGAGTCCAGAACGCAACCACCTTCGCTCGCTCTGGCGACGTTCTTGTTTAGCTCTTCGGAGGAATCATTATACCAAGGAGCATGTGGGCGGAGCACAATATTCTTCTCTAGTACAGGCGCATGTTTATCAAGTGTCTTTTTCAGAGCCTCGTTATAACCATTGGTTAAGGAATCTAAGTCACCAGTTGTTGCCAACGGCTCCAACGCAGACTGAATGTCATCGGAAAAACCCTCGAGATCAATGGACCGAATCATGCGAGTTTTAATGCGCTTTATTGACGGTCCAGGACGGCAGATATTGATCAAACATTTAACTGCGAAATGATCAGATGGTAAACCAGTCTGTACCGAGGTACGGCTAACAAGATCATCATCTTTTCTTGATATCAGCAAATCAAGTGTATGACCGCTAATATGGGTAGGTTCATGAACATGTTGTTGTAAATTATGACGATCCAGAATATTGCGCAACATTGAACTGTCGTGGTCGTCATCATCATCTACATGAACATTGAAATCACCAGCTAGTAATAGATGATTGGCGCCAAGTGTCAAAGTTTCCAAAAGAGAAGCGAACTCTTCAAAGAACATAGGCGAGGTGAGTTTCTTTTTGCTGTCTTTTGAGGGCGATATATGGTTACAAGTTCAAATGATGTAGGCCCTGAAGAAACAGAAATGATCATATGTTCCATGGACTTGAACTCGAAGCTGTCCTTCATGCGTATACGGAGGCCATCGCGAACGAGAACGGCGACACCACCTCCTGTACGTTGTTGACGATGAATATGATGAATCTGATAGTTAGGTAATGTATTTTTGATATTTGCCATCGCGTGGTTGTCTCTATCATCTCCTGTTAGCCACGTTTCAGTAACAGCAAGAATATCCAACTGATTATTGATCACATAGTCGCAAAGGGCAGTTGACTTCCCTTTTATTAACGGATCTGGCGTTCCAAGTGGCGAAACGAATGCCCGGGGCATTATGGGTTGAATTTATGTTGCTCCGAGGAACGTAGATAAGATTACTCTTATTGATGGCAGGTTTGACAATTGACGCATTGCATTTTGGGATTCTGATTGAGTTCACTGTTGATATCAGTTTCCTCTTATGTCGTCCCGCTCGACATCCTCTTGGAGGATCATAATCAGAAAGTTTTACTGATGTTGCATTCGTGAAGTACTTGTTTATCACACCTTTCCATTTAGCTTGAAAGGGAGCTGATTTAAAGAGGAAAGGTCTCATGGCAGCACAATAAAAAATACAAGTACAATTAATGGTATATAAATAGTACAAGACTGAATACAGGATCAGAATTCTGCATGGATGCACCGTTGCTAATGTCAACAGAGTCAAATATGATACAGTACGGCGAAGCGAAGTTCAACAAAATGTGATATAATGACGAAATAGTCAAAGTTCACAACTAATGTCATATAGTACTTACAAATCAATTGACGATAACAATGAAAGCTATAAAGTGGTGCAAACGAGTTAAAATCACAAAAATTTTGGAGAAGTTCTTTTATGCTGCAGTTCGAGATCAGCGCCAACATATACAAATTGTGTCTTTTAGTGTGATATTTTTGATTTTTATAGGCCTTTAGTTCGCCCGTGAGCTTTTTACAGAATTCATTTTTAGCGTCTCAAACTAATATAGTTTGCTAAAGAAAGATATTTCCCACCTCTGTAAAGCACATCGTGTGGGTCTATATATTATAGTTTTGTCAGAATTTCCGTTTTTATTTTACCCTTTTCCCCTTTATGCTACGAAAATGTCAAACTTAGTACTTTACCTCGAGAGCAACCAGCAGAAATAATCGATATTTCAATTGTTGTCAACCCAGGTCCCTTTTCCATTGAAAACCAGGATTGCCTGACCAGCGATTTGGTAGCCCAAATCCCCAATTCTGGTAAATGAGGTGGATTTTGGAAATTTGCTCCCGTGATAGCCTGCAATTTCAATTTATAGGGGCTATGGATTCCATGATTATGAAAACCATTTTGTCTGTTTGTTTGTTTGTTTATTTATTTACCTAGGATGAGGTCCATGGGAAAATCCACTGTCCAAACCTAGAAAAATTCGCGTGTTATTAGAGGGGATTTTAATTTTCTGTCCCTCCTATCTCCATCGCGGGTTGGCATTTTCATTACACCCTTCAGACTTGCGTTCGGGTTTGTGTAGGCCTATTTGTCATAATTTAGCGCTATAGGACCTACTTTCTAAATGTATAGCTATAGCCGTGCTATATAAATATTATAAGGTACCGGTATGTAATATTATGTAGGCCTATGGGGGTGGGGTGGGTACTCAACACATTTTAACCATGACTTACAATGCAAGGCTCATTGTTACCATAAATGATTTTTCCTTTAGGTCATTATAATAGGTTGTTATAAACTTCCGTGTTTAACCTTGTATTGTTTTGGCTGCTTCATTATGACTTTCGGTGGGTTTAAGCAATTTCAAACAAACACAAACAAAAGGCACTATACCGAAACACTAGGTAATTTCTTTGCTATATTGAAGTTCTGGCAAAACTGTATCCAGGCCGGGCACCCAGAGATATCGATCCACAATGCTAGTATTTCACGCGTGGATTTGAAATTTTCTCAGCTGGTAGTCAAAAATTATGGAATCAAAACGGAAATTCTGACAAAACTATGATATATCGCTCACGGTGATGTGCGTTAGAAAGTTGGGAAAAATCCTTCTTTAGCGAACTATATTACTTTGAAAAGCTAAAAGGTTGATCCAAAAAAAGGCTCGCGGGCAGAGTTGAAGCCTATCAAAATCGAAAATCTTACACTAAATGACTGAATTTCACGACTAAGTTTAACACTAAGATTTGAAAAAAATACAGTATCAAGCATTACAGTTTTTCCTGACATTTACTGAAAAAATGAAAATTATTGCTTTTCATTTGGAGAAAAAAATTTTACACTGAAAAGGTGTAACTCAAAATTTTGTTCATTTGAATACCAAATTCGATCGTTTGTATTGCCTTATTAAATGACTGAGTGAGCCTTGCAGAACAATAACAATCGGTTGTCCTGCGTTTAGACTGAATCGATTACTATAATGGTTTAGTACTGCATATTTCGGTTTAATCCTCACTAAGCGGGTTTATGGCTGAAAAGGTCACGGTGAATTTGCCGTGGACAAAACTGCACTAAGCAGTAGTTCCAGGGTTAAGAGACGATCCGTTGGTGCATATTTATAAAAATATGGAAGGACTTGCAATACCTGTCATTGATTTCACGTGAAAGACCCTATTTTTCTCAGTACTATATTAAAATTAGAACTTCCAACGCGGTGTATTTCCAAAGACATCGCCTCTAACTGAGTCTGGAGGACTGTGGACCAAGTAAGACGATTTGTTCCACATTTCTGGCTAAAACCGAATTTCTCTTGAATATAAAAGGAAATGACTATTTCAAACTAACAAACAAATAATATAAAATGTCAATAGCTCTGAAAATAATTTTACAACAGGGAAATGAAATAGAGTTTACTGTAGAAACAAATGGTTGGACACACAACCCCCACCGCCCTATGGACACCTTTATTGGTCGGTCCTACCCCCGGGTAATTTGCTGGGGTAAAAACTTGTATCACTAAAATGAGCGCTTTTTATGACAGATGAAATTTTTAGGGTTTGGTACACTCCCCTCGTAGTTCTAGGGTTGATGTAAAAGAGCTTTGAAAACTCACTCTCCAAAAGAATGCGAAGAAATCACTGCAGATTAATGAAAATCACTCATAAAAAGTTTAAACCACTTTTATAGTGCATGGAAACTACTTTTAAAAGAGAGCAAACCATCTCAAGTAATGACCCTATATTAATATTGAAGTTAACGCGAGAATCTATATAGTGTGCCGTAAATTATGATGAAAATACGTCATAATTAAGAACAATAGTTTGGATATTTCCTCATAGACTACATAATTACCACTTATGTATTATCTAGTTAATAGACCAATTATTGAAAATCTAATTTGGTTTGGGTAAAAAACATGCCACATGTTGCTGAAAATTACTGATTGAATTAGATCAAAATATTTTTTGTTCCAAACGTCACACTTGGTATATATTTTTGTGTGTGCTCATGACGTACACCAAATCAGCTTGCGGAACCAAGTTTTGGCTTCGACTTCAACGCCATGGGGATTAAGTTCCCGTAAAATGGCCTGATTTTACGGGGCCCAGCAGTATACTGAACTTCTGCGAATTGCAGCTACTGTGAACATTTTTTACAACGTTGCGTGTCTTATAATTACACCTCTATATAACCAAATATGCTTGTACTCTTCAGGTATTTTATTTAATTATTTATTTTATTCATTTAGGCCTACATTATGTACCCCAATTCGCTGACACTCTTTAAACACACTCATCAAACATAAGTTATACATTGGGGCATATATGCCTATGGATATTGTATGTCAACCAAATTATTCATTAGGAGGCCTATTTGTTACAAAAAATAAGAATGTCAGAAAAGGAGCATCCAGAAATATGTTGGTTGAAATTCAAAATTCTGGGAGTTTTAAAGAACAAAATGAGGATCATTCGGGGAGATATATTTAATTCGATCAGAATGCAAAGAGGAGTCCTTGCCCTCCTAAAAGAAAACTCCTGGCAACGCCACTGGGGAGTGGGAAAGTGAGGATAGATTAATAGATGGAGGGAGGGGAGGGTATGGAGAGGTGGGAGGTGGTGGTGGGGGGGGGGGGGGCTAGGGAGAGCAAACAGATAAAATGGGCTTGTGTCCTGGTGGAAATATAAAATTGACAAAGCTAACGTTTACTGGAATAATAATTGAGCTTTTATTATAATAATCCGGGACAATAATATAGGCATATCACAAGAATATTTAATTAAAACATGTTTAGAAGTATAATATTAGCGTATAGCTCATAACATAGGCTTAATTCCCATTGCATTGGTCATCGCCTAGAGATGTAATCCATGTTTATTCAGACCAGAGACACACCACTCCACGCCATACATAAATTCTGCCAGTCACATTTCCCCAATATGAAATTTTTTTAAAGTAAAATTTTAATTTTAATTTTACTTCATTAAAGTTTGGCGGAGGCGGGGTTCGAACCCACGGCGGCGGACTGCTTTGGATACACTATGAACCCAGCGCCTTAGACCACTCGGCTACCTGTCTTCTTGGAATTCATTTGAAACTTATTGGAAGATATAATCGCAACTTCAACATAGGCCTACCACGTGACAAGCAAAGGCAGAAAACGTTATTGAAAAATACCATATTTTGGAATTTTATTTGCCTAAAACATTTATGCAGTATTATTAGCACTCAATTATTGTTAACTGCGTGTTTATACAAAAAAAATCCAATAATGAACATGATAACTGGGCGTCTGTATGGACAATACATTATATCGATTTTGACACGTGCTTGTTCTCAGTACATTTCCATGGTCAGTAAAATACTATAGAGGAAAACCTACCATTTTCTTATACACGTTCGATGTTTTTATCAATTACATAAAAATTCCATTTTAGACCCCAAATGTTTTTTCAGGAAATAAAAGATTAGATTACCATAAAAACGAAACAGTAATCTTTTGCCGGGTCTAATGTAATATTCACATAGGATTTTCAACGTTTTTTCTATCCTTATTCTTGCTCAATTAAAAAAATATTTTGGCGTATATAAAATTGAAATAAAATTCTCTGCTTCTTAAACGACATCAAATGTGCCACAATTGGGTATCACGAATCGTTATATATGATGTGCAGTTAATAATCATATTTTCTTTTATACAGAGGATGCTTCAGTTTTGACAGGAAAAATATTATCTTGAAAACCCTCTCACTCGGTTATTTTAAAAGGTAACCACGCTTCCCTAGAATGTGCAATAAATTAGCAAAAATTTTTCTTATTCTAACAGCAAGCGTTTCTAGAATGTATTTTGGCGAAATGTGGTGTAGGTGTATAAAGGGAGACACTGCTGCAGTGTCGGGGAGCTGAAAATTACCTTTGCCAACACCTGCAACCCCGGTTGCAAAGAATCAGTGATGTTTCTGGTGTTGGATTTCCTTTGGGTGCTCCCAGGAGGATACATGTTTAGTGCTGAATATTGTATAAAGAGTATAGGAAGTGTTTCATGGCTTTGATAGGTTAGGGTTAATACTGGTCTCTCAAGAGCACCTTGTGAGTTATGTGCCGGCTGGACTTGTTCCTTAAACTGCTGGAGAACAGTGCGGTTAGACCATGTGTTGTATTCTGGTAGGTTTAGTCTTAGTTCCAAGGTGTTCTGCCATGTCTCACTTACTATAGCCTTTATCCATTCAGTGTCCACTCAGTATCCTTCATCTAATCCAGCTATGGTTCAAATAGTTTGGAACCACCTATTCCAATGGCGGATGAAGAGTACAACTCTCAACGGCTAAAGAGCGGACGAGAATGATTATGTCATTCCAACGGTCAACAGGATGGTGTTGAACATGTCACCATAGGTCAAATAACTTCACTGGCCAACGTGTTCCGGGCCAGGGGCGTGCCACTATAAATATGTGGATTTCGGCTGCTGTTGCCTCCGGAAATATGCTGTTCAGGGCTGATCACCCGTTCAGTTGTCAGACACGGACTAAAATAAGTCAATGGCAAACTAATGATTACGAAAACTACAAACAAATATCCAAATACTAGATCGAAGGTAGCTGGGCAGACGTCTTCTTCTGACTCTATGACGGGCCAGCGGGAACCTGGCACACCATCACAGACTGTTGGTCCTGATATGTCTCGTCTACCTACCTTCAAACCACTTGTAGTATCCACCTACAATGTGCGTACACTACACCAACAAGGAAAAACCCATCAACTATTTACGGGTTGTAGCGATGCAGGCGTCGATATTGTCGGTGTGCAAGAACACCGTCTTATTACATCATCCCCCACTGACGAGTTATGGTCAGGCGACAAGAACTGGGTACTTATTTACAGTTCTGCCACAGACCAGAGGCAGGGAGGTGTTGGACTTCTAATGTCAAGGCACATCCATAGGTGTCTTCAGAGCGTGCAGACCATTAATCAAAGAATACTAACTGCTTCATTTAATGGGAACCCCCAGCTTACAGTTACAATTATTTATGCTCCAACTGAATCAGCAACCTCAGGAGAAAAGGACAGTTTCTATAATCCACTAGAAGACCATCTTGAAAAGGTGAAGAGGCACAACATCCACCTCGTCATTGGTGATTTCAATGCCAGAATTGGCCAAGATAGCCATGTATCTCATCCAGCTGTGGTTGGTCCTCATTGTTTTTACGACACAACAAATGACAATGGAGAGAGAACTAGTGAATTTATGCCAGGAATTCAAGCTCCGTCCTTCACAATCAAGATTTCCCCAACCCAAAAGTCGTCTCTGGACTTGGATGCACCCAATGGGCTCAAAACACCAACTGGACCACATCCTTGTCAACAGCAAGTGGGTTAATTCCCTGCGCAATTGCAGAGCTTATAACTCTGTAGAGCTGGATTCAGACCATCGAATACTCAGCATACGACTGCACACCAGTCTCCGAACCACCAAAGGTAAACCTTGTAAGAGGCCTAAGTACAACTGGAAGAAGCTGCTTCATGCTCCTACTAAGAACCGTTTCCAGATTGAACTTTCAAACAGATTCCAGGTCCTCCAGTGTGACGACAACGACCAGTCACCAATTTCTGAGAGGTATGAAATGTTTGAGAAAGTAGTCGAAGAAGTCGCGGAAGAGGTTGTTGGAAAATGTAGCCCTTGTGGAATGCCAAGCTGGGTGACAGACAAGACCCTCAAGTTAAGATCAGAAAGAGATGCAGCCAAGAAGACATATCTACTTGTTAGAACTCGCCATGCCAGAGAAGTGTGGAGAAAGCTCAACACCCAGCTCAACGAGTCATATAGGGCCGATGAACTTGCCTCTATACACAGGCAGATGGAAGACCTGCAAGTAGCAAATGAAAATGGCAATTACAACACCACATGGAAAATAATCCATGACATCTCGGGAAGAAGAAGAGATCAAATCCCAAAGTGAAGAAGAGAGATGGGTCAATCCCCTCAAGCGACAAAGAACTACTTGCTGAGTGGAAGGACTACTTCTGTGCCCTGCTGAACAATGACAATGGACCACCAACATCTGATCTCCCACCACCCGCCGACCAGGACTTGCCTATTTGTGCTGATCCCCTACCCTGGAAGAGACAAGAAAAGCCATTCAAGCAATGAAAACAAACAAAGCTGCTGGACTGGACTGTGTGATTACCGCTGAGGCACTCCAGGGTGGTGGTGAAGCTATGGTAGACATCATCCATAAATTCTGCGTAGAAGTTTTTACAAAGCTTACGCCACCAGAACAGTGGATTACCAATGTTATTGTTCCCCTTCAAAAGAAAGGAGACCTCAGCCTCATGAACAACTATAGAGGAATCACACTGATGTCAGTTGCAGCTAAGGTGTACAATAGGATCCTACTGAATAGAATCAGGGACCATGTTGATCCTGTAATAAGAAGTAACCAGGCCGGATTTAGACCAGGCAGAAGCTGTGCACAGCAAACGCATATCCTCCGTAGAATCATGGAGGCTTTCCATAGTTACCAACTTCCACTAACTATAACATTCATTGACTTCAAGAAAGCCTTTGATTCAATCAACAGGAAGATGATGTTTTCTGTTTTGCGGCACTATGGTATCCCTGAGAGCATCGTAAAGGCAATACGTGTACTGTATACTAATTCGCAAAGTGCCGTTGGTAGATGGCAACATCTCGGATCCCTTCCTAGTGACTACTGGAGTATTACAGGGGATGTTCTGGCCCCATTCCTATTCATTGTTCTCATCGATTATTTGATGACGATGGCTACCGAGGGCAATAACAGCGGTGTTGAAACACACCCGCGTCGCTCCAGGCGTTATCCTGCCAAGGTTTTGAACGACTTGGATTTCGCTGATGATATTGCCTTGCTTGAATCTTCCATCCCGCGGGCACAGGCACAGCTGACCAGAACAGCGGCTGCAGCAGAAAGCCTGGGTCTCATCATCAGTGTTCCCAAAACTGAGTACATGACCATCAACTGCAATCCTCAGCCACCACTCCAAGTATACGGAGAACCCATCAAGTATGTCACTGATTTTAAATATCTTGGTTCCATGATGGGCTCTAGCACCAGTGACCTCTCCCGACGGAAGGCGCTTGCTTGGTATGCATTTTGGAAACTGGAGCATCTGTGGAGAAGTCCAACAATCACTGTTGCAACAAAAGTCAAGCTGTTTAACACCACTTGTGTTACAGTATTGCTCTATGGCTGTGAGTCCTGGGTGATATCTACTGATATGGAAAATAAGATCAATGCTTTTGGTACATCATGTTACAGGATAATGCTGAACATCAAGCGCACTGACCATGTTAGTAATGAAAGGGTCTATGCCATCACCAACACTGTGCCTCTTATCAACTCTGTCAGATCACGACAACTACGATTCCTGGGACATATCCTGAGGATGCAGGAAGATGAACCATGCAGAAGATATGCTCTCTACAATTACATGGTAAAAGAATGGAAGGCAAAGAACATCCTACTTGTCTTATGTGCAAAAACTGTTGGGGGATTTCGACAACTTTCTACTGCCAGATGCCATTGCCACTTTGGCTTCAGATCGTAGTACATGGAGAAACTTTGTAGTTGCCTGCTTCGCAGCCGAATGAAATGAATGAAATGGTGTAGACCAGAGAAGATGTAAAACTTTCCTGATTCAGACTATTAAAGCGCCTATTGTATTGAAGTGTTACCAACAAAGCACTTCAGCAAACAAAAGGGAGACATTTGTTGCAGTCGCTTTTACATACCCTTCTTTTGGTCACCCATTGATACACTTCCCCTAGTTTAAACAACAAGACGCTGTTGGTACAGAAACCAATCTTACGTTCGCGTTGAAGTGAATTTGAGCAAGAAATCTAATCGATATTTTTGAAGTTACCGTTAAAGTTCCAGTAAAGTTTCATACGTCATTCCGCAAAGTCTCTAATTTTTTTTATTTATTATTATTAACGGCATCTTTATAGAGGGTAGCCCAGATCAGTGAACAAAGCACTGCTTTCCACTGGGGCCCTCTTTACATATTAAAATACACAGAGATACAAAGTTATAAAAAAATAAAAATAAATATTGAAAAATAAAATTTCCTTAATCTTAAATTACAAAGCACTTAAAATACCATGAAAAACTGTATAAATTGCACTTTTGTAAATTGCATGCATATCAATAAAATAAAGTCTGCACAAAAAGCAACGCAGCTGCCACAAATACGCCCATAGCTCCAGAACCAAATATTCGCTCCCACAATGTCCCAACATAAAAAGGAAGGACGATCCACCCACGCGCACTCCGATGCCCAATCTATCCAACTCGGCCCAACATCAACAACACAGCAGCGCCTCGATAGAAAAATACCCGAACTCAAAAGCTGCAGCTATCCGTATGGAATCTAAGCAAGCGCGACTTAGACAACGGCGGGCCCCACGCAGCACAGCACCGGCACAACATCCATTGAACGATGTTAACTGCAACCTTCAAACCCAGGCACCTCTCCCCAAAAGCACTACTACGCTGTCAATATTGAACGACATCCGACAAATGGGGCACCAAAACGCGCGCAAATAAACCACCCCTCTCCACGCCGAAACATTCCGAAAGCAAATACTACCTCCGAAGCCATCGGCGCATCTATAACAGCCGCGTCACTTCCCGTGCAGACTATACATGTACATTGGATCACAATTTAAAATTAAATGATCATAAAAGATAGGTACAACAAAATCGATAAAATTGCATTTATATATAAATAGATTGCAAGAGTACATAAAATTATATTTATTACAAAAACTTAGCACAGCAAAATGTTACTAGTAGAAAATAAACCTTGGTGTGATTTACTGCGAAAGCCATCGGACATCCCACAATTGCACAAAGACACATGAGGCGCCGCACATGACCGACTCAAAACGTAGAGTGCTACCATTGACTTCCACAGTGAGTCAAACCAAAGTCTATTAAATTAAACAAGAACACTAACCATCAGAATTACCATCAAAATCTTACTTAAAACCAAAATGTGACTTATTACAAAAACTTAGCACAGCAAAATGTTACTATTGTCTGTCCAAATAACTTAGACACCCGGTTTTTAGGATATATTTCGAAAAGTTTTCACTTTGGCAAAAAGTCATGAAAGAAAAGTTGCTAAACACGGTTAGACCTAACAGAAATTATTAGTAAAGAGATGAAAAAATATTCTTCCTTGTCTACTTTTATTCAATTTTGACCGATTTACAGCAAGATATCTGGGTCCAGCCGAATATTCCTAATGACTTGAAACTTTTGATGGGATAATCTATTTACAGTAAGGGGTGTTTGAACATTGTAATCATGCATATTGATCATTGATTCCACCCTTTTTTCTTTAATCCTTTTACTGATTCACAATAATGGCGGTCTATTCAAATGCATTCAACAAAAGCATGTTTGCAATCTACCGCGAGAGGTCGTCTCACACGCATAACAAATACACTACGATCAAATAGGTTGATGACAAGATTCGATTGAATGGACTGCACTGTGCCATGATTTCGGTGAAGGACACCGGTTCAAATCCTTTGTTTGGAGCCAATCAATAATTTCATGCACAACCTCTATAACTCAAAAGATGTCACAGTTGGTGCATTATAACAAATGATAGGGCAAGTTACTATGCGTCTGGAGTGGAGTGTATTGTGAATTATACTCCTCACCAATAACATCAGAACATTCATAGGGCATACAATTTGTATTTTCTTAGAATTGGACCAAGCCAAAAGCATGCACAGAAGAAGATTCAAATACCGCGCCGAATTGTTGTAATTGGTTGAGGGACAGCTGGGATCACTGAGTTAATACACTAAGAATAAATATGCCAATCAGAAACACTGTCTGCATTTTATGAACTGAATTATATTTTTCATTTTTATAAAATGTTTTTGGTGAGGAGTATAATTGATTTACTATTCATCCATTCACTATCCAAAATCACCATACCTACAAATCTGTATAATGAGACCTTCCAAAATAATGGTACCCAACTTCTACCGGATTATTTTGAAAGTGTTGAGAAAAACCTTCAATTTCAATAGAATTTCTGGTAAACTCTCACTCAATGCTTTGGAAACACAAAAATCCCGTTAGGTCTCGGCGAATGTTAACACTTTTCTTTCATGACTTTCTTTGTAAGTGGATATTTTTTCAAATAAGTAATAAAAACTGGGTGTCTAAGTTAATTGGACAGACAATAGTAGAAAATAAACCTTGGTGTGATTTACTGCGAAAGCCATCGGACATCCCACAATTGCACAAAGACACATGAGGCGCCGCACATGACCGACTCAAAACGTAGAGTGCTACCATTGACTTCCACAGTGAGTCAAACCAAAGTCTATTAAATTAAACAAGAACACTAACCATCAGAATTACCATCAAAATCTTACTTAAAACCAAAATGTGACTTATTAATTACTATTTAAATAAATACAAAGAAATGGAATGTAATTGGCTCCACCAGTCAAGCTAGTACATGTACGCACAGATGAACCCCTACACAAATGCCATGTAAGTAAGAAACCCACACTAATCAAGCAAAAATCCCACCCCAGAACCATGCAACACTCACTAAATCATGCAAAAACTTTAAATAAGTAAAAGTAAAATTCTACACAACTCAGCAATCACCATACTTTTAACGTAGGCTATTTATAGAGGTCACGCGTCACACCCCACAGCTCCGGGGCAACACTCCACTCAATCACCGCGATGCTCCACAACCTATACACCATGATGCAAAAATTCCTCTGTGCGTACATGTAGTACATTAATGGTGAAGTACATGTTGGGCATAAAGCCAAAACATAATAATCAAATAATCCAATGAGAAATCAATAAATCAATACAATAGCAGATCCAGTCCCAGAAAACAAAAAACATTATACAAATCTAAGCTCAATTGAGGATGTGGGCTAGCTCGAGATACTCTAGCTAAAATACAGATTTACATTTACTATCTTACATTATCTTGCTGTATTTCAGCTAGAGCTCCAAACGACAAGCTTCCGGGGTTTTTTGGAGAACAATACTGTTACGTAAGATGAAGAAGAAACCCGCCTCGGAGCCCGCCCTACTCATTATTTCATTGTACTTATTGCAATTTGCCTCCACACATTACGTAATCAACACAAAGCTTTTGTGAGGATTAGTGAGTGGATAAGAAATTGACAGTGGAGGATACGAAGGACACGCCGATTGCTAGTTGTCAATCATGAATTGCCGCAACGTATTTATATTTTACTGCATGGCATTCCGCAAACACCAAGACAAATTATGCCGTATTTTTCCAAAGATCATCTCATATGAAGTAAGCTAAATGCGATCTGTACTTTTGTAACATTCCGATCGCTTTTGATCACCTATTATCGGCGAATTTGCTTGAAAACACGTGAGTTCATGTTGTGTAAACATAATTAGCATAGACACAAATGAAATTACGATGCAATACAATGCAATTTGAATGCGCAGCAGATCTATAGAAATAACGTTGCCCGGTTTTATGCAGAATTAGACCCTGTCTGATGTGGGCTTTGAGCATTTTTTTTAAATATGTGAATGTTGGGTGAGTTTTTAACCTGGGCTGGAAGCTGGTTCCACAAATAAGCTCCCGAGTTCTGAAAGGTACGCTTGCCCCAATTGGTTCTACTACGACCGACACGGATGTTGATTGTGTCATGCAATCGTGTTCCATAACCATGGGACTTCATGCGATCATGGATGTTTTGTACCAAGTACTCGGGGGCTAACTTGTTGATACACCTGTACATCAAAATACATTTAAAATAATTTGCACGCTGATCCACCTTCATCCAATTTAGTTCACCATAGATTTCACTAACATGTACCATACCCAGCAGAACCTATAGAGGTTGTGCATATGAAGTATCATACCGTGAATATGCGGACTACTCAAATGCATTCAACAAAAGCATAATTGTAGGCTACTGCGACAATTCGTCTCACACACATAACAAATGCACTTCGGTCAAAAAAGTTGATGACAACATTTGATTGAATGGACTTACACTGCGCCATGATTACGGTGAAGGACGCCGGTTCAAATCCTTTGTTTGAAGCCCATCAATAATTTCACGCACAACCTATTCGCCAGCGAAGTGTTACGTGTAATCCGATTATCACCATGTCAACTGGATCACGCTTTTGAGTTCTACACCACGATCGAAATGATCGCAACACAAAGTCTATGGCATGTACTATCAATTCCAAATGGTGCGTGATCCAGTTACCAGGGAGTTACGTAACCACTTCGCTGGCGAATTATCGTGGTAAGTATGCGGGTAAGTATGTAACTTACATTAGTGAGGACTTTCTTTTTGTGCTGTGTTTATTAGCTCCTATTTAGTACTCCCTATTCCAGAAAAATACATCACTAAATTTTTTGGATCGAAAAAAAATATTATCAACTTCTGCCCAACGAATCATAGCTAAATTCTAATCCGTGAAAGTCAAATTTTATTATTTGGTCAATTTTGTGAAATAAGAGCCAAGGGTGTTTTCCGTTTGTTGCGACAATCAAGCCCAAATACTTGTACAGAGACTAATTTCATGGTATGCATTCTAATTTTTAGAAAACATATTTTTAGTCTTTTTCATAACCAATTATCAAAAATAAAATAAAATATCAAAACTATGAGCTAACTCAAGATTTTGAATGTGTAGACTTGTGGCAAGTTTTAGAAGTTTATGACTACAATTGTAGAAAGCGTACAAAAATATAAATATTAGAATATGCCATTTGTTACCAGATAGAACTAACTAAAGGATTAGGACTTGGCTATAATATTTCGTTTGCCAAAACAGGATAATATTTTTCATTCCACAAAAAAGAGTGCTGTATTTTTCTGGAATGGGGAGTAGGTTCCTGCATCTGAACATGCCAAAAAAGGATTCCGATAAAGTATAGTTTGAGCCATCTATGACGTAATATAGTCCCCGAGTTATTAGCAAAACTTCAAATATCAAATATGACATTTTGCTTATAGCTAGATAACGTGTGCATCAAATATTTCAAACTCTATACTTTTACTGAATCGCAATGACAGAGGAAGATTGATGTGTGATTTAAACAAGATTTGACCAATTTCACAATTAAATTTGACCCCAGTTCAAGAAGCATTTTCTTGTATTTCACATTAATGTTTCTAGACTTTGTCAAATAGGACCTTATGGAAGCCCTGCATGCTTTTATCGATTGACTTCACTGAAATCAAGGATTCGAAATTCGAACTAGCGTCCCTGGCTGTAATGCAGTCTATTCAATAAACTCACTGTTAAGATACGGTGCACATTTTGTCTTTTTTGTGGAATATACCGGTGTGTATGTTAGAGATTGGTATACTTCTATTGAACAGAGTTGGACATTCGGTCATGATTGCGGCTAATTACGACACACGCACGCAGGGCCGCTGAAGAAATGCGTTGTGACCTTTTCTAGCTTTAGGGGCCAAGTGGACTGACGGTCTTCTTGCGCTTCAATTGATATTTTTCACCTTTTCTAGCTTTGGAAGCTAATTTTACTGCCTAGGCATAAAGGGAGTCAGAACAAAACTAGTGGCAGAAGATAGAAAGGGAGAAGAATGTGGTCAAAAGCAATACCTTAGCCATTGGCTAAAAGTCACGAACTTGGCCCAATTGGGACACAAGTCCCTTTCCTCATGTGACAGCCATGTGACAGCCATCATAACCACTGATAAAATAATACGAAAAGACACATTTTACTTATTGCTTTCATGTTGTTCTTAATGAATGTTACATGTTTATTCATGGATTTTTGTTAGTTTGTTAGTAATAATCTTTGAATAGCAGTTGCGTACCGTGGCTTTAGGGAATCGAACCCATGGTTTGATAAAAAAAATATATCTATAAATCATCGGTGTGCAACCCGGCTCCCACCGTTGAAGGTTTGGCCTGTGCGAACACCAATTCAAAACTTGACTTCAAAGTTCTTAGTATAAAATTGTCGAAGTCTTCAAAATTAAATTTATTGTTGACAATGAAATTTTGTAAATTGTACAGAAAAAAATGGGTCATTCAGTGAGAGATTATCAGATTTTTTTTTACAAAATTTTTGAAGGGTCTTTTGGTGACAGTAGAATGTTCGTTTCGTTGGTTAGTTTTTAAACGTTACTTTCATTTAGATAATTAATAAATTCCATGCCTATGTGTACATGTTACTGAGAAGAAACTATAGAGGTCGACCCTTGATTGTTTAACTAAATGACACATCTGCATGTTGAAAACAAACATGCGCAGATTTTATGCATTAATATATTTACGATACAACATGTACAATAAGGCTACATGTACATGTCCCGGGGTACATGTATTACTAGTAGCATATGCGTGCGATTTCCATGCAATAGCAGACTGACTAGGCTTACCTATGCCTAGGTCAGTAAGTGATTTTAATGTAGAATGTACCCAAATAAAATGTGCTATCAAAACAGCACTAGCTTTGCAGTTGCTGGAATGAAACTGAAGGTTGGTGCATTATTGTAATTCACTTTCGCTTTAGGTATATTAATAGGCTTACATTTGGCAGCGAAAAGCAGTGAAACTTGTTATTTTTAGAATTAAAACTTATAACATTTGACTTTCTTATTTTGTCGAAATTTGCTTTTTAAGTTTGTATTATTAATCTTTTGTAATTTTAGTAACATTCACAACTTTGAAATTCCAAACCAGTTGATACATACATACAGCTACCCCATGCATAGGGAAAGGATGTGCCAACAATATCGGCATTTTTTGGTAAACATGGTAAGTGCGTAATAGAATATAGCGATTCCACCGTTCCATGTTACCGCAACCCTAATGATTTAGGATTTGGTACAAAAGCGCAAAATACATTGTACAATTAAAATATATATATATACTTCTATGAACCACATACAAGCTTAGAAGGTGCCTTGATGTATAATATAAAAGCCAAACTTCATTAAAAATCACAGGTTGAAAAACAACATTGAATCGATTGAACAAAGAATATTATTCCGAACAAGTAAGACCTTTAAGGGGTGGGGTATGAACGTTTGGACAGTATTTATTGTGGGACATTAGAGCACATCAGACATATCGAATTGCATTCTGAATACGAAGAATGTCCTTCTGATATCAAATAATTTTGATTTTTGAAATTCGCAATGTAATACACATTTTATGGCAAATCATTAAAATTGATATTTTTGATATTTAACAGTACTCAAAGTCAACTTTATAAATCTGATGATTTATACTTAAAGTGTATGTATGTGGGATGAAAAGCCGACGATCAATTGAAAATTTTGACCTTTCGTATTGAAAATATGGATTTTTTCCCAAAACACCAAAAAAAATAGGTCTTTTTGGGAACAAAATCCATATCTTCAATATGAAAGGTCAAAATTTTCAATTGATCGTCGGCTTTTCCTCCCAGCTACATACACTTTTAGAATATATCATTAGATTTATAAAATTTACTTCGAGGACTGTTATATATCAAAAATGTGAAAAATATCAAATTTCAATAATTTGTCATAAAATTTGTATTATATCGTGAATTTCAAAAAATGAAAACTATTTGATATCAGAAAGACATTCTTCGTATTCAGAATGCAATTCGATATGTCTGCTGTGCTCTCGTGTCCCACAAACAATACTGTCGAAACGCTCAACACGCTCATTCCAGATCCCTTAATACATGCCTTTATTTTCTGGTTTATAGCTATAGTCCGACAGCTGTTGTCAAATGTAAGCCTAAATTATATTTTTTGCAAACGTTTTTACCAACAAGTTTTGTTACTTCAACAACATTATGATACAATGTTTTGTGGCAACAAAGTGTTGTTGTGGGGTATAACGTAAACCTCACATATTCTGGCAAACTTTGTGTGCTCTTTTGCTACCAAACGTTTTGTGTTCAATGGGTATATCACTATGGGGGTTCTCTTTTGTTGAATGTATACGGGGATGTGCCACGTACCTTTTCAACGATTTTGGTATATCGATGGGTGAGTTTTCAGAAAGTGTCCCTAAAATCGCCCAATTAGGACGCATTTGGGTGCTTTTTGGTGTGTTTTTTGTGACAAAACCAACCAAAGTAGGCATAAGTCATCATCCGAAGGTCTGTGTGGCACATCCCGTACAAAAGAACCCCTACCTCCGAGTACTACCTGACTGTCATATGATGAAGTTTTAACCATATCATCAATAGCACAATATTGCATGGCGATGGGAGTATTTGGCTCTGCTGGTTTTTACTAAAAATAATTGTTCTATGGGTTATGAACTTATGAATCCAAGGTGTCCATATTCCTTCTCAGCATTAACTTGCACGTCTTTGAATCACATGTTAGTCACTGTCAATCTCAAGCTCACGCTTCAGCCAATTCAACAAACGCGTTTCCTCAGACATCCCTGTTAAAACAGATAAGACATAATGCATAATTATTGAACAGAAGGATAACTCCATCCCAAGTAAAAACTTAGTAAATGCAAAATATTAATGAGGAAACGAATACTCATACTGTCTTTTTACTAACTGCATCGTGAAGCAAAAGCAGTTAGGCTAACTATATGTCACGACAACCGCGTTTAGATATATATATATAGTGAATAAGTCTACTGCTAACATGGATAAAGATAAATATAGCATCTGATTCAATTAACACTTGCTAGTGGAAATTTAAAATGAGAATTCTTTCAAACCGATTAGAATTGGACAAAACTACAAGAATTGAAAATGCTCTCTGCAATACCCAAAGACAAACATTTTTACCATTTTTGTAACTTTGTCTTCGAGAAACTCCGCTAAGATTACCAAGTTCTCATGTGGTTGTTCAATATAACAATAATACCTGGTCCAAATAAACAGCTGCATTCTTATAAGTGAAAGTATAATTATACTGGTTACATATTGCCTATACCATCACAAATGTTACTTTTGATAGTTTAAATTATACCCAAAGCTTGTTAAAAGCATCACAGTTACACCCAAGTTTCCTATTTTAACGATGAAAATCCGTTGAATATTAATGAAAATCAGTGAAAATATAATAGGTCAACACATAGTCATAGTATTATCTGATGTTTTTTACACACAAATCCCAGTGCAGTGTAAAGACTGGCCTCTGGCAGTGCATATCGTGTGCAACTTGAAATTCACTGACATGGGTCAAGAAAGAGTCCCGGGGAAAGAATGTGCCTGGTACATTTTGCGGACTCTTCGTTTTTGTTTTTGGCCCAGTGGTTATAGTCTTTGTCATAGATTACTCAAAATCGAAGGAGGAATCGACGAACGGCTTCGCCGCGACATCGATCCGCGAAGTAGCGAGTCGCGATTGAGGGGAGACCGTCCCGAGCGGCTGCAACTTCTCTGATTAAGAGTCAATGAACTGAGAACTCTGAGCAATTGTGATGTCAAACAGCAGGACTAATGAGATACCTTTTTACATACTAAACGGAAAGTGCATGTCTCTGCTACATCACCTGACCCATGCATTCTCATGACCAAGCAAATATTTTAGGTAACATAGGAGACATCATTTTACCACTTAAAGTCATATTAAATGTGTGATTTACTTCACAGCGACGCCCTCAATTTTACTCGGATTTCTACTTTTTTTTTTTTTTTATGCCCAGTGGTGTACTAAAATACCACGTAAAAGACTAAGCCTGAAATGCTTTAATAACAGTAAAATTTAAGTTTTTATTATTCAGAGTTCACCGACCGAGTGCTTGTTAACATGTCCGGTGGATGTCAGCTTATTTGTACACACGACGAGCGCGATGCTCCGTGCAATTACATGCATACGATCGGTGAGCGAATACACGCATTGTAGGCGCTGGAATGAAATCTCATCGTGATCAGTGAAAACAAACATTAATAGGAATCTATTCTTTATGCAAATCACATAGTATTGCTTTAAAGGTATCTTTCTCACAAACATAATTACGCTTTAAGCCCGGGGCTTGCTAAGGGATATGCTAAGATCTGGTACTGAGTAGTTTTTTCATCAATGTGAAAAATTAATGTGTAAGGGCAACCATTAAGAAACAAAATACTTACTTTTGCCGCTTCCACTGCACGAGGTTGCCTTGACTTCACAGAGTGTCAGAAGATCCCGTCGTGGTAATTCAACACTAATGTATTGTCCACTCAGATTGCATTCTATTTCGATACGCTCGCCAAGAGAACCAGACCTGATTTTGATCCATTGATACTCGGCTTTCACATTCTGGGTTCTGTCCGTATTCAGGGTTGGATCCTACTCGTACTATGGCCCCTTCAAGTCGCTCTTCTGCAAAAGGAAATAATAATATTAGTAATCTGGATATGATTTGAGATTCCGTCAACGTGTGCTTAGTACAGGAACCTATATCCTATACGTTGATTTTGTTCATAATGGTGGAAAGTAGGGATAAAATTCAAACTGAGAAAAAATTCTAGTATGACTTTATATGGTACAATGGAATCGTAACGCCCTTTGCCTCGAAGGGGCTATAGGCACACCGGCCCCTAGTAAGATTTCTTGATTTTATTGCAATCGACGGGGCGCATCGGTGCGCAATCGTTTCTCTAGGTTTGTGGGTAAGGGAGTTGCCGGAAGTTGTCGGATGCGATATCGCCAAGTAGCCATTGGATAATCTCTACAAACAATTCTAAATGTCTAGTCATGGTTAGTTTGAATGGCCTGTCAGCCTTGTAGTTTGTTTTCAGCTCGTACATCATGTGTCACGTTTCATATATATAGGCTACATTTCAGTGGCATACGCACAGCGGGTAAACCTACTACGTAGCCTGGGGGAGTAAATTTTCAAATCGTTTGGGGGTTGGCCACGTGCCCCTTGCCCACGGCTGTTTGATGTATATAGAATTGGCTTCATTATTAACTAAATGCAAACTATAGATGGCGCTATTTATCCTAAATCATATTTCTTTATTTGCAAGGGTTAGTGATAAATACCGCCATTACAACAGCTGGAATAGGTGAAACAAGCAACAAGGAAATTTTATAAACATATTTTATGAAACAATAAAAGGAATTATTTGTATTAAAAGCTTGAAAGGGTAATTTCCAGTAACTAAATAGTGTCACCAATTTTGTCATTAATAGATACATTTTATATCCGAAAAGCTTTAAAAACTACTATAAAAGTGAATAATTTTGTAAAAGAGGGGAATTTAAAGTTGAGAACGACTCAAACGCATCTGTATACATTAACACGATATCACTTTTAGCTGTTTAAGCCTAAAATTTGGTTATACATGATGTTTTGTTTGAAAAACTAATAAATGACCCCATCAAACAACCGTGTGCCCCTATGACGCTGCGCCATTGGTTGTAAACCTACTAGATTATACCTACCACAGCAATCGGCTCTGTTGTAGAGGACAACTTTATCAACACATTCATCTTGCTGCATGTCAACGGCCCACCAAGGGTTGCCTACATTATTAAATGCTGAACACAGAAAACAAATAAATAAGACATTATTATATTGGTCCGTTGCATCAAATCATTTTGAATCATTAATAATATACTCGTGTATACATATATAAGATTTTAAAAAGTGTCTGCCCTAGTGCTGCGGCGACAACTATAACTTACTATAGCATATATAGTGCCAGTCAAAGTAATAATGACTATGTATAGGCCTAGGCATGTCCAGGGCCGAAAAAGTGCCAAGTTAGTCCGAGTTGCTCAGACTGATAAATCCTTGTCGCTTCGTACGGAGTGGAGAAGGCTACAGAAACTTAGAAAATACAACAGGCAAGTTGCATATTAGTCTTTTTTACCTGTAGTAGACATCTTCTGCGCTGCCAGACTAACAACAAAATCAAGACTTTAGGTATTTTCAGAGAGTTTGTTTATTTTATTCAAAAAGACAGATTTCAATAGAATTTTAGCCTAAGGTGTATCGGTGGTGGTGTGGGACCATAAAATTTTGTTGCCGAAATAGGGGTTGCAATTTTATCATTGACGCCGACTTTTGTAAATTTCGGACCCTCCTCCCCCCTTCCGAAGAAAATGTCAGCCCCCTTACATCCCTTTGTAACAAAGTTAGTTATAAATCAACTTTCTCACTCACCTGTATGTGTGCAAGACTCAGAGAAATAATATCCGTTGGTGTTGCCATCCACTGCGTGGTCAGAGGTGCCCTGGGAAGCGTGTGTAGAACTTTGGCTGGTAGGTTTGCCGATCAGGGAAATTTCATTCTGGAGTGGAGCAACTGCATAGTGAGAAAATTAAGGCTATACAACATCAGATTTTTAGGACTACGGATTGGTATAGCATGCTGCACCAGTAGTGTAGTGGGGATTTTTTCGGTGGGAGGGGTAAAAAGGTACAGGAGGGGGGGGAGGTAATAATGCCCTTGTTTGCATTGCACTTTTCGATCGACTCAAATATGAAAAAATAGGACCGCGGTTTTTTTTTCCATAATATATGAATTTTAATATAGACCCTAATTGGTATCAAATTCGCAAAAATATTTTGCCTGTTTGTAATTCCTACTACCATGACTACTGACTCTGATATTTAAAAACAAGCCTGATAAACATGATAAACCTTATAAAATACCGATCGACTGACACTGCCTTTGGAGCTTCAAGAGGAATGGAAACTTTTTTGATGCCTATTGCAAAAAGTCATTCCCATATAAAATGAGTAGACCTTCTTTGTAAAACACACCACTATCATACTACTGTCTGATGGGTTGAGGGAGGGGTACTCAAGTTTGGTTTGAGTAGGGGTGTGCTGAAAATAGACCCATCATTATACCATTCTTTTAAAAGGTGAACCCATCGATATACCAAAAGAAGTCAAAATGTTTGGCCAAATTTAACCCAAATTGTCTTAGTTTCTACAAACAGTCCACAAAAATTTGGAGACATTTCTAAAATTGAGGCAAAATTTAGCTATTTTCCAAAACAATTGGAAAAAAAGACAGTCCATATGGCAAAAGTGGCTTAGAGGTTTGAGGTACCAAAACGTCAAAAATGCTACCCATGTTTGCGGCACGTCCCCTAATGATTGGATCCTAGTAGTTGACCCGTTACCGGTATCCCGATTTTACTCTTTTTTTCCAGCAAATCCGACTAGATTTTGAATGCAGTGGTTTTTAGCCTCGAATGTGAAGCTATCGGTGAGAAAATTCGTGACTAGACACTACACCTTTATGGATATGTGGTGACCTCAATACATGATACAATGGCGAGCTAACTTGTTTTAGTGTGAATTATTCATTTCCGATCGATAGTTTGCCTCGCTTTTAAGGCAAACTAATGGAGTTTGTCATAGGTTTGCGTTGTTAATAACAACCATGAATTTAGTGTCACCTCTTTGATATGCATTTATATTCCCATCAAAGAGCCAGATAGGTCAAAGAGTAGAACACTGGACTCGCAATCCATAGGTCACCGTTTCGAATACCTCTTCCGGCTACTTTTCTTTGTTGCCATTTAAACAATAATGTAATACGTATTTATTATGTAAAAACGTGCATCGTACCTGTAGGACAAGATTGCTCATCAGAGTAGTCTCCACAATCATTATCACCATCGCATTTCCAAAGCGCGGATATGCACCATCCATTATTGGGACAGAGAAATCCGCTACATCCTGTCGTCGCCGAGATGTATGGGCTTGCACCCCCTAAAATAAAGAATTTTTCAAAATGTGTTTTTTCTACATCATTAAGCAGGTTTATGTATGTACTTTCAGAAACTAAAGAGAAAAAATTAAAAAATTACATCAAAATTGTGAAAAATTAACTATCGAAAATTACTAATTTGACAATTTAGGGTTTGTTTACAAATCCGTTGCCATGGCAACCGAATAATAAAATCACCTTCACCACCAGGTAAGCCTTTACCCTACCCCTAGTCCGCCCCTATGGTCCAAGAGATAGCAAGAATTTCTTTGACAAAAATGACCAGGTGTCTTGTTATGATAGTTGGATAGAACATCCCATGGGACATCGGAAAAGTGAAGTCTTGAGTGTCGTGAGCGGTGGAGCGTGACATCAGAGGTCAATGACCTCAAATTTGACCCGTTTTCCTGTATAATTCGTATTATGCATGCCATTTATTAACAACAGCCTCGATTTTCACATTTTTGGTGTCTAATGAAAGATATTGCAATTATCTATCAAACAAAACCAATATCAATGAGATTTGAAAATGTTTCGACACTAATTTTGAGCCAAAAACGTCAAAATTTAGCATTTTTACCCATATTTTGCAAATTGACCTGACATAAAACTTATAATTTCCTGAAAAGCGTGAATGTATTACTTAAACATTCTTACTCAAAAACTGACCCATTATGTTCACAAAAAGATGACTAAAAAGAATGTGTGTGGGTAAAGTCGTTTTTGGGCAAGGACATTTAAAGTGCAATGACCTCTTAAATTTACTATGTAAGAGGTTTTCTGCACATATAGACTGTGGGCTATGCTAACCCCACTCCCCCCTAGGGGGATTTATGGAGGCAGGTATTTTTGGGACCCTAATGCATTGAGGTTTTGAAATCCACTTGCCTGCACATTGGCCAGCGGTGGGTGAGGCGGTGAGGGCGCTTTTTTCAAAATGGCCGCCAAAATCACAAAAATCAACATAACTAGGCCAGTAAAGCTCCTAGCAGCATAAATATAATGTCTACACCCATGTTTTAGGGTAAAAAGGAATCCAATAGTATCACTTACATCAACAGGGGACCTAAATTTCAAGATGGCTGCCAAAATTTCAAAATGGCCGACATTGAAAATGAAAATTATCTATATCTCAGTCCTTGAAGCTCCTGCAAGCATAATTTTGATGTCTATACCCATGTTTGCAGGATCAAGGAGTCCAATAAAATCACTAAGAACAGCCCAGGACACAAATTCCAAGATGGCTGCCACTAAATTTTAATATGGCTGCCATTTAAATCAATTTTGTCTATATCGCAGTCGTTGAAGCTCTAATGAGCATGTCTCTGATGCATTATGCAGTATTGTCGGAATCAAGGATTCCAGCCAATACATTTAGGTTTTGAAATCCGCTTGCCTTCACATTGGCCAGCGGTGGGTGAGGCAGTGAGAGCGCTTTTTCAAAATGGCATCAATAATGACACTATAAATAATCAAGTATCAAAGCCTTAGTAGTATAAGTGGGTAAGTGCAATAGCTGTCCTGTGGACATTTGGCAATATATTATATATTGTACTCATATACACATGTCAGCTACACATGGCAGCTATTGCACTTACCCACTTGGGCACTCAACAGTCGATGTCCCAACTCCAAGATCAACGACTAATCTAATCATATTCAGTAACTCTATTTGTAAAAGGATTAATTCTAGGAAAAAATCAAACGATAGCTAAGAGTAGCTTGATTACGTAGCTCCCAGTTGCTGATTGGTGCTGGGTTTACTGTACTGGTGATACTGGTGTTGATACAGTAGCTCCCAATTGCTGGTTGGTACTGGGGTATCTATCTACTGCTGGTATTTGTGATGATAAAGTAGCTATCAACTGATTGTTGCTGGGTTTAGCTATCTACTGCTGATATTGGCGTTGATGAAGTAACTTCCTATTGCTGATAGGTGTTGATGAAGCAGCTTTCTATTGAAGTAAATGTTCATTGGCGCTAAGGTAGCCATCTACTGCTAATATTGGTGTTGACGAAGTAGCTACCAATTGCTGCTTGTTGCTGTGTTAGCCATCTACTGCTGACATTGGTGTTGATGAAGTAGCTTCCTTTTGCTGATTGTGTTGATGAAGTAGCTTTCAATTGTTCACTGGCAATAAGGTAGCTACCTACTGCTGATATTGGTGTTGATGAATAAGCTTCCAATTGTTCATTGGCTCTAATGTAGCCATCTACTGCTGATATTGGTCTTGAAGAAGTAGCTTCATATTGCTGATTGCTGCTGGGTTAGCTATCTACTGCTGATATTGTTGTTGATGAAGTAGCTTCCAATTGCTGATTGTTGTTGATGAAGTAGCTTTCAGCCTTATTGTTCATTGGCTCTAAGCTAGCTATCTACTGCTGATATTGGTGTTGATATAGTAGCTCCCAATTGCCGATTGTTGCTAATGTAGCTATCCACTACTGATATTGGTGTTGATGAAGTAGCTTCCAATTGCTGATTGTTTCTAAGCTAGCTTTCAACTGCTGATATCTGTGTTCGTGAAGCAGTATTGCTGATTGGTGCTTACTGGTGTCAATGGCGTTTATGAAGTAGCTCCCTATTGTTGACAGGTGTTGGGGTATCTACTGCTGATATTATAAAATTAGATTTTTTTAAACTATTCAACTGGAATCACGGTTTTGAGAGGCAACAGTTTCACACCTTATCCTAGGTGCATCTTCAGGCCGTCTGTTGGAAGCTACTTCATCAACACCAATATCAGTAGTGGATAGCTACATTAGCAAAAATCAGCAATTGGGATCTACTATATCAACACCAATATCAGCAGTAGATAGCTAGCTTAGAGCCAATGAACAATAAGGCTGAAAGCTACTTCATCAACAACAATCAGCAATTGGAAGCTACTTCTTCAAGACCAATATCAGCAGTAGATGGCTACATTAGAGCCAATGAACAATTGAAAGCTTATTCATCAACACCAATATCAGCAGTAGATAGCTACCTTAGCGCCAGTGAACAATTGAAAGCTACTTCAGCAACACAATCAGCAAAAGGAAGCTACTTCATCAACACCAATATCAGCAGTAGATGGCTAACACAGCAACAAGCAGCAATTGGCAGCTACTTCGTCAACACTAATATTAGCAGTAGATGGCTACCTTAGCGCCAATGAACATTTACTTCAATTGAAAGCTGCTTCATCAACACCAATCAACAATATGAAGTTACTTCATCAACGCCAATATCAACAGTAGATAGCTAAACCCAGCAACAATCAGTTGGTGGCTACTTTATCATCACTTATACCAGCAGTAGATAGATACCCCAGTACCAACCAGCAATTGGGAGCTACTGTATCAACACCAGTATCACCAGTACAGTAAACCCAGCACCAATCAGCAACTGGGAGCTACGTCATCAAGCTACTCTTAGCTATCGTTTCATTTTTCCCTAGAATTAATCCTTTTACAAATAGAGTTACTGAATATGATTAGATTAGTTGTTGATCTTGGAGTTGGGACATCGACTGTTGAGTGCCCAAGTGGGTAAGTGCAATAGCTGCCATGTGTAGCTGACATGTGTATATGAGTACAATATATAATATATTGCCAAATGTTCACAGGACAGCTATTGCACTTACCCACTTATACTACTAAGGCTTTGATACTTCTTGTGTTTAGGTAATAGACATGTCTTTGATTATTTATGGTGTCATTATTGATGCCATTTTGAAAAGGCGCTCTCACCGCCTCACCCACCGCTGGCCAATGTGAAGGCAAACGGATTTCAAAACCTAAATGTAATGGCTGGAATCCTTGATTCCGATAATACGGCATAATGCATTAGAGACATGCTCCTTAGAGCTTCAACGACTGAGATATAGACAAAATTGATTTAAATGGCAGCCATTTTAAAATTCAGTGGCAGCTATCTTGGAATTTGTGTCCTGGGCTGTTCTTAGTGATTTTATTGGACTCCTTGATCCTGCAAACATGGGTATAGATATCAAAATTATGCTTGCAGGAGCTTCAAGGACTGAGATATAGATAATTTTCATTTTCAATGTCGGCCATTTTGAAATTTTGGCAGCCATCTTGGAAATCTTGGAAAACAGGTCCCCTGTTGATGTAAGTGATACTATAGGATTCCTTGACCCTAAAAACATGGGTGTAGACATCATAAGTATGCTGCTAGGAGCTTCACTGGCCTAGTTATGTTGATTTTTGTGATTTTGGCGGCCATTTTGAAAAAAGCGCCCTCACCGCCTCACCCACCGCTGGCCAATGTGCAGGCAAGCGCATTTCAAAACCTCAATGCATTAGGGTCCCAAAATACCTGCCTCCATAAATCCCCCTGGGGGGAGTGAGGTTAGCATAGCCCACAGTCTATATGTGCAGAAAACCTCTTACATAGTCAATTTAAGAGGTCATTCCGCTTTAAAATGTCCTTGCCCAAAAACGACTTTACCCACACATATTGTTTTTTGTCATCTTTTTGTGAACATAATGGGTCAGTTTTTGAGTAAGAATCTTAAAGTAATGCACCCACGCTTTTCGGGAAATTATAAGTTTTATGTCAGGTCAATTGGCAAAATATGGGTAAAAATGCTAAATTTTGACGTTTTTGGCTCAAAATTAGGGTCGAAACATTGTTAAATCTCATTGATATTGGTTTTGTTTGATAGATAATTTCAATATCTTTCATTAGACACCAAAAATGTGAAAATCGAGGCTGTTGTTAATAAATGGCATGCACACACCAGATAATTTAAAAAAACTGGACGAAATACGAATACAAAATGCAGAAAGGCAAACTTCAGATAAATCGATTAAGCGCAGAAAAACATTGCGACGTATCAAAAAGGATATGAGGACAAACATCTTGAAAATGAAGGTGTTATATATGACCCAGGGATGGGTGATTAATTGTTTTGCATAAATTCAATCTAAAATGTAAGAAAAAAATGAACTTTTTACAGGTTTGGTGCCATTATGTGATCTAAAAACAACTACTCAAACTTTAAGCTCATTTTTCTCCTAATTCATTTTTTCGCGGATTTGTCATCTGGAAAAAAATGTGTAAGCAATACTACACCCCCTATAGAGCTGAAATTTGGCACAAATCTTCTTTAAAGCCATAGCTGTACATCGGTCTTACTTTAAAAATAACTGAGTACACACCTTTTTATAACTGGTCATTTTCCCCAAAATTGATGTAGGACAAATCACATTTTCAGGTATTACACACCCTCTATAGGTTGAATATTTTCCAAAGTAAGACCGATGTATAGATCTTTTCAAAAGCTTTAATATGACACCTCAACCAACTTTCTGTGATGTTTTATTGCGGAGCTACATGATTTGCGCTAATTAAATATGCAAATTAGGTAATTAATATGCATACAATTTGAAGTTGTCATATTTTTTGAGTACTTTGTGATATACTTATTACTTCCCCTAAGATATAAGTTCCTACCATGTTTGTATAAAAAAAAAGTTGTCAATCCCATACCTTATACCTAAAAATGAGCTTCGTTTTTACGCTGCGTCTGTGGCGTACATGTAGAAGGATTTGTTTTTTGGAGAGGCCGGGTCAAACGAAAGAAAGGTGACTTGCAAGAGACGAAAATGGTCACGGGGGAGATGCTCTAAGGCGAAGAAGTTTCCCTTGTCTAGTCCTGGCTATATCATTGCTTAATAACGTTCTGAAGAATGTTAGCTAAAGATTATTATGTGTTCCACAATATAAAATTCGTGCTCAATGAAGGCACGATCAGCGATTCGCTTAATCAGACAATCTAAAAATCGTCAAAAACAGACAGTTTTGTAAAGAATGTGCTAATATACCAGATATACATTGCAAGCGATAAGATCGTCATATTAAAAGTAAAACGTCACGTTTTCGTCAATGTGACTCATGTTGCAACATGCAATTATTAAATGGAGCATCATGATTTTCAACACTGCCGTTTTTTCTCTTTTGCCGAGCTTTACATGAAAAAATATCGAATGACGATTGGCACATCCTTCATATTTAAGCTATTACCATACCAATTTAATTTGTGTTTGCCTTGAACAAAAGGGTCTTAAGGGGGTACTACACCCCTGTGTTAAATTTGTGACTATTTTTGCATTTTTCTCAAAACATAATAACACACTGGTAACAAAAGTTATGTATATTATTGGGGCAAGGAATCCAATTACTACACTGAAATTTCAGTGACTCAAGACAAGCGGTTCAGTATATATGATAGGAAATGAGGTACATTCTAGTGGTACCTCTTTTCTTATCATAAATAACGAACCGCTTGTCTTGGGTCACTGAAATTCCAGTGTAGTAATTGGATTCCTTGCCCCTATAATATACATAACTTTTGTTACCACTGTGTTTTTAGTTTTTGAGAAAAATGCAAAAATAGACACAAATACAGGATCCTGCTTGGCTGGAAATTTTTATTTTCCCTATCTTTTTGTGAAATTTAGAAACAATTACCAATTTTTACAAGTTACTCTTACACTTCTAAATGATTTGCATACATGTAAGTCCATTGTTATTCTAGAGACAATAATCCAGTTACAAATATTTTTAGTTACTATTTTGTCAAAATATGGACCGAAATATACTAAATTTAATTCTTACCAATTTTGGTGATAAATTTGACCATAATTGAGGACCTAATTTAACAAAAATATAATTATGAGTAGACATTTGTCTCTAGATTAAAAATATGTGATTTGTTAGGGAACAACCCAAAAGTTCGATGAAGCCCTATAATAAACGAAAGTCCTTTCGTTAGAAGGCTATCCCCTCCCCCCTCCCCTCTAACGTAAGTTTTCAAATATCGAATATTCCAACCCGGATTCATAAGCATGGTATGTATGTAACCATAAGTATCATTTTGACTTGACAATTAATACTTTTGAGTTTGTAATATGTTTAAGTCTAGATAATAAGCTTTTGTAATTATTTGTTATTTTGTACATGTATGTTTGTTTATGCACGGCCCCAAGGAAGAACAACTTTCGTTGATTTGGGCTTTCCGTGTTGAAATAAAGTCTAATATATATATATAATATATAGGATACAGGACCGTCGCTATCGTGGATGGGGATGTGGAGGGGTGCCACAATGTAAGGATATTGAACACGTTTATGGAAGAAACCAATATTCTATTTTATTTTAAAATATTTATCTTCATACCTTTTTTGGCACGTAAAAAATTATGACTTGCTGGATTTTCAAATAAAAAAGAATCAAGGTGCGGTACAGCTGATTAAAAATATGAACTTACAAATTATTGCAGGTTGCCAGTACTGCACTCTATATTGATTTGAAATTATTTTGAAGCAACCACTGGAAAATGTCGATATCGTACCTCAGAAAATACTAAAATTTTAAAATGATATATTAAATCCTTACATCGGACTTTTTGACCCCCTCCCTCCCTAACGAAAGGACTTTCGTTTATAGGGCTTCATCGAACTTTTGGGTTGTTCCCTTATAGTTAACCTGTAGCCTCAGTGCTCAAAGAATTATAGGCCTAACGACATGACTCGAGAGAGCAAAAAGTGGGGGTCTGGGCCAAATTTTGACAAGCCATATCTCCCAAACCACTTGAAGTTGAGCATTCATTTTTTCCATGTGTTCATTATGCTCATAGAGGTATGCTAGAAATGATTTTCAGCCAAATTTGAGGGGATGACCACTGACCAACCAACCCTTTTTGTACCGGCCAGCCACAGCTGGCCGGTACTTATTAATTGGCTCAAGTTTGTTGTTGTTTCTAACTTTCTATAGATAGTGTATATGAACAAAACAGAAAATATTGTCAAAAAATTATCAAGTTGTCAAGGCAAATAGAAATACCAAAATTGGTGTGTGAAGACAACAGAAGTTTTGTGTTGATTTTGCATTACTAAGGTAAAATCAGTATATATTTTAGGAACTTTTTTTCTAAATTGAAAAGTTGGCAAATTCGCTGGTCCTCTTACCATGCACGTTGACCTTATTAGAGTATAAAGCACAGGGGGCAATATAATACCAGGGATATGAGATCTCATATCCCTGATAATACTCAGTACAAGCTCCAATATCTGTATGTCAGTCAGTGGTCATAGTGCTTTTCAAGCAGTGGTCAAGGTTATCTAGCAGTGGCTATAAGTTAATCAAGGTTATCTAGCAGTGATCTTGCTATAAGTTAATGAAACTGTTTTGATGTCATTACACATCTATTCCAGAAAACTTACACATGAAAATTAATTGGTAATTGGTGGGAGAGAATAATTGGCAGAACAATTGGTTCTACATTTTAATAGGAGTTTCACAGGATAATAATTAGATGTTATGATAGAAGAGGGTGTAATGTTATGCCCTTAATCAAAAGTCTGCTATCAAACCTATTTGCAAACATGATAAACAATAATATTACCTTCTTTTGGATAAGTTGATTAACTTCATATATTTTGGTCTATAATAATGATGATATAAATCAGAAAAATGGAGCTTTAATGCAGACGTAACGAATTATGTTCCTATACGTCTATCACTAGTCTTTAACCATGCTAACAAAATTAATACAATAGCTTTGGGGAGCTTTCAGTATGCGTAGCTAGGCCTATAATATATTTGTTGTTTATATATATATTCCAAAAATAATTATTCTTGATATAGTGTTTAATATTCTGTGTGTTTAAATTTTCAAAACTAGATTGTTATGAATTAACATCATGCAGTTATTGTTAACTACATGTATGCACACAACACAGGGGCACTCACAATAGACAATTGAACCCTACTGGTAGCGCCGTGTTGTAGCTATTGAGGACGAACTAGTTAGTATCATATATCAAAAAGTATAAAAGCTATGATTTTAGTACTTTTTCTCTGTTTCAAATACTTATTCTTTTCCAAATATCTGAATCTTAAACCCGGTACAAGCTTTAATAACGGGGGAACATACATTTTTATTAAAAAGAAATCCTACCATCTATCCAAACTCGCCGTGTTATTCCAATGCACATTTTACTTCACCGGGCGCGAACTATTTTACCGTAGTTAACATTTGAATAGGGAGCCCGTTTAAGCAACTGTATACGTGGTGTCCCGCCTATTAGGGTTAGGGTTAGGGTTAGGGTTAGGGTTAGGTTTAGGGTTAGGGTTAGGGTTAGGGTTAGGGTTAGGGTTAGGGTTAGGTTTAGGGTTAGGTTTAGGGTTAGGTTTAGGGTTAGGTTAGGGTTAGGGTCTTAGGGTTAGGGTTAGGGTTCAATATTGATCGGAGATAGGGCCTATATACGTATTAACTAGTAATATAGTGTATCGTGTATATACGCTTTATTCCGTAATCAACAAGTATGATAGAAAGACGGCTTTCTGGCAGAACTACTCGTAGCATAGTGGTATAGCGTCTGACTATGGATCGATAGGTTGTTGGTTCGAACCCCGGTCAATCCTTGGTAGAATTTTAAATATAATATAGTTCGTTTCTTTTTGTTAAGTAAGAAGAAATACTTAGTAATAATGGCATGTGGAATCTAGCCTCATAATACATGTAATACTAAACATTATGTATTATAAGTTTCTCCTATTCAAATGTTAACTACGGAAAAAAAATTCGCTCACCGGGCAGCCATTTTTTGATCGTATTTTGAATATTGGCGTCATAAAACCGTCAAGGTACAAATTTAGTACTTTCTGTCAATCAATAATAGCTTATTCTCTACATGTCAATCTTTAAATAATTGGCATAGTCCTTATAATAACGGTACTCCGCCTCGATGAGTAAATGACAGCAAATAGCTGCAAACCAGTGAAAAATATCCCAAAACTCGATCAGTGGGGCTCCGTTCGTACATGTCAATAGAGTCATTATCGATTGGATTAGTCGTCCGTAGCGGACAATTCAGTCGCTCATTGGATCAATATTATCAGGTGGTAATAAATTTGCTTTGGACAATAGATTACTATATAATGGTTTAGTACTGCATATATCGGTTTAATCTTCAATAAGCGGGTTTATGGCTGGAAAGGTCACGGTGAATTCGCCGTGGACGTAAGTGCACTATGATCTATACTAAAAGATGCGAATGTTGTTTGCTTTGACAAGTTTCACTTGTGCAATCACAATTATACTATATAGACAGTTTTGACGTAAGTGAGAGAAGAATACATAAACTATTGGGCAAAATCGCTAATGAATTAGCTTCGGAAATTCTTAAGGATGTAGAAGGGATCACATCAAATGATCACATATGGTACTAAATGATCACATTTGGTGCTAAATGTTATTAAATGTTTGGAATTTATTTCATCTTATTTCAAATTTATGTAACAACGTAAAGACTGATTTTGAGAGAATAGCAACAAATGGAATTTGGCTCAAAATAGAACCATAATCTTTACACTTAAAAATTATTTTTACTGAATATTTATATTTTAAAAACGAAATCTAATGTTACTCATTGTAATTCATCCTTTTGCCGGTACATCCCTTTTTAAAGGGATTTTTATTGTTGATGTGGCTGGAATGACTCCTATGTAAGTAGGCAAGCCTAACTGATGTTTTTAATGCAAAGTCATCAAGACCCCAAGCCACTATTTCTCAGAAATGTTGTCCAAGAACATATTTTCAACATACCTAAAGTTGATGGTGGGGCAAATTGTCTGATTGGTTGGTTTTCAGGGGGTCAAAATGTACACAAAATGTACTATTGGAGTTTTGCATGGGTAATATCTCAGCTAAAATTATTCTAATTGACTCAATATTGGATAAGAGTAATGTCCTACCAAAGGGTTCCGACTGGCAAAAAATGGACACAAAAATTATTTTTACTTTTGGAGTTGCATTTTGAGGGCCCTATATCTTTTAAAGTAAAGGAGTTACAAGTTTTCTGATGCCAGATTTGAACTCTACACAATTAAGTACCCCAGGATACTTTTCAAAGTTGTAGGGGCTTCCCTTTATACATTTATGGGCCTCCAAACATCGTCTTTCGCGTTGCGACACATTTTTTACGCTGATCCCCCTAAATTTCAAATTGATGCCACGGGAAAACAAAATAGCGTATGAAGCTCAAATTTTCAGGATTTTATTTTCTCATCAATATCTACCACCACACAGAAAAAGAAAAAAAATTGAAGAGGTGCTGCGGTGCACATCCCAGGAGTTGACATGGTTTCTTTCCAACGCTAAAAGATCACGAATTTTGGTAGTTTGCAAATGAAAAGTGTCCGCACTATCGATTGATTACGTAACTGTTATGAATAATTTATTAGGTTTTTCAATGCAATCACCTCGACCCATTAATACATATTATTTGTATTATCAAAGTACCTGGAATAGCAATCCGGTGAGTTCACTGAACTACGCCCTAATACTGATGGAGTTTTAATGGCGTTTAATGGCGTTTCTCCTCTCCATACACAGATGAACATGACAAATACAATAGATGAAGGTCAACACGTATGACCTCCTATGTGACATGTTATATGTGATGTACAAAAACCTGAATATCATAAAGATCATTATTCGTTTGTGCATATGAACTGCACATTTACGTTGCTAAATATTACTCATTGTATATTATGACAAATATTGGTATTATGACAATACGGTATAGATCCTACTATCATGGCGTCAGGTCAATGTTCATCATATCCCGTATGTTTCTTAAAATTCATTCATATTTGAGACAAATTGCTGTGCCCATTTTATAGGTGCACAGGTAGATCCGGTTTTTTTTAATGTTCATTTCTTTTTAATGAAAGAATTAAGGTTTTCCGCTGCACGGGGACCACAAGGGTGATACTAATTTTAATGCTATATTTTCAAAACGAATACGTGTTCCCGGTTGGCTGCTTGGCTCTATAGCGATTTCACAGAAAAGGTATTTACAATGCAGCGTCGGACTCTAGCTGAGAGCGTAGCCTAAGTCATTATAGACTCCAAGAATGGCTCTCCATACACAAATGAACAAACACAAAGGAGGGTAGTCTCCTCCATGGCCAGCTTGATTTCGATGGAGCGAAACCAACGGAGACGGGTAATTTTGCCATGCAAATGAGCCAGTGTCGTAGCCCTGGCAATACATTCAAAATTGTTTTCCCCTATCGCTATGGTAATTAATCCTGTTACATTACTACTATTACTACGAATACAGATACTTTTGTTTTACTCACCCCAGGAGGAGTCTGAGGAGTCCCAGGAGTCCCAGGCCCAAACTGAATTTATAATAACGGCAGAAAAAAGGACCACGTACGCAATGACAACCCCCTTCATGTTGTGTGATTTGTAACAAAGTGTATCTGAAGATAGGAAAGAAACAAAACAATTAAGAGCTTTGTTAAGTTTATAATTAGAAATTAAATTTTTTAAATTACATAATATGAACAAAACCGCATTTCGCATTAGATTTTGAACTCATAGCGTGTTTTAAGTGAACCAGCTTATCCGTTATTTTGCGTATATTAGTGTATAAGTACTAAATCAATTGTTATTGCAGTGTAATCTTCCGCATACAGCCACTTTTCGCTGTTATGTAAGTTATGTAATACCGTAGAAACCCGTCTATAAGGAATAGAAGCGACTGTGATGATAGCATATTTCACGCTAGCGCCCTCCACAATATTATATCATTATGGAATTTGAGCAAATCATTTACCGACACAAGCAGGTATACAATGTATTATTTTATCTTTATTTCGCATCTCACGAGCATAGCTCACTTGGCAAGGCATAAGACTTTGGTTCTTTAGATCGGAAGATGGTGAGTTCGAGCCTCATCACGGTCACACAAACTTTTATAAACAAAATATTGTTCAAACTTTTCATTTATATTTTCTTGCATTTTCTAAAGACTCCTTTCGTGATCATTTTTTTTCATATTTAGTTTAATTTATTCTATTGTTTTTCTTTTATTGTTTCTTTTCTTTGTCTTTTTTCTTGTTTAATTTTATTTTTCTTTATTTTTCTTTGATTCATATAATATTGGCAGGATAAGGAGAGGAGGGAACTAAAGACCCATTCAGTGATTTGCTCATCCGGACGATCGTAAAAATCATCAAAATTCACCTTTGTCATTGTCATAGATGTGGTAACATAGCCTGCTAGTGGTTCAGCAGAAAACCGTGTGACACATAATATACATTTGGCTACATTTTATTATACGATAAATACGAATTTATTAAACATGGTAACAAATATTCTCTAGCAGATCGGTTATACGATGGAACTGGTAGGCATAGGCATATTATAAATTCGGGATATTAAATATCTTCCTGACGAGACAGATCTGCGCATGTGGTCAAAGACGATTCCTTACTAGCCACAGACCGTCCGCTGGAATTAGTTGAATCGCTATGGCTGTTGGTCGGACCTCTCATCTCTCCACATCGATTGTGACCTATCCCCGACATTGCCCTTATGAACTCACATCCTCCTGTTTTATTCCAATACGCTGGCGAAGTTACGTAATAATCGGATTAACTACCATAGCAATAGGTGAAAACAATTTTTGAATATACCGCGTTATACACTGATACGTTCAGGCGGTACCTCTTCATTGAACCATATCATGCTGCACCTGTAAGATCTTTGAAAAGACCAGTATTGTATTCAATCTATGATTGCAGACATACACAGTACAGGTGATGAGTGTAACCTGCTTGTAGCGCAGCGCGATATGTTCAAAATTGTTTTCACCTATTGCTATGGTAATTAATCCGATTAATTACGCAACTTCACCAGCGTATAATGGCCGAATAAATTCTGACCATCACTTGGCTTGTTGGATTCGTCTATACTACACTTCGCTGTCGAAGTGACGTAATAATCGCAATAACTACCATCAAGCAGATTGCACTAATCACCCGCGTATGTCACCAAACATAGATTGAATACCACTCTTTTCATAAATACTAATCTTACATGGCGAGTGATTAGCATTTCTTTGACAACTATGGTTTAATGCATAGGTGCCACGTGAACGATGAAGTGCAGGGCTATATATTCGAAATTGTATTCATCAATTGCTATGGTAGTTAATCCGATTAATTACGTCACATCGACAGCGAATAGCCTATAGTATGGGTTCAAGTGGAACAAAAAATAGTGTATGTCCATTGCTAGCTATGGTAATTAATCATGTTAGTGTTTACATCACTACTTCGGTGAAGACAAGAGAAGTGTGCCTTCTCTTGTTTACATCACTACTTCGGTGAAGACAAGAGAAGTGTGCCTTCTCTACCAACGCCTGTGATATAACAGGTACGGTGCAAGCGAAACAAAATTGAATGACCAGAATAGTTTCCTTTGTCAGATGAATTGATTGAAGTTTTGAAGACACTCTATTCTTGATGGGACAATAGATTCAAATATGGAATAATTATTATTCCTCATCTATTTTTTTTTATTGAAAAAACTGCAATTGTGGCAACAGAACAATATTTATTTTGATTTCATTTCAAGTAGAAACAAAATCGTGCTTAAGCCAAAAACGCACCCTACCTCAAGAATTGGGATGGCACAAAGGTGCAACATAGGTTTTTATTGCAAAGACGAGGACAGACAAGTAGTTACAACACATCTGTCTAACCGTGGGTTTCGCTATTATTTAGAATAAATGCTTTTACTAGTTTCTATAAAACCACAAAATTACTAAAAAAAACTATAAAAAAAAAACTAAAAAAAAAAAAATAAAAAAAACGCACCTAAAATTAAAAGTAGAAAGGTAGATTTGAAGAAAGATAAAAAGAACAAGTCAAAAAGATAAAATTAAACGAGAATGAAAAAACGGAACCGGTGCCCGGACCATGCTCTCTTCAGCATGTCTTCAGTTCCAAAGTCTGACGCTCTATCAATTGAGCTATACGATCCTGATATACGAAACAGTCGTTATTATGTCAATACAATTGATTGGTGTTACAACATACTTAGATGGAATGCATAGCCACCAAGTGCCAGTATATATTTGCTCAAACTCCAAATACAACAAGCAACCAATTTTATTGAGGGCGTTTCTTAGGTATATCCTTGTAGACGGGGTTTTACGGTAATCGAATTAAAGGCCCATTCAGTGATTTGCTCATCCGGACGATCGTAAAAATCACCAAAATTCAGATTTTGGTACTTTGTCAAACAGCCATGCAGAGCATGAACTCAAGCGTACCTGGGCGTACCTATAATAGAAAATCGATACAAAATGAGAAAAGAGGGAAACAATAAATTCAACCACATAGGGACTCGAACCCACAAAATTATTCAAATCAGAGATTCATAGTCCAGCGCCCTAACCATTCGGCTACGCATCAACTTACGCAATTGCTTTTTAAACTTCAAAACGGCTATAGTTATAATTTGATGCAATATCGGTGATTGCAATCACGTCCGCACAATGGCTCTTAGAATAAACAAGCAAATGGCTCTTAGAATAAACAAGCATATCGGCACCGATGGCAAGAAACCTTGGGTGTTTTTTTTTTTTTGAAATACAAGTTTCAATTTGGAATAAAAATGAAATGGAATAGCGAGTGCCAGATAGTTAAGGGGTACTACGCCCCTGTGGTAAATTTGTGACTATTTTTGCATTTTTCTCAAAAAAATAATGTCTGTCTATGGAAAATACACACTTAACGGTTTGCGCAGGTCAGATATTCGAAAAATGTCTTCAAAATTTCATCAAAGGTATATAAAATTAATACCCACCTTATTGTGCTTGCTAATTTAAGACTCGGTTGAAACAAAATTATGGATCGAATGCATTTTAGTGTCCAAAAAGGCAAAATTGTCGTCAAAGTTCTGCCGAATTCTCCAACCTTGCGAAGGGTGCAGAATTGGAATCGGGAATAAAAATATCCGATCTTTGCGATCAAAAACACAAAATTACAACTTTGGACGTACTATTGGCAATAGACATTATTGCCAAACAATATAGAATAGAACATTTTATGTCAACTTGTCAAAATATTGAAGAAATGTGCTCCCTAAACTTGTGGCGACTAGGCAAAATAATTCCCATTCAAACGCATGCGAAACTGAAAGTGCATAACACAGGCTAGTCGGGATGAGCAAATCACTGAATGGGCCTTTAAGTGGTACAGATTTCAGTACGCTTAAGGGCTGGGGTATGAACGTTTGGACAGTATTTATTGTGGGACATTAGAGCACATCAGACATATCGAATTGCATTCTGAATACGAAAAATGTCATTCTGATATCAAATAATTTTGATTTTTTGAAATTCGCAATGTAATACACATTTTATGGCAAATCATTAAAAATTGATATTTTTGATATTTAACAGTACTCGAAGTAAAATTTATAAATCTGATGATTTATACTTAAAGTGTATGTAGGTGGGATAAAAAGCCGACGATCAATTGAAAATTTTGACCTTTCGTATTGAAGATATGGATTTTTTTCCCAAAACACCAAAAAAAAATTAGGTCTTTTTGGGAAAAAAATCCATATCTTCAATATGAAAGGTCAAAATTTTCAATTGACTGTCGGCTTTTCCTCCCTGCTACATACACTTTAAGAATATGTCATTAGATTTATATAATTTACTTCGAGGACTGTTATATATCAAAAATTTGAAAAATATCAAATTTTTATAATTTGTCGTAAAATTTGTATTATATTGTGATTTTCAAAAAATGTAAATTATTTGATATCAGAAAGACGTGCTTCGTATTCAGAATGCAATTCGATAGGTCTGAGGTGCTCTCATGTCCCACAAAAAATACTGTCGAAACGCAATAAACGCTCATTTTAGATCCCTTAACTGAAATGAATTTTGTAATTAATATTACAATACTAAAAAAGAAAAACCTAATATTCTAGGGCACTTACTTGTTTAGTAGCACTGCAAAACTCAGATCAGGAAAATGATTGCCAGAAAACATGGAAAGCGTTGCAAGGCTCAACTACCGACGCTTATTCTGGAGAATTGATTCAACAGTGCATACAACGAAACGGTTATTCATCAAAGGTGAGACCAGATGATAATCGGTCTTTATACAGACAGAACGTCACTTACCATGCCGCTATTCAATAAAGCGTGACACTTTTCAATTAAGGCGAGTGGGGTGGCAGTCATATTTGTCCAGGTTCGCCACTTGAGCTATAAGATCTACAGTTTAATACGAATACATTGATCTGATGAATCACAGAAGCCAATAATCGCACTTATGTTTGTATATTTCTTGCGAATCTTGAGTTAAGGCCAAATATATAATATAAAAACTAACGTATTGGGTTTGTTCCAACTCCCAAGAAAAATCGTGAACATGGGCGGAAATAGCATTCCTTATACCAAGCCTTGGGATCTCCTTTATAGCACCCATACTGTTCCTCTTGTGTGTCACCTTTATTTGTGTCAATATTTGAGTGTAGATGAATTGTATCCTATTCATAAAACGTATCTCAGCTTTGATGAATTTTCTCTATCGCATTTCTTTCGCACTTATTTTTTAAATAAATACTCCAATAGCACACCGATACGTCTTTTTATATAATTATTCTATACATGCATGTATAAAAACATACAAATATTTAAAAAGAAAATATGAATACCATCAAAGGGAACGGGAGAATCTCATTCATCATGAAATCTACACTCGATCAAGTCAATAACGTGTTAAGTACAATCTACTAAAAAAACAACCAACAAAAAACAAACGAACAAACAAACAAACACTGATCGACAACGTAGAAACAAAGCAGGATGTTTAAACATCCCCCACCTCGGACGACTTTTTGAAACATGGTCCTGTTGGTCCAATTATTTTGCAAAAGGTACTGATTAAACTTTATCATATTATGAACTTATAACTTTTCAAGAGCGTTAAGTATTTTTAATGTGCAGATGCGATTATTAGTTTGTAATCTTTCTGGAACGACCCAAAAGGTTAGTATCTTCTTCTTCAATGGTATTCCTATAGGTCTATATATTTATATTAATCATACTGTTGGCCTATTAAAGCAAAATAGTCAAAACTGGAAAAATATGACTTGAAGTCTCTGACTCGCCTTAACATTCAAATTTATCCCCGATGTGTAAATCTAGTGGATACTTAGATTATTTGATGGACAAAAGAATTTAGACAATAACCCGGAAAGGAAAAAAAACCTGACTGAAATCTTTGGAATGTCTGACAATTATAATCGGATGATGAGATTTTCTGCAATGATTGAAATCTATTCGCTGTCGTAGTGCACGTTACAATATATGACCGTTGCTAGGCCAACTGGATCACGCTTTCTTTGTTACGAACCACTGATCGAAATGATCACAACACAAAGCCTATGGCATATCAAAATTCGGAACAGGTGTATGAGCCCAGGCTTGGAGCAGTAACCAATGGTTACTAACGTGCACTACGACAGCGAATAGACCACTTGACATCAATGTTTATCAACAAAGGCGAGGGATTGGTCTTTCGATATGCTCGAACGAACCGCTTCAATGTTCAATGGCTTTCTTGTACTAGGCCTATATGAAATGTGGTGGGAGATTTAACCTACACAGGGTTTCTGGTTTTTGACAGGGTATGAGTGGAGTGCGCTGTATGTTGACTTCAAGTTGTAGTATAATATGTTGTTGTTGTTTTCAAACTTAATTTAGGTTAGGCTAGGGGGTTCTAAATACAGGCCTTCTGAGAACCTCATCATTCATTGTATGTGTTTGTTGTTGTGATGTTATATTTTATATTTGAATGAAATTAAGATGAAAGAATAATTTTTTATCATACACTGCAACAACATAACAGTGTGTAGAGATTGAACACTTATTGGCCTCAATTTGTAAACATGTTTAAAACTTAAACACCACTGTCAAATTTCAAAACATCATTTGTTTAATATCTAACCTAAGACGAGGTGAGAGGAGATGGCTTGCAGATTTGAATTAAGCTGATTATCCCGATTACTAGTATTGCCCACCCCCACGTCTGCACTTTCAAGTGTTGGGCGAGTCATCTCGTCTCTTCTCATCTTATCTGATTTAATGAAGCGAATCATATCAAGTGACTCATATCGAAATGCAATTTTAACATTTTTGCTGGATTCCGGGGGGGGGGGTATCTCCCTGGTTGAGGTATACGGGGACGTGCCACGGTGTTAGGGTACTTTTCAGCGATTCTTGTATTATCAGTAGGTGCCGGGGTTTTCAGTGAAGACTAATGCGCCCACTTGGGCGTATTTTGGCAAAAGTACCCTTAAAATCGCCCAATTAAACCAAATTTGGGTGATTTTGGGTGTTTTTTGTTAAAAACAGCAAAAAGGTAGGTATAGAGAAAGTCAGCATCCGAAAGTCTCCGTGACACATCCCCGTGCAATGAAAATAAAAATTCATGTATATACTGCGCCAAAGGGTATCCTTACACATGGAAAAAAATCCTATTTTTGTGCTGGGTTGCTTCATTTTTTGTTTTCTGTTGTTTCTATTAGCAATTCATGAAGAAAATGGAAACTATTGCAAAAATATGATGAAAATGTTTATGACAAACAGAAATACTAAAATTGGCATGATTGGCCTGTGCAGATTTCAGAAATGTTGTGTTGATTTTGCACGTTAAGATAAAGTATGTTTGAGGAAAATAATATTTCTGTATCGAGACTAGGAATTTAGTTTAGCTGGTTCTCTTCACTAGCACACTGATCTTGGCAGGCTACGGGAGCTGTGGGCAGACACCCGGGGGGTACTCAACTTTGGAAGTGACGGGTATGTGCCTACCGGAGTCGCAAAGTAGGGGCCTATCGGGGACAAAGCGTTATTTTAAAAAAGGGGTCATTGGGTACAAACAAAATAAAAAAAGGGGTCATTGGGTACAATATTTTGAAAAAAGGGGTCATCGAGTATAAGATTTTTTTAAAGGGTCATCGGGTAGAAAATTTTGAAAAAATGGAGCAAAATTTTTAAAATTTCGGCATTTTGAAAAAATGGAGCAAAATTTGACAGTTTCAGCATTTTTTTGTTGCAATTTGATCATGCTATTCTAGAAAAAGGGGTCATTGGGTAGCCGCAACTATAAAAAGGGGGGTCATCGGGTATGGGTTTTAAAAGGGGGTCATCGGGTATAGTCGACTTCAAAAGAGGGGCCTATTGACAGGCACATACCGTCACTTCCAAAGTTGAGTGCCCCCCCCAGGCAGACACACCGGGTACCATACATGCTTTGTTGGAGTTCAGCATCTGTGTTGTATGGTCTTTGATCCAATATCTCTGGTGATAGCTGAGCAATGATGACATATTCAATTTACACATGTTCCTTAATCTGTTCATGTTCTGTTATTAAATATGTGTTGGATAACTTTCAATTACATGTAACATGTTTAACCATGACACATGCAGTAAAGATGGTAAAAAAGTTGCATCTCTCACATCGAAGACCTGTGTTAATAAATAAACAAGATCACTGAATATTGGAAATAAGATAGACCTGTAAACATTTCCTGGTAACCATGGTGATCAAAAGCTATTGATGCACACATCACCTTCAAATATTTGGGTCTATTTTTATGACACAAATGTCACAACTAGAATGAAGTATATGGCATACGTAATGATTGCATTTTGTTATTACGAGTATTATCAGTAAACATTCACTTCTTGGCTTTATAATATTTCTCTTGTTACTTGAAATTTTGCTTGTTACTTTCACTTTGTATGCTTAAATCCTCAAAAACAAAAAAAGTGCTATGTATTATTCTATACTATAAGATGTGAACGTCGGTTGTTTTTTAGGCCACAAGACCATGCACTTGGCACTCCGTTGCATATGGGATGTATTTTATTTTTATTTATTTTATTAGATCTTATTTTGCCTGTATGTGCACGGTACGTGTTTGTACCCTATCAGTGTCTGCTTCCAACTCATGCCATCCAAACCTGGTGATAATAATATTTGAGTAAGGGGACAACACGTGAGTTGAGATATTAGAGGTCAAAGGGCATCTAGGGGTCAATTGTGGTCAATGTTGAATACGCGATGTAAATGCGGAAACTGCTCTCCTTTGTAAAAGTAAATTTCAATGTCAAACATTACCTGGTGATAATAATCTCTATATAAAAGGGAAAGCATCAGGTGAGTGAAAATGTTTTGAGGTCATAGGTCATCTAGGGGTCAAATTTTAAAATCGTTCGTATTGGGTTTTAAGCTGGTGAACTTAAACCTGAGGAGGAGTAACGACGCAAAGAGCATAAAAGTATAAGAATTGGAATGGAACTGATGTAAGGAATCCAACTGAGTCATCAGTATCGGGGAAAAGTGCCTGATTTTGAGGTTTGAACCAACCGAATCTTTGCACTTCAAATTATTTTGAATTTCTCTGTCAAAAAAGAAATATGAAGTTACTCATTGTGAACAACCATGTCCCCGCACGTCCCTTTTTAAAGGGATTTTTTTATTAAAACTAAACCATATTTTTGGGTAAATTTATTTGTTTAATAGATGCACTATCGGTCACATTATGACAGCCCATTGAAACAAAGTTATAAGCATTTAATAATAGATGAAGGTCCAGTTTTGACATTGAGAAACTGGCCTATTCAAAAATCCACGGACAAGACATGTAGTTTGAGAGTGATGAACATGATGAATGGCAAATGTATGCGTGCTTTTAATTTAAAACAAAAGGAACAAAAGAACTGGCAAATTAAGGTTGGTCTGAACCCTGGAATTATGGAAACTTTTGGGTCTCATAACTGCTAAATTGTCGGTCTAAAGTACATAAAAGTATGAATGGCAAAGACTTGATAAGTTCATCTCCATTCACACTAAAATCCTTGGATTTATGCTATTAAAAGCTATTATATTAAAACTGATTTGGTGAATGAAGTCAACGAGGCAAGGAAATCGGATGAGATTTTCTGACTATGGACCACAATGGCCTCATTCAAGTGGCATAGTTCAATAACCTCAATAAAACAGTCATAGTGCAAAATATGACCTCTAGTTGCAGAGTATGAGTTTTTGTACACAAATTTTCAAAGGTCATTCAATGAATGTACAAATGTATTGGGGTTAAAGAACTGTACCCGGATATATGAGCATGTAGTGGATCCTAGTGTCTGACATATTTTGTGTCTTCATAATTAGAGTCACGCGGTAGCCGTGACCAGCAAGTTTTAAAAAAAAAGACTGATAAAGAAGACTAATAACATATGCTCCCGCGAGACTATATTTACACCTAACATTAAAACACTTGACTTCTATTGTTCGATGTTATTTTTCGCTGGGTACAAAATGTATCTAAAACCATGGTAAATGTTATTTACAGTCCCAGGTGTAATATCTTGACAACTTATTAATTCCAAAAGGGCCACCAATCCTACAGTCAATCATTGTTCGTAATAAACAAATATTTTTGCTTCCATTTCACGCGGTATTTCATAGCGAAAATTAGTTGCAAATCAAACTGATCCAGAATTTTTGGACACTGCTACAGGTCTACCTGGTTCTCACCTTCACACTACTTTTTCAGATTCACTTCCAAATATACCCTAGCAGTTTCTGAGATACCCTACATACAAATTCTGAGCCCCATTCGCCAAAAAATCAAATTTTTCACAATTCTTTTGTTCTTATCGGACGACGCATCCATTTATATAATAAATGCTGTATTTCAAAACAGCAATTTTGAGCAGAGGCCCATAGCCTAATGGTTAGGGCGTTTGACTCCAGATACGCTATCCCGAGTTCGAAACCCGGTGACCAACTGATTTTTTTTTTCAATATTTTATTAAACAATTTATTGTCATTAATCAAGGATAACATAATTTTAAACATCCAGTGCTATTGTGATATTATTTTTTATTAAAGCAATTTAAAAACACAGCATAGTGTGATACAACACCATCAAGGATCAAAAGAAATCTGAATAACACAAGAAACTAGATCAGGTATTTATAGGGTATACGACGTTACTCATTGTTATTCTCATTTAAATATATTTTGTCCTACCACGGACAAATTCGCATGATAATAGGACAATAAAACATGATTGTGATATGTATGAATGGTTGTTGAATCGATTTAGAGACCTGACTCTCTGTCATCTTCAGCTATCGTAGAACATGACAATTGTCATACCGTCCCGGTAGGTTGATTACAAACACTCTGTAGGTGTGGAAAATTGTTCCGCTAGTATGGAAGGCCAGCAGGAAAAAAATCCAAATAACATTTATCAAGCATATATAGTACGGAAGCGTCTATGTGACACAACTTGACAAGATAGAATTATCTTGCCATGTCGACTTACTATCAGCATTAGGCCTATGTCAACATGACGATATAAAATATCTCGCCAAGACAACTGAACAAACAAGTCAACATGGCAAGATATATTATCATGCTAAGTCGACATACCAAAAATGGATGTCGTCTTCGCGAAATAAATTATTATGCCAAGTCAATTTACCGCCGACAACCGCCGCTTAATATGGATATCCAACAAGATTGCCCCGCAGGGCTACAAAGAACCACAAACTGCGAAATTTGGATATCCAGCTAGATTGCCCCGCAGGACTCAGGAACCACAAATCTTGAAATATGGATATCCTACAAATTAAAACCACAAACCGCGAAAACCGCCAACAACTGCCGCTCAATAGAAATATCCAACTAGATTGCCCGCAGGGCTACAAAGAACCACAAACCGCGAAATTTGGATATCCAACTAGATTGCCCGCAGGGCTATAAAGAACCACACACCGCGAAATATGGATGTCCAACAAGTTTTAACTATAAATTAGCCCTCGATAGAGGGCAAGGCTTGAAGGATTAGGGAAATTATAACAACGAACCGCGAAAGTTACCTTAACAAACAATATAAGTCAAAATGGTAAGATAAATTATCATACCAAGTAATAGTAATTTTGACACCGTATAATTATTGAAAAGCATCCTCGGGATGTAGAGGAGGGCGGCCCGAAACTTTAAAAAAAGGAAAATTAAAACCACAAATCTCAAAAAGACCGCCGACAACCGCCGCTCAATAGGGATATCCAACTAGATTGCCCCGCAGGGCTACAAAGAACCACAAACCGCGAAATTTGGATATCCAGCTAGATTGCCCCGCAGGACTCAGGAACCACAAATCTTGAAATATGGATATCCTACAAATTAAACCCACAAACCGCGAAAGACCGCCAACAACCGCCGCTCAATAGAGATATCCAACTAGATTGCCTGCAGGGCTACAAAGAACCACAAACGGCGAAATTTGGATATCCAACTAGATTGCCTCAGGGCTACAAAGAATAGGTTTAGCTACATATACTCGTATTTTTTATTGTCATAAATCAAGGATAATATTATTCAAACTTCTATTTTTCGTTTTATTCGTCTTATGTAGTACTTCGTAACCGGATGACTTTTCAAGCTTGGAGCTACTCGGCTTCATTCATAAAAAGAAAGGAAATCTACCAAAAAAACGTTGACAACGTAAAGAAAGCAGCAAGTTTAAAAAGCCCCACCTCGGCTCACTTTTTGAAACTTGGTCCCATTTTGAACATCAAATACAGCGCTTCCAACGATTTAATAATAGCATGACTGGCATTATATGCCTATTTGTTATTTATTTAATTCGATCATTAATCATGAAATGAATATTATAAAACAAAACATATAATAGGATGTTGGCTTACCATGCAAGAGCAAGATTATAACCTTTCTGATCTTACAAATTAATATCGCATCGGCACATTAAAGACTCATAACACATATGGAAATGTTTGAAGTTGATAATATTATGATAAAGTTTAAATCAGTTCCAGGAAATCAGTACGTTTTACAAATGGGACCAAGTTTCAAAAAGTGAGCCGAGGTGGGGCTTTTTAAACTTGCTGCTTTCTTTACGTTGTCAACATTTTTTTGGTAGATTACCTTTCACATGAACGTCTTCAAGATTCGTGAATAAGATTAAAATGAATCACACGGTTAATGACATGAAGTTGTAAAGAGATCACTCGGTCGGGAATAGTTTTTTTTCCTTATATTTTGTATTGTAAAATGTGTATGCAAGTGCTACTTTCAAATCTGGACCTCAGTACATTAAATTGACCGGTGTTTTATTGTTTTCTGGGCTATCGTATCAAATGAGGTGTCAAAATGCGCAGAAATTAATTCTGCTTCCACCGCATTTTAGAGATTTGTAATACAATAGCCTCTTTTTGAATAATGGCCATTATTTAAGGGGGTTAGTTACTTTTTTGAGATGTTTGTGTAAAACACTCACACTAAACACAGATTTCCTACTATATTTGACATGTGCATTTCTGACAGACTTAAAATACTGCATTTTTAAGCTCAACGTGTTTTACTTGCGCATGTAGGGCTTTGAGACGAATTATTCAATCAAGATGGCCTTAGAACTCTGACTGGGGAAATTAAAATCACAAACCGCGAAAGATCGCCGACAACCGCCGCTTAATAGGGATATCCAGCAGGACTACAAAGAACCACAAACCGCGAAATTTGGATATCCAAGCAGATTGTCCGCAGGCCTATCTATTATAAAGAACCACAAACCACGAAATATGGATATCCAACAAGTTTAAACTATAAATTAGCTCCCGATAGAGGGCAGGGCTCGATGAGGGAAATTAAAACCACAAACCACGAAAGTTCGCCGATAACCACCGCTTAATAGGGATATCCACCTACATTGCCCCGCAGGGCGACAAAGAACCGACAAACCGCGAAATTTGGATATCCAGACATTAAAACACGATTAGCTTGCCTTTGTTGGGGCATTTAGACGCTTATGCGCATTTACCAGTTCCGACTTGAAGTAGGCCTAAATCGGACTTACACTCTGTGTCTCTCTGGCATTGTCAACATTGGGTGTGTGTTGTTCATATTTACATTTTCTTTACATATTTACGTTGCCTTGAATAATTAAAGTATATTAAAATGTATATTGATCATTTTGTACGCCTCTTAACATTACAGTCACGCGTGACGAGCAAGTTTTAAAAATAAACGACTGATAAAGTTTTGTTTAATTATTTATTGTCATGAATCAAGAATAGAAACTTCAAACATCTAATTTTTCGATTTATTCGTTTTATAGAGCACTTCGTAACCTGATGACTTTCCAAGCTTGGAGCTGCTTAGCTACATTCATAAAAAGAAAAGAAATCTACCAAAAAAACGTTGACAACGTAAAGAAATCAGCAAGTTTAAAAAAACCCACCTCGGCTCACTTTTTGAAACTTGATCCCATTTTGAACACGAATAGCAAATCGGTGTTTTTATTTTATTTCAACAGAATACAGCGTTTCCAACAAGATTACAAGCCTACTTGTTATTCGTTTAATTCAATCATTAATTATGATTATTATAAAACAAAACACAATAGGATATTGGCTTACCATTCAAGAACAAGATATATAGGCGTAATAACCTTTCAGGTCGTTCCAGAAAGCTTACAAATTAATATCGTATCTGCACATTAAAGATACATAACACTTCTGGAAATGTTTTAGATTTATATAAATATGATAACGTTTAAATCAGTACCTTTTTACAAATGGGACCAAGTTTCAAAAAGTGAGCCGATGTGGGTTCTTTTAAACTTGCTAATTTCTTTACGTTGTCAATGTTTTTTGGTAGATGTAATTTACTCATGCATAAAGGTTTGCATAAAGGTTTAACTATGCAATGTGTGAGTTCATGTAATTATAAGAGTTAAGATGCAATTATTCAAAAACACAGATCTACACAGTATCACGGTCGATGCATATTAAGGTGCATATAATTTAAAAAGACAACCTGATATTGTACAGCAATCTAAATAAATAAATATAAAAGTAATAGTAATAGTATGCGTCCATATGGGCAGCACAGGCAAGTTTGAAGTGACGTAGTTGGGAAGACAAATTGGCGTGTCATAATTGGTGAGTCAAATTGGCGAGTCATGATTGGCGAGTCGAAATCAGGCTGGTACAGAGTCCCATTGGCAAAAGAAGATACAAATTGGCAAGAGAGTTCCATAGACTCAGGCCATTATTTGGCTATAAAGTCATGAGTTGAGTGACAAAATAGGCGTGACATAATTGGCATGTCAATGTCGATCTGGCTTAGAGTCTCATTGGCTTTAAATATGGATATACAACTAGTTTGCCCCGCAGGGTTACAAAGAACCATTAACCGCGAAATATGGATATCCAACTAGTTCGCCTCGCATGGCTACAAAGAACCACTTACTGCACAATATTTTTTACCTCAAAAACAAAGGAATTAATATCTACCAAAAAACGTTTCAAAACGTAAAAAGTGGCCAAAGTTTAAAAATATTTCCTGTGTGGCTTTTCACCCTTTTTTAAACTTGGTCCCATTTATGAAAGTTTCTAAAGACCCATACGAAGTCATCTATAGGCTACTTGTTGATTTTCTTAGTTGTCAGTGTTTATTTTGTAGAGCAATTGAATTAATGTTCGTGCGTAATTGAAGTTTTACGTTATAATGTATTTTGATTTAAGAAAAAGTAGCAAATACCCGGTACTCATTTTGTTTAACTCTTCATCGTCACGTGCTCTTATTACTCTACTACTCTTTATGAACACGCAGTATAATAAAACATAAACCTTGAAATGTTTTTGATAATACATAGCCTACGTCATATTGCACCGCTTTCGAACAGTCTTAAACCTATAAGAGCACATTGTTGCATGTAAAAATTAGGACTCATTCTTCGTGTTATTACTACTTTACTTACTAAATGGGACCAAGTTTAAAAGGGGGTGAAAAGCCACACAGGAATGATTTTTTAAACTTTGGCCGCCACTTTTTACGTTTTGAAACGTTTTTTGGTAGATATACTACCTTTTTTCGGGCAATCGCTGACCGAAATATGCAATTCCTGGCCAAGCTGTAAAAAAGTGCGCGAGCGTTAATGACAGCTAATGACTATGAACTTTGGTACGTCGAAACAAATGTTTATAATGTTTTAATGTTTACTTCAAAGTGCTGACGTGGGAGTCAATAATTGGGATAATTAGCTTAATTTAAATCTCCTCTCTTTTCATCTTCTCTGGTTGAACAGCTTTGAACGTAGGAATTGCTTGAATGGAAGGTAGCATATTATCGATTTTTCGTCATCAAACATTCGTTAGAACTTAAACATTACTGGAAATAGAATGGCAATAGATTAAATAACGTATATATATGTTACATACAATATTGTACTTCTAATACTCGGAGACCATTTTTGGACCATAATGTACATAAGGACCAGTGATTGCACTGACAAAATTTCATTGCTCTTTCACTTCTGGGCGATTTCTAAAACTTTTTGATACCCCCTCGTATGTTACATATATTGTACTTGGAGTCTGTGGAGCGCTTTAGTCTTTCAGTTTTTAGATTTAAATATCTTCCTTATTCAATATTGAATCCATTTGTAAACATGTGAAGCTAGTGCAATTTTCATGTTTTTTCATTATGTCAGTTCCATGTTAGTCAGCATTTTGCTGCAAAATGGTATGAATAAATATCAATATGAATATAGTTTTATACAGCTGGTAGTTTTAAAGCACTTCTTTCCTTTTTTATTCAATTTTTCTTTGCCTCTTCGAATTTTTCGTTCGATTTGTTGTCAAAAGGGCACTCTGCCTACGCTATTGATAAGCATAAAGATGAAGCTAATAAAGAAATTGGTGAGCTATTTATTATTGTAGCGTGAAGTGTTCGCATTTAGATGCATGTCCTTGGTTTTATAATCCTTTTCCTAAACTGAATTACAATTTTCACAAACTTCCGTGTTGATCTTAAAGCCATATTAGGCCATGTAGGCCATACGATCTTTAAAGATAATACGAAATTAGTTGAATTTTGTCAAACCTGGGTTGTTGGCATATTCAGGCAGAACTTCAGTCAACCGATGGCTATTATTGTACATTATGAGCAATACAAACGATCGAATTTGGTGTTGAAATGAGCAAAATTTTAAGTTGCACCTTTTGAATGTAAAAATTATTTTCTCGGCCAAATAAAAAGTTTTAATTTTTTCAGTAAATGTCATGAAAAACTATAATGCTTGATACTAGTGAAATTTAGTGTAAGATTTTCGATTTTGATAGGCTTAAACTTGGCATGCGAGCTTCTTTTTTTTTTGATCAACCATTAGCTTTTCAAAGTACTAATATACTAGTTTCCTAATGAATGATTTTCCCAACTTTCTAACGCATATCACGCGTGAGCTATATATCATAGTTTTGTCAGAATTTCGGTTTTCATTGCACCATAACATTTTTCAATTCCGAAGTTGTTAAAATCAACTCGCGAATGTACCGGAAGTCAATTTGTGCCGAAATTCCTTCCCACAATGCAATAAGCATTTTGCATAACAATAGATACAGTTCGAAGGTTAATCAATATTCTTTGTTGTGCAATACGCATATTGCATTGTGGGAAGGAATTTCGGCACAAATTCCGGTAGAGAAACCCTAAATCCGCGTATTGATCCCGATTGTGTTTGTTCGACCTGCATACGTAAGTAGCCTTGGATTATGTTGTTTTTAAACCGATTTGATGAAAAAGTAGACAAAACACTTGCCTAAAATCCTTGAATTTATGCTATTTAAAACTGATTTGGTAAATCACAGATATTGGAACACATTGTGTTCCAATATCTGTGGGCGAATAAAGTCCGGGATAAAGTCAACGAGGCAAGGTAAATCGGGTGAAATTTTCTGAAAGGACAGACATTTTTTGTGTCTTCATTAATCATAATTATCTTTCACATAAAGTCTTCAAGGTTCGTGAATAAGATTAAAATGAAACACGCGGTTAATGATATGGAAATTGTAAAGATATAAAAATGAAGAAATATGTGAAATTAGAGCACATCAGACATATCGAATTGCATTCTGAATACGTAGAATGTCCTTCTGATATCAAATAATTTTGATTTTTTGAAATTCGCAATGTAATACACATTTTATGGCAAATGGTTAAAAATTGACATTTTTGATATTTAACAGAACTCGAAATAAACTTTATAAATCTGATGATATGTACTTAAAGTGTATGTAGGTGGGATGAAAAGCCGAAGATCAATTGAAAATTTTGAACTATCGTATAGAAGATATGGATTTTTCCCAAAAAACAAAAAAAAAAATTAGGTCTTTTTGGGAAAAATCCATATCTTCAATATGAAAGGTCAACATTTTCAATTGATCGTCGGCTTTTCCTCCCAGCTACATACACTTTAAGAATATATCATTAGATTTATAAAATATACTTCAGGAATGTTATATATCAAAATGTAAAAATATCAAATTTTAATAATTCGTCATAAAATTTGTATTATATCGTGAATTTCAACAACAACAAAAATTATTTGATATCAGAAAGACATTCTTCGTATTCAGAATGCAATTCGATATGTCTGATGTGCTCTCATGTCCCACAAAAAATATTATCGAAACGCTCAAAACGCTCATTCCAGATCCCTTAAAGAAACCTCAAAAGGGGAGCAGGTAGGGACTTAATTATATGAAGTCATTTGGGCGAAACTCGATACTGGATATAGGCCTACATATAGGCCTACTCCCCGTACTCACTGGTATTAAGGTCCGTTCATACTACCACCGCATTTGCGATGCGTTGCTTTGCGATGCCGATATATCGATTACTTTTATCGCAACTCAACGCAAGTCGTCGCATTTGCAAGTTAAAATGTATTTAACTTTATTGCGATATCGCAATGCAGTAGTTTGCAGTACGATGCAGTGCGACAAAGCACCGCATCGCAAAGCAACGCATCGCAAATGCGGTGGTAGTATGAACGAACCTTTAGTCATATGCTATGCTAGTAGACCTACATAGTACATTTACATGATTATTAGTTGGGATCAGCAAGGGTATAATTTTAGTTCCTTTTTATAGAGCAATTGTCAAATAATAGGCCCTATAGGTCCTAAAAACTTAAATTGTGAACGGATTTTCATAGTTGACAAAACAAAATGTATGTTTGATATATCAATTATTTCATTGATAGCATCTTCTTTAACATAATTTTCATCCATAAATAATCACAGAATATTATCTGTTTACAAAATAAGCGTTTATGTTCAGTAGCTAGTTGTAGGGTGCCGACATCGGGAAATTACTGATATTTATATTGTTATAGTCAAAAACGGATACTTAAGGCCCAGTCTGCATGTGGCTTAGTCTAAAACATACACGACAGAAACCGACTGTGAAGGAGACTATTTGTGCACTAGATAATTTTCTTATAATAAAATCCGTTTTTGAGATTGTACCCATGACAAGCATGACAAGTAACACCTAAATTAAGTGTAAATTCAGGGTTAGTCCGCCCACGCTTTCTACATGTTCTAGCATGGAAAGTTTGCTGTATCTTTATAAATATAATGATTGTTTTGACTAGATTTGGGGTTTGTGTCTCATAAAGAAGCAATGTTTAATTGCAATATTTAGAAACCACAAACCAAAACTGGGTGCTATGAAGTACAAGATTGGGCTACGAGTATACATTTTACCAAGTTGGCAATAGGAATTTGCTTCATTTCGCATATGCATGACTTTCTTTATTATACTCAAAAAACGGTCATTCCTTGAGGTGGTTTGCTTTCTTTTAGGAGTGGTTTCCATGCACTCTTATTAAGAGTGATTTTCATTCTTCTGCAGTGATTTTCACTTTCTCATTCTTTTGGAGAGTGAGTTATCAAAGCTGTTTTACACTACCCTAGAACTACGATGGGGGTGGGGTGGGGGTGGAGTGTACCACCCCTGGAGTTTTTTCACCCGTAACAAAAAAGTTCTCGTCTTTACGCCCAAACGACTTAGGGACGCACCATTAGATTCTCAGGGGGGCATGGGAGTTTGGGTCAGGCAGAATTTTTTTTTCTCATCAGTGAGGCAAAAAAAATTTTTCGTCTCACTAGTGGGCGAAGTTTTTTTTTCAAAAAGCTCCCATGCCCCCCCCCCCTGGAAATCTAATGGTGCGCCCCTTAAAGGTCCATAAGCGTTGGCCTGGTCAACTGGCAGGTTTGTGCAGGAACTAAATACCAACAATTACTAAATGTTTATACTAGGATTTGGGCAGGTAACCTTGTCCTTACATATCACAATGTTCTTTTAGATGTTTTGGACCTTGGCGAGTTGGACACTTTTATTATCATGGATTATGTTATGCCATAAAATGCTGAACTTGTGTAACATTTTATGAATAAATCCAGATGTGCTGTTAACCCTTTAAGCTAATCTAAGGAGTAGCTTCAAAACTCAGCCGCTGGTTCCGTTTGGTTTCTATTGTTCTAAACAATGGAAGTTTTGAAGCCGCCCCTAACCTGATAAAACATTGGTGTGTAGCTGGACTAATTTGGGATCTACCGGCTCATTGATCGCAAAAACCAGAGTAAAAAATCTTGGGGAGATAGCAAACTGAAGGAGAATCTGACAAACCTACATACAGGGTGTCCCATAAAAAATTACCGAGAGAATAAAATTGAACATAAGTCGCGAAATCGACATCAGAATCAAATAATAAAAAATGTAGCGCATAGTCTATTTTATTGTTCATCACATACGAAAATTTTATTTGATTCGGTCGACTGGTTGCAAAGGAATTAACGATTACATAATGCGCGCATCAATGCAGTTCATTCCAAGTTTGATCAACAGGCGCTTTTTTCATACTCGCTTACCGTTTCCTAAAGTTTGTGTATCCCATTAAATTTAGTCCACATGGTCTATTTTATAATCCGACGGTGTTGTTATGTTGTTCATGCTTTCACTGATGATAAATAACAGTTTGTCCGAGAAAACTTTGATTTCTGCAATTGGAAGCTTTCCAACTTAAATTCTTTAGGTTGTGCAAATATGTTATATTTTAACTTTCCAAAGAACATTTGAGCCAAGCATGATAATGATCAAGTGCTTACAGCATAACGTGTGATTTTTGATGCCATGTAACAATTTGAACAAAACCTAAATGGTTTGCAAGAAACAGATTGTTTAAAAAGAAAGAAAAGGATTTCACAGAACAAAATAGGAAGCCCATTGACTAGTGCGCATTGTGTTGAAAGACCTTTCTTTCAAACTTGGAATGAAGTGAATTGACCCATGCGTTATGTAATCGCTCATTTCTTCGCAATCAGTCAACCGATTCCAGTAAAATTGACCTATAAGATGCAGAATAAGATGGGCTACACGCTGATGTTTAGATTTGTGGATTCTGACATCTATTTCTCGACTTACGTTCAAATTCATTCGCCCGGTAATTTTTTCTGGGACACCCTGTACAATTGTGCAGAAATTAATACAAATCGGTGTTAGTAATAGCTAGAGTATGCACGATGGGCAAGTGGACAATAGAGAAGTCTAATACCCGATTTTTCTTTCGGTGTTAGGAAAATATCGTAAAAATGTTATCAGAAACATAAGACCTCAATGGTGCTCGAACTATTTAGCTGTGGTAATACCTAGGTAACAAAACATCCTAGATTGTGCGATCCTATCTTTATTTGACTTCTTATATCAAAACACATTGACATTTTTAAGATGTTGAAAAAATGTTTACCAAAACATATTTTACAACGACATTTTATTTTACGTGTTGTATTATTTTGTGTTTTTTTCGTTTAAAACTTTTATATAATACAACCTGACCGTATAACAACATTTGTTGTGTTTGCTGGATATGCCCTTGACATCAGGAGCTTGATGAAGACACCATGGACATAAGCAAGAAAAAGGGGGAGAATGTTACAATCCCCCCTTGCAAATTTTGCCTGGTACACAACAGCAGATTCTACACTAAGCCAAAAAAAACTTAAAATTTTTCACAAGGTCATATCTTAAAATCCTGTCCATCAAAATTAACTAAAATTACACACAGGATTGCCTCAATACTCTACTCTAAACACATGTCAGTAACCTATCAGTTGGCCAACTGATACAACCGCAAAATGCACTGATATGGAACAACTTCCTGGACCACATTCACAGCCCTATTGGCACCCAGCAAAAGAAATCTGTGAGAATGGCATCTTGAATCACAGGTCACAGCCAACAATTTTAACAACATTAAGTTAAAAACATTAAAGAGAGACAAAACAAACTTACCAGGATCATCATGTCACATGTCCAAACAAATAATGAAGTCCTTTAGTAACGGGAAGCATGTAGACTATGAGACATGGGCATTTATCTTTCACTTCTGTAGTCCAGTCATGGGCAGAACATAAAAACATAACAAATCAAGAGTAAATATATGTCTGAATTAATATCTAAAAAGTTCCCACGTTTTACTTTACTCATTTAGGAGTTATTTGGGGTTAAAAATGAGTTTTTCGTGATTTTTTCCATTTTGCCCAAAATGTCAAATATTAAAATAGCTGTAACTTTAAAATAAATTGAGTAGAAATTTCATTTCTATTGTAGATGTTACATGTCATATGGATTTCCAACACTGGTGAATAAAAATGTCACAGCACAACTCTAAAATATAAAAAAATGGCAAAAACCATATTTTTGTGCTATTTTGGCCATTTTTTACCTAAAAATGTAATTTTTGCATGGGAAAAAAATAAATATATATTTTCTTGATTTAAAAAAATATGTCATTTTGTCAACCTAGTTATTCTGAACAAAAAAGTTAATGATGGTGAATGTCTGTGACCTATAGTTTTTTATTTTTGTCCTTTTCAAATCCACATATGGACTAAAATAGCATGTTTTTGTCAATTTTTCCAATATTAGGCTGAAAATGGTACTTTTTTGTAATTTTAACAAAATTTTCAGTGTTTGGAAAGTGGGAACTTCACATATATTATGGATATATTATAGTACTCTCATTTTAAGCTAGTTGTAGATCCACTGGTAGCTCGGTTTCCAGCAATTTTATCTACTTTCAATGCAGCAAAATCATTTTAGTCATCATTTTACTGCATTGAAAGTAGATCAAATTGCTGCTACCACGGTAGTGGGCATACTAGTGGATCTTGAAATAGCTTAACATTAAAGTACAATTACATGTTCATATTATTAAGTGAAGTTCCCACTTTCCAAAAACTAACGAGTTGGTTAAAATGGCCATAAAGGACCATTTTTCAGTAATATTGGAAATATTGAACAAAAACATGCTATTTTAGTCCATATGTGAATTTGAAAGGGCCATAGATCAAAAAATATAGGTCACAGACATTCACCATCATTAACTTTTTTGTTCAGAATAACTAGGTTGACATAATGACATATTTTTGAAATCAATAAAATATATATTTATTTTTTCCCCATGCAAAAATTACATTTTTAGCTCAAAAATTGCCAAAATAGCACAAAAATATGGTTTTTGCCATTTTTTATATTTTAGAGTTGTGCTGTGACATTTTTATTCACCAGTGTTAGACATCCATGTGATATGTAACATCTACAATAGAAATGAAATTTCTACTCAATTTTTTTTTAAAGTTACAGCTATTTTAATATTTGACATTTTTGGGCAAAAATGGAAAAAAATCACGAAAAACACATTTTTAACCCCAAATAACTCCAAAACGAGTAAAGTAAAACGTGGGAACTTTTTGATATCAATTCAGACATATCTTTACTGTTGATTTGTTGTGTTTTCATGTTCTGCCCAAGGGTGGACAACGAAAGTGGAAAACCAAGGGCCGTAGAGACGCATGGCTTATAGTCTAATGGGACAATCTTCCCCAGGATATCATCAAGAACTTGGTTGGAAGCATGAGAAGCAGGTGCACAGCATGCGTGCAAGCGCACGGTGGACATACCCGTTCCTAAAGGACTTCATTATTTGTTTGGACATGTGACATGATGATCCTGGTAAGTTTGTGATCTGTTTGTATCTGTTGGTAAGTTTGTGACCTGTGATTCAAGATGCCGTTCTCACACATTTCGCTTGCTGGGTGCCAATAGGGCAGTGAATGTGGTCCAGGAAGCTGTTCCATATCAGTGCATTTTGCTATTGTGTCAGTTGGACAACTGCTTGGTTACTAACATGCGTTTAGAGTAGAGTATTGAGGCAATCCTGTGTGTAATTTTGGTTAATTTTGATGGACAGGATTTTAAAATACAACCTTGTGAAAAAATATAAGTTTCTTTTTTGGCTTAGTGTATAATAATAATGTCTTGCAAACACAAATTAAACACAAAGTTTACATTCAATACGGATTTTATTCTCATATCTTTTAATCTTTTTATTTTGATTTCTGCAAATCAATTCACAAGGTAATTTTTCTTTTTTTGTTTAAGTTCATGAAGAAAACAGCTCATATATTGGGCTATTCTATTTGAAATCCAAACTACCACTGTGGAAGATATAGCTAAATCCTTCCACAGAGGGAGTATGAGTTTTAAATAGAATAGACAATTGGGTAACTTCCACTTGAAATACTCCAGTTATGGAAGATAATTATACATGTAGGTAAAGCCATATACAAGGGAGTGTGGAACCCTAGCCAATCCCATTTGAAAAACATACTCCCTCTGTGGAAGATGTATCTTAAATCTACCACAGGGTATCGCAGAGTTCAAATGGAATGGCCCATACAGACAAAAAGAGTCATTATTATTTCAAGAGGTATCTATAATATTACTTAAATATCATAACAACAATAATACACATTAACCCCCTGAGCACTACCTGCCGATCTAACATTGCCTCTGATTGGTCAATTACACATGTCTTCATTTTAATCACCAATCAGAATGGAACTTTGCAAATAATTCACCCCAATTGTTTTGTGTGGTGAAATTATCCTAATAATGTTGCTGATTGGTCCAATTGATAGTGAAAACCTCTTCTTGACCAATAGGCAGGTAGTTCTCATGGGGTTAAAAACAAAAAAATTGAAGGGTAGATACAAGCAAGTCCTACCTGTAATAGCTGTGAGGTGTCATACTTACGATGTGTACCAGAATACCTGGGATAGAATGCAAAAATTAACAGTTTCAAGCAAAAAAACAACAAACTACATGGGCTGCTTGGAGGAGAAAAGTGTTAACCACTTTTGTTTAATTTCAGCAGTTAACTCTTTTGCGCACCAAGCAGCCCATGCACTTGATCCATTGGTGTTCCAATCAGGCAAATTATCGAATGTCCACAGGGCAGCTATTACAGAGAGAACTGGTACGAACCCTTCAATACACAAATGAGACATACTGTTTGACACTGGTAAACATTATTAAAGCTTCAAAACGTATTTCTGCAGCAAGTTAAAAAAAAAACCCAGAAACTTTTATGCAAAGTAAATTGATTTGTTAGAAAAAGAAATTGGTTATCAAAGCTTTTCTACAATTAAAAATACCATTTATTTTCACTTGTTATACTCAATTGTCAAGTACGTCGGGCCTATTACATCTAGATTTCATAGGCGAGTGGCTGCCCACTCTTTGTGGCGAGTGATTATATATATATATGACATGACATTCACCCAACACTGACACTGCAAATTATATTGTAGTTTAAACAAACATGTATTCCCCAGACCTGTTTTAATTATTAACATGAAAGTGTTTTCCCAGTTTTGAGATACGATGTAGTTGTCAGCGAGTTTCAACAGTATCACTGTCAGCCCATCATGACACATATTATATTCTATTCTGAAATACCCATTGTAATACATGCACTAGGGTGGGCCGAAAAACACCTTTTTTCTTGGATCGACTTGGAACTCTCGGAGAATTTTACTAGGGTACATACTACTATTTTGCTAAAATATCAGTAAGATCGGAGCATGTTTCGCCCAGGCAGTAGATTTTCAAAAAATCCCTACTTATTTGCCATTTCTTACTGTATAATTCTATACAGAGAAATCAGTAGAAACAACCTGGGAAAAATAGGCATTGAGATGACATCATAGCCAATATTAAACAATTTGGGTAGTTTGTTTAGACCCTCCAGAACATCACCAAATAGCAAGCAGTCTCCAATTGGTTACCATTATTTTTTGCTAGAGACCTGTATTTAGTTAAATATTGATGATATTTGAGTTGCTAAATTAAGGGGTAGGGGTAGGATTATGGAGCATTTCCCCAGTTCTACTGAGTCAAATTTCACAATCTTGGTAGATATGAACTGCAAAAGTACAAACAATACATGAGATATGAATTTAGTGCAGCTCTGACATGACCAGGGGTTAAAGGGTCATGTGACCCCTAATATGTAGGAATTTTCAAGGCTGTGTGACCTTTTGACCTCTGGTCAAAACATGGATAACCGAAAATCATATAGCATTTATTTTTGGCAATGCTGCAGTTCATATCTGTGCAACAATACTGCATTTGTGAAATTTGACTGAGTAGAACTGGGGAAATTCTCCATAATGCTACCCTACCCTTAATATAGCAACTCAAATATCATTAATATTTGACTTACATGCGTGTCTTTAGCAAAAATAATGGTAACCAATTGGAGACGGCTTGCTATTTGGTGATGTTCTAGAGGGTCCAAACAAACTATCCAAAATGTTTAATATTGGTTAGGGTGGCATCTGAATGCCTACTTTTCCCAGATTGTTTCTACTGATTTCTCTATATAGAGTTATACAGTAAAATATAGCAAAAAAGTAGTGATTTTGTGAAAATCTACTGCCTGGGCTAAACATGCTCCAATATTACTGATATTTCAGCACAATACTAGTATGTACCCCAGTAAAATTCTCCAAGAGTTCCAAGTCGATTCGAGAAAAAAAGTGTTTTTTTGGCCCACCCTAACATGCACGTTTTCCCTCCATTTCAATTATGAGTGGTTTCCAAGCAACTACTTAAATTCAAGTGACCCATATAAGAACTATAGTAGATTTTTAGTGCTTTATGGTCTGAGCTGTGTGCCTAGCCTATATGAGCATAAACACAGATCTTGTGATAAGCAATCACGCAGATTGACTGATCATCAATGGTCTTGATAACAAAATGGTTGACCCATTGGTGATCAGTACATAAAGACGCCAGTCAATGTTGTCAAAAAATCCTGAAAAGGCAAAAAAATTCCTGAAAAATGTACTTTGCCCATACATTTGTACAGGATCATCTGAAATCAGGAAATTTCCTGCAGACTGGCAACATTGGTAGAAGGGGAGGAGGCCCTGTCGCCTCTACACATTCACCGATCACCAGCACGTACCCAAACCACAGAAATACTAACAAAATTACTTTACCGGTACACATATATTGTATTGTGCCTAATAAACACCCCTATCCTAATAACACCCCCATAACTTGTTTAATGAAAGTGCAGAAATGTCAGTAATCATATGAGCAACCTTAAAATTGGCATTTAGTGCTTGCTGTCATGATCAGCAAATGCACAAAACCTATTGTAACTTAAACATCCACCCAGTTCATTGCAAAATAATTTCACTAAGCAAATCACATCTTTGCATAAAACTGCAATGCTGTGGTTTATACTGATAATACACAATTTGTGTGGTCGACGCCATCTTGAATTTGAAGCCAGAAATGAACATGAGTCATATTTTTTGCCCCATTTATTAAAAACTTTTTGAAATTTCATTCCGAATAAACACCGTCTTGAAACATTTCATGCCACCTGGGCATTTATTAGGCACAATACGCCAAACATGTATTGCAAGTGCAGAAAAGTGCACTCTGTTGAACAGTTTCCCACACACTTCTATCTTAATGGAATGAATGAACGTTATATGGTCATATTTTCTTGAAAGTTTCTGGTCTTATTTTGGTCAACAGTTTCATAATCACCTTATAAACAAAAAGCACCTTAATAAAATAAAATATATCGGTATGAAAAGCACAAGTCATTCCAAAATTATATCTTTAGAGCATGATCTTTGCAAACACTTGTATAAAAACCATAGCCATTAGACTTTTAAGAGTACAGACTCCACCATGTACCGTTGGATTGTTTTCATTATGTGCCCTGTTAATTTCTGATTAAAAGTACATGCTTGTTTGCATTGGGCTATTGCAATTAAAATCCACACTACCCCTGTGGAAGATTTAGCTAAACTCTTCCACAGAGGGAGTATGAGTTTTGAATCGAATAATTGGGTTAATTTCCATTTGAAATACTCACTCCAGTTGTGGAAGATATAGGTGAAGCTCAGGGGAAGTATGGGTTTCAAAATGATTAACCCTGACCAGTTACATTTGAAAAAACATACTCCCCCTGTGGAAGATATTTCCAAAATCTTCCACAGGGGTAGTGTAGATTTCAATCCACAGGACAATTTTGAGTCTGTAATCTTTAGGCCTAACCTCTTTGACGAAAACAAAATTTGGTGACATGATTTCCCTCTGATATGAAACCAGTATTCCCAAATTGCAATTTACAATTTACCATTTTTACCCCATGAGTACTACCTGCTGATTGGTTACAAGAACACTATTATGATTTATTGAGCCAATCAGCAACATGGTAAGAATGGTAGTAGGGCTGAAAAGGCTTAATCCTGTGAGTAATTACCTGCTGATTGGTTACAAAAACACTATTATGCTTTATTGAGCCAATCAGCAACATGATAAGAATGGTGGTAGGGTTGAAGAGGATTGAGCTTATATAGAAGCTGTATTTTAATTGGTCACTCAGATGAATATATTGCCTCGTTAACCAATCGGAAACAATGTAAGAAAGGTTCTCAAGAGTTTGACATGTTTTGATATCAAATCGGATCGATTGAGCCCATATTTATTGGTCAGTCCAATATTTCAAAACTCATAGCAAGACCAATAAATATTGGGCGTAAAGCATCCAATTTTATCATTATTATGTTTTGGATCAAATATTTTCACAAACTTTGACTCATCCAAACATAATAATGAAATGGATCTTCCCCACACAATACCAATATTACAACATAGCCAGAACAGATATTACAATTTACACTCCACACTCCAGGCCTAAATTGATGCAAGTACACAACTCTTTAGGGATGAGATCAAAACTCGACCGGCTGTTAAACCGCGTTCCATGTTTAGAACAATATAAAGCGGTTCCAACCGGACGGAACCGCCCGGAACCGGCGGTCGAGTTTTGATTTCATCCCTTGGAAAATATTCTCCCGCACCTCCTCTTTAATTACGACTAAGTCTTCAAATATGGGAGGTCAAAGATATCACAAAATATCCGGTCTCGATCTTCAGTCGCAATTTTAGAATCTGGGACGATGTCCTGTCATACATCCTCTAATTACTTTGAGAACTGTGTATCATCGCGGAATAAAGCGCAGTTCGTTGGTGGCGAATCTTATTCTACAGTATTGCCGATCTTCATATTTCAACTATCTATTATAATGTCCAACCATCGTCACCAAAATGTTTAAACAAAAATGAGTACACAAAAACAGCTGCATTCAAAAAATATTAATTAGAATTTAAGGATTAACACCCAGACGTTTTTCCATTATGGACCACATTGGGGTTGAAATCAGGGCTGTCAACTCTCACGCATTGGCCGTGAGTCTCACGTATTGGGTCACTTTCTCACGGTCTCACACCAAGGTAGTATAATCTCATGCCTAGGTAGTAAATCTCACGCAAAAAGCTGGAAAATTAGTAAAATCTCACGCATCGTCATTAATAATTTGTTGCTCCTACCCCCCCCCTTTTCACATTCCCGAGCGCCGTGGCTCAAATAATCATGGTACAAAATGAACATTGGAGTCGGCAAATCCCGGTACGCCTCTTGTCTCACGCCAAGCAATTCCAAAAAGTTGACAGCCCTGGTTGAAATCCATACACCCCCTATGGAAAACATAGTTGTAATCTTCCATGCTGAGAGTGTGAATTTCAAATGGAGTTACCTGAATGGATGCCTCCATTTGAAATACAGTACACCCCATGTGGGATATTAAGGGCATTGTGTACCATAGGGGGTGTATGGATTTCAACTGGAATAGACACATTGTGGGCTATTTCATTATAAATGACAACATTGAGTCCCAAAAGGGGTCCAAATTCAAACTCATTTATTTCATGCAAATTCATTATCATTTCAAAGTTCAGATGGTGTGTCAATAATTCTCAAAATATTAGAGCGTCAAACCCTCAGGAACCATTAAAAAATTAAATTGAATTTTTGCTGTGTAAAACATAGCTGCCGTCTGGAGGGGACATTTTTTTAAACAATTTAATACACAACTTTGAAAGAGTATATGTAACCAACATTGGGTTCATACTTATTCATATTTAGTCTGTAATAATTGTTGTATGTTCCTTTACACTTCAGTGTCTTAAATATGCCAGTTTCAATATAAAACAATTAGTAAATTGATACTAATCCAGATAAATGGTGCAAAATTACTACATATTTTAAGGATAAACTTTATCTTCACATGAAAAATTCATGAAATAGTCATTTTGTCCTGCCCAATAGCTACACTGATGCATAAGTGAGTATTCTGCGTCAATCTGTTGTACTAGTCATGGAAAACCTAAAATAAAAGACCCCTCCTGTGTCATTTGTTCTGGATAGGACACATTTTTAACACATAATAAAGCATACTTTAACTTTAGAAATAGCTGCATCAATATTATTGCATCAGTATTATTGCATAAAAGATCCCCAGCATTTAAAATCCACTACAAACAGGGTTAATATTCTGGTTAAATTAGGAATATTGCAATTTTTAGCTAACCGAAGTTCAATGCAGAATAATATCATATGTGTTCTCAACAACTGGACAATAATTTGAACACTAAAGTGGTTTGTAAGCATAATTTGCAATAAAATACAAACATTTCTTGTGGGTTTGGCTCTTTGAAATTTTTATTTTTTAGTTTGTTTACCAATTCATGGAAATGACATAATTGTGCTGGAGAGGACATTTGTTAAATTGCAAACAGAATCGTGGATACAGGCTTGCAAAATGCAACAAATACCAAATCATGTGCCACCTTGGTAGAAGGAAGACCACTCTTCCTCTACAAATTTCACATTCTATGATATAATCCTTCTTATTTCAACAATTAGTAATTAACTTCAGTTCTGGAGAGGACAAATTTTTAACGCGGAACTGTGGTATCAAGAACAAGTGGTCTACTGTATGTAAAATAAATGAATTCCTCAATCAGTGCCCTGTCCCATCAATTGGTAATATAACACAGATTATACAGGTAGGGTAAGGGTTTATATTTCCTCTTTAATGTTAACAAAAATGGAGGCATGAATTGGAGAGGACACTCATTTTTTTTAAGAAAATGCCAATTTTGCAAGAATCTACGGAATTTTAACATTTTTGCACCAATTTTCACCATTCAACTTGCATGATGTTCCACACATATCATATTTTCATTGCAACAAGCACATTGCCATAGAATGTACCTAATTTTTCAAAGAATTAATTCAGAATACATGGGCAAAATGAAATGGGACTCCAAAATTGGGTTAAAATGTACCTTTTGGCAATTTTTTATACAAAAAATAGACAGAATTCTGTAAAAATGCTCATGTAGCTTGTAGTTTGTGGCATACTTAGAATTAAGTTAATAACACTGCATTATCACCCTAATTATATCAACCAGATATGATAAAAGCCATTTTTGTGAACGTGTCATTTATAATGAAATAGCCCTTATGCAGGTTTCAAATTGTCTTTTTAACCCCCTGAGCACTATGTGCCGATCTAACATTGCCTCTGATTGGTCAATTACATGATATCTTCACTTTAATCACCAATCAGAATCTTTGCAAATAATACATCCCAATTTATTTGCATGGTGAAATTATTCTAACAATGTTGCTGATTGGGCCAATCGGCAGGTAGTTCTCATGGGGTTAAGATTATTATATGATCCCACTGTATCATGATTGGTCTCTCCAATTAGGTGATAACCTTCCAATCTCCTACCCACTAGCTCCCACTTTTTTGTTGCTTACATGAAGTGTTATTGCAAAAACATAATTAAATAAAATGTGCTGCAAAGAATGTTACCAATTGTAATCCATACACACCCCTATGGAAAACATGACTTTAATATCCAACACAGGGGGTGTACTAGGTATGTATTCAAATGAAGTCCCCATTCAGGTAATCCCATTTGAAATTCACACTCCTTTTGTGGAGTATAAAGTCATGTCTTATATACTGTTTCTTTTTGAGCTCAGTTTAGTTCTGCCCTATGTTTCAGTGCATGGAATAAAGGTCTCAAAGCATTAAAAACATGTGTTATTATATATGAAGATCACATGTCCGGATAACATAGAGATCCTTTTAGAGGATGTCAGGATAATGTATGGACTGTATACCTTTTGTGACTACATCCGCAAGGACTCCCGAGAATTTAAAAATGTGTGCGCGAAACAGTTCAAAGATGTCAATGCATGAACAATAAATGGGCTGTTCCTTTTAAAGTCCACACTCCCCCTGTGGAAGATTTAGCCTCAGTCTTCCACAGAGGGAGTATGCGTTTCAAATAAAATAGACAGTTTTCTATTTGAAATACTCACTCCAGTTGTGGAAGATATAGGTAATGCCGTAATGCAGGGAGAGTATGGGTTTCAAAATGATTGACACAGGCATGAGAATTTTCAGTTTTAAACTGAATTCAGTTTTTTTGAGTCGAAATTTCTGCAACTTTATTTAATGTCAGCCTGTTTTTGGTACTTTTTGCCCAATTTCACACACATTTCCAGTTCTTTTGTTAGAAAAGTGCAGTCTCATGCCTGTTAACACAGACCCATTACATTTGAAATATGTACTCCCGCTTTGAAAGATATTTCCAAAATCTTCCACTAGTGTGGATTTTAAATGGATTAGCCCAATAGGTATGAACATTTCCATTTACAGTATTTATCAGGCATGAGAATGATCATCCATGAAAAAACCTGAAAAGTTTGAAAAAGCCTAAAAAGCGTGTGAAATGAGGCTAAAAAGGCCACAGGCTGTAATTAAAACTGCGGAAATTTGGACCACAAAAAAGCAGGAAATCCTGCAAAAGCAGGAAAATTCTCATGCCTGATTTATGTGATTTCCTCTACATGCCAGGAGATTTCTATGTACGCACGCACCTTTAGGCACCACAGCCAAAATTTTCCGATCCTATAATCGATTGCCGATGCTGATTCCATACTCGCTAGTAACGAACTATCGACTGAGTAATCGGAATTAATGATAACATTGCATCGGTCAATACATTACATACAAAGATCAAATATTAACACAATTAAAAAGTCAATCAATTATAAGTAATAAGGATCGACCAACCATCGATGACCGATCAAAAGATGGAAAGAATTTTGCTCAATAGCCTTATTTAGATACATTATTGACTGCTTATATATGGGGTAAATTTCCTTACTTTTGAGATCAAATAATACTTTCTTGATATACCGTATTCATTCCAATAAGCGCCCAGGGCGCTTAACAAAGTCATTTTGGGTGGGCGCTTATTTTTTACATTGTTTTAGTCATCAGTCAACGTCTGAAAGTATTTAGTTACTCACAGTTAGTGCGCCCTCACTAAATGTGTCTATATATTATAATTATTGACAATGTTTTTGAGGGCGCACTGACTGTAAGTAAAGCTGGCGGCCGCCGGCAAAAAATACGAATTTGAGAAAGAATTACCTCAAACTTGGCCTTTGCAGGTGGTTATTGTGAAGTATTTTTAATATCTATACATCTGCCCACTATGAAATAGTGTCATAATTAAATTTTGGTGCACATTTTGGATACTTTTGATGCTCAATTTCCCACATGCATGCATGTAAAGTCACTCGACAGGTAAGCTTACTGGAAGTATTTTGACAACATTGGATGGGCGGTTAATAATTTCATATTGTGTTTGTTGCAAAGTCGCTGGGTGGGCGCTTATTGGGGCATGGGCGGTTATTGGAACGAATACGGTACATGTAAAACATGTAAAGGACAACTACAATACGTACCTTTTAAAAAAAAGGAAAATGAGCAGTGAAGGGATTAACAGATTATCTGTACAAAATGTTTTTGTCTAATGGCAACACCCAGATTTTCAACAATTACATAGGTCTATATGATAAGGTAATGTTTGAATCCATGATAAGTGGTGGCTGTGCATTCCTTGTCAAACAACGGGGCTGCATAACTGACAACATTGGTTTCACATCTTGCATCTCTGGTGGAAGATTAGCACCACCTCTAATGGCTTGTACAGTTGAAATCCATACAACCCCGTATGGAAGACTTGCCCTTAATCCCCCACACAAGAAGTGTAAATTTCAAATAGAGTCGCCCCATTCAGGTAATCTCATTTGAAAGTGTGTTGGAGATTAAGGTCATATCTTCCTATGTCTTCCACATGGGGTGTCTGGATTTCAACTGGAATATCACAATATAATTGTAAGCAAATTGTTTAGTATGATAATTACCCTATGAGCACTACCTGCTGATTGGCCAAAATGAATACTGTTTCCAATTTTGAACCAATCAAAGAGGGTATTAATAAGATCATTTGCAAATGCAAGTTTGACCATAAATAGTTTAAAGCCTGGTCATAATTGGCAATTGAAATGAGCACTTTAAGTTATCAACCAATCAGAAATGCTGTTAGATGACAGTAGTGTGGTCAAACTTGCATTTGCACTGTTAAAGTATGATAATTGATCAGCTTTATTTGTTTGTGCATGATCTCTTACCCTATGAGCACTACCTGCTGATTGGCCAAAATTAATATTGTTTCCAATTTTGAACCAATCAAAAAGGGTATTAATAAGATCATCTGCAAATGCAAGTTTGACCATAAATAGTTAAAAGCCTGGTCATAATTGGCAAATGAAATGAGCATTTTAAGTTATCAACCAATCAGAAATGCTGTTAGATGACAGTAGTGTCCAAGGGGTTACGAGTTTGACTCAAACTCAGCTCTACTCATATCAGAGACAACAAATTGGGTAATACTGACTTGGTCGCTCAAATTGGTCGCCCTTAAATTCAACAAACAGGCATGCCCTTACCATTACATGACAAGCTCTTCTGAATTTTGTTGCTGAATAAAATGTGTACAACTCTTAATTTAAACTTCTACCTACCATGGGCAAAGAGCTAATGGGTTGCTTCATTCTGTTTACAAGTTCCCCTACAAGTCCAGTCGACATCCTTAAACCCCCTATACATTTACCTTATGCATTTCCCACACAGGGAGTGTGAATTTAAAATGGGTTAACTGAATGGGTGTCTCCATTTGAAATCGTCACCCCCTGTGTGGGATATTAAGGTCATGTATTCCACAGGGCGCGTATGGCTTTTGACAGGAATAGTCTACTTGATACCAAAATAATGATGTAGTAATACCATGACAAAAGGGTACACAACTGAAATGTTTGCCAAACAATGCAAACATTAATTCTTAACCTAACCACTGCAATGAGCTATTCCAGTTGAAATCCATACACCCCCTGTGGAAGAAATGTCCTTAATCTCCCACACAGGGAGTGTGAAGATCAAATGCGGTTACCTAAATAAGCAACTCCATTTGAAATCTACACCACCTGTGTGGGAGATTAAAGCCATGGAAGTATTCCATAGGGTGGATGGGTTTCAAAGGGAATAGCCCAATTTTTTCTGTTAAGCAGGGCAGTTTTTATGCAGACAGAGGCACTGAAAAAAAATCAATGTGCATATACACCAGATTTCCTTAAAATGCAAGAATCCTTACGTCAATTCTCATAAGCACAAGTTGAAGTCCTACTCTGATCAGGATGATCGTAAAAAATCATCAAAATTTAGATTTTGGCACCTTTGTTAGTGTCATAGATATGCTAGCATAGCCTGCTAGTGGGTAAGCTGAAATTAAGCATGTATTAAAGACAAAACAAGACATTTTACATGAATCTGTAATTTTTTCAACTTTTAAAAGTAGGAGAAATTAGCTATGCATGTATTTGAATGGGACTTTGTCAATACTGCTGTTTTCTTCGTTTTTTGGCCAAATTTTCATTTCAAAACTACCTATAAAGACTTACTGACTTATCCATCAATTTTAGGAAATTTATACAATTTTAATTTCTTTACACTGTCGCTGGGATCACTCAATAAACCTAAAATAGCACCCCTCTCCTTATACATTGTATACCATTCAAAATGATCAACTTCCAAAAGGCCCATACACATGCTTCAACTGGTCCCCCAGTGTTCGATTTACCAGAAAAAAGTTACTTGCATTTGTGTAAGTAACATAGAAATCTATGTGCACAAAGTAAAAGTAACTTGCACACAACCATATAAAATAAGAAGTTTGTGCCGTGAAACTAATCACCTTTTTTACAGATGAAAAGTAAAAATTGGGTGTCATTTTGTAAGGGATATTTATATTACTTCTCTGATTCAGAGGCACATTGTATGTTTCCGATTCCAACTGTAATTTACAACTAAAAATCTACATGTACTTGTGCAGGTACATTTGAAAAGTTACCTGCACAGAATCAAAGTCACCTGCATAATATGTACAGGCGTGCAGATGGTAAATAGAACACTGCCCCCCCCCCCAAAAAAGAGTCTAGATTCTCTTTGTATGCCTGTCATTACCAACAAGGGTGAAATTAAGCTGGAGACGGGAGCCGTTTGGCCCCCAGAAACTCTGCAGTGGCCCCTAGTTCCATCTCATTTGTAGTTGACCAGGGGACACTTTTCTCACAAAACTTGCCCCCTGGATAGTGAACCAAAAATATCAAATTTTAAAGCAAATAGTGCTTATTTAACCCATCCAGCATATCTTTATTTTTATTGGCCCCTTGGTAATTGGAAGTGGCCCCTGGTTTCTTCAAATCTTGGTGAACCAGTGGCCACTTTTTTCTGCCGAAGTGGCCCCTGGTTCAAGCTCTCTTATTTTCACCCTTGATTACCAAGATAAATAATTCAAAGGAAAAATAATGAGTATTAGAAGAGACTATCTATAGGAGACACTAGTCATTTTAAGTAACAATGCACAATTTTTCCTTGGCCATTATTAATTATTACATTTTTTGAACACAGATAAAAAAAATCCACCTGTTTCGTGCGTAAAAGTGGTTATTTTCGAGCTTGGTTAATTTTCGAGATCAAGTACTAAAGTTTAGACCATGAAAATTGTTATTTTTATGTTTATGTCCATGAAGTTGTAATTTAGCACAAACTAAACAATACAGTGAATATGTTTGGGTGATGTCAATGCACGAAAAATCAACTGCACGAAAATGTCTACTTTCACAATTTTTTTTTGTATAATGATTTGCATACTGGTAATTTGTACTCACATGAATGAAGACAGCCTATACAAAAGACAAGACCATCTCATGAAAACTAAACACAACGTCATATATATGTATACTTCATATTGAAGAGTATGTTGGTTCCATGCATCTCGAGGCCGCAAATCCAGACTATGCAGCTGAAAATGCAGGGAACCAGCAGAATTAAAACAGGTCACCATTGAGCAGGGCCCAATCATTAGGGCAAAAAAAAGCACATTGCGCACTAAATATGGCAAATTCGGTGAGAGAATTGAATGTATATGGAAAATGGTACATTTGCGTGGGAATTGCGTGGGAAATGATACATTTCACAGAGACGCCACTCAGTTTCACTCAAAAAAAAACCCTGAAACTAGCGAGAAAAACCTGAAAAAGCATGTGAATGCAGGCCAAAAATCCCCACAATGGGCTGAAAATAAATAAAAACGCAGGAATTTGGACTCGCAAAAAAACCTGAATTCAGGTTAAAACCTGCAAAGTGGCATCTCTGAATTCGTGGGAATTGCATGGGGATCACTACTTTAGCGAGGATTTGCACAGGATTTGGCATAATCTGCAGAAAACAGATATATACAATCATTATGTAAGCTTGAAGAAAGTTTACATTAATGAACTTAAGAGCAGTTTCCATAAATTTACATATGTAATCAAGGTCATCATTTCTGCGAAACCGCAGAATGTAAATTGAGTAAAAAACATATCTTTTTGCTGAATTAGGCATTAAAACAAATGGAACTGCGCAGGGGAAAAAATTTAAATTGCACGGACGGGTGACGGACCAAATCAAATGGTGCGGAACAAGGCAAATTTCGCAGAGCGACAAACATAAACATTGGGCCCTGCCGTTGAGTACAACATCACAGTCATTGATTAGGTCAATGTGAAGTGCAGGCTGGCGTTAGACAAGTCGAGCCCTGTCCACTTGCTGCGCGATGACGGTAAATTACAAAACATTTTTTTTTTTACAATTGTCTAGTTCATGTGACTAACTATACTATTGAGTTAACCCCCTGAGCACTACCTACCAATTGATCTAATATTGCCACTGATTGGCCAATTACATGATATCTTCACTTTAGTCACCAATCAGAATGAAGCTTTGCAATTAATTCACCCCATTTTTTTTGGTGTGGTGAAATCATTCTAACAATGTTGTAGATTGGTCCAATTGATAATGAAAACTTCTTTTTGGCCAATCGGCAGGTAGTTCTCATGGAGTTAACCAGGCATTTAATTAAATGCACAAATTTATCAATTAATTACAAGGGTTATGTTGATACACAAGTACTGTAAAAGTGTTAATTTTTCGCACTTGGAATTTTTTCGCGCATGATATTTTTCGCGCTTTGCTAAGTTTTTGAAGTACTTAGCTTTTTCTTAAATTTGCGACTTTACAGTTTTCATACATATACCTATACATAATTTAATAGAACATATTCGTGCGTTTTGAATTTCCGCAGCAGCTGTGTCAAACATGAAAATTAATGCATTGCGAAACTGTGCACTTTTACAGCACTGTAGCACGATTTCTTGTTTATATTCCAATGCTTCGGGTATGATAGCTGCGTACAATGCATGTTAAGGCCAATACATATCATAGTCCGACGTCTTGCGTTGCGAAAGGCGCACCGGCTATTTTTCTGCAACGACAAAAACTTACAGTATCATCATCCATTACTGAAAACATGGAGAAGAAAAAACAAAGCCGCAAGTGCCAATCATTTCAGCGAAAAATTGCAGCATACAACCAAAGTTTATAATGTAAATGGCTGCGGACAACTGAAAATGCAACGTCTGACGTCAGACTATATTATGTGGGTCGGTGTCACATTACTTCCGGTTGATGATGCAACTAACGGGCGAGTGAAAACAAGTCCTCAATTCAATTTGTTGTTGATGATTGCTGTCATTTTTGTTGTGTACATTACGATTGCAAATAGTCAGTGGAATCAAACAAGTTCTAAGTCTGCAGAGTGGAAGTTACTTACTTGATTTACCATTAAATTATACTGACAAACTTTAATTAAATTCCATGGCCGAGTGTTGTTTTTTCCAAAATTGAATTTGGAGTGAACAACATCGCTAAGGTAGCCTCCTTCACAGCCGGTTTCTGTCGTTCATAACAATCCGCAAGCCACGTGCAGTTTGATCCGGAGACTAGAAATACCCCAGATGTCGGACCGACAAAATACAGACCGTTATGCTTCTTGCTAAATGACTATCTTCGCAACCCTCAAAAAGCTCTGCGGTGGAGTTGCGGTCAATGTAGCAAATGTTTACAGCACTTCCTGTTCAGGAACGATATCTATTATAGTGTTTACTATGCAAAGAATATGCACCAAAATATAGGGATCGAGTTGGTATGTTAGGTGTACGTCGAGGAGCATCATTTCTCATCGTTTATGCATCCAGTTCTAGAACGATGTGATGTGCACCACAAAGTTAAGTGCATAACATACAGACAATTTTAAATGCTACGGTGAGCGTGCATTCGATACGGCAAGTATTTCTCATTTACACGGGTGCTGTAAAGCCTAATCAGATTTGAAGTGCATTCATGGAAGTGTTATGTGTAGATTTTTTACGAGGGGGGAATCACTTGATGAAAGGTCAGTGTACTACCATATGTTTCGCATTTACATAAATTTAAACGCTTCGATGCAAGAAGTGACGCCGGAGAGTCCACTACATGTAGGACGGAACAATGTGCCTTTTGTAGCAAAGTGTGCTTCTCATTTACAACACAGTAGATTCTGGAATGGTAACCAATGGTAACTTACAGTGTATAACGCACAGTAGTACGCTGCTTGCTCAAGCTCGAGTATTATGAACACATATCGTCAACGCAGTTGAAGTAGTAGTAGTAGTAGAAGTGGTAGCAGTAGTCTTTGTAGGAGCAAATGGGTCTTCGCAACCCTCAAAAAGCTATGATGGTTGACACTTGGTGGCGCTGTTCTGGCAGTAAAAGGATATGCACGCAGTACAAACTGCTAGTCTTTATACAAGCCTTCTGTAATACACATAACGGTGTCGACACATATAAAATTGTGTCAGGGGTCTCCTATGAACAGCAAACCTACATTTTCGATCCAGAGGGTTTGTGATGAGAAGCATTTTGGCCGAATATGCCTTTAATACGGATCATGGGTAATGTGTTTCGTAACGAAACGTAACATTCACTACCATCCTGATACAGTGACGGATACATGTCACCTGTTTTAATAGTAGCCATCCAAAGTGCCAGCCATTCCGATTAACAAGGACGAAAGTAGTAAAGCAAAAAGTCACGACTGCCACATAATCAAATCACTTCCAAGCGTCTTTATATTTTATGCGCACGTTATTAGTCAATCGAGCGAAGAGGGCGCCAACTTGTTGTCTGTGAGTTTGTCAAGTTTTTCTGTTTATACACTACTTAATTAAATGCTAAAGCTGCCGATTCAGGAGTTCTTAATCAGGACCGTTGGCTTGCCCTGCTCGATGAGACTCGAGTTCATCTGGACTTAAAAGTTTAACATAGTTAAATGGAAAAAATCCTTTCCTGCCTTCTAGTTCCCCCTCCCACTGGCCGCTGACATTCTGCGTCAAGACCTTGATCAAATCCCCTTTCTGAAATCAAACAGAACAATAAACAAGAGTATGTTAGAATGAATATTTTAAACAGTTCTCTAAACAAAATAGTGACTTACTTTAATATTTCATCACCACATGCGTGGGACTTCATCAGAATTGTGACAGGAGCGGTAGAGTTAATCACGTAAACAGAGCATAATAAACAGAGTATCTTAGTGTTGGTGATTAAGGTGCATATGCACAAAACAAGTTAGACAAGGTCTAACTTTAGACCTGGTCAATTCATACTTCACTGCATTGTGCACTGCAGTGCAAATAGTTGCAGTGACCAACATGAGGTTCTAGTCACCAAATAATGCACTAAAATGTTACTTGAGATAAATTGGTCTTGAAAGTTCAATTCCAAATTTGGTCCCCGATGTTAATTCCCATATACCCCTGCACGAAAGGCAACTTTTTATAGCGCCAGAAATAGGTTTTAAATGTTCTCTTTTCTAATTTTGAACAATTAAGAGCCCCTTAAAATTAGGAATTATCCAGTTATTGGAAACAACAACCAATGGCATCCATCGGTTTTCCAACTTGTGTCATGTGTGTCATTAGTTTAAATCCTCCAAACAGGCTGCAAAAGACATGCAAATGCGTGGAATGCAATACAATGGAGTACACCACCTGTTAAGTTAAAAGATGAAAGTAATTCCTTTGTACACCATGCATTTGCATGTCTTGTGGAGCGTGCCTGTAGGATGATTTGAACTAACCAGCAGTAACTATGACAGTGACTATCTTGGTTTGGTAGGATAGATTATAGGGCACGTTGGCACAGCGGTACGGGCTCTGCCTTATAATCGTTGGAATGCAAGTTCCAGCCCCAGCGGTGCCATCGTGTTGTGCTCTTGGGCAAGGCGCTTTACCTTACTTGCCTCTCTCTACCCAGGGGTGAAATGGGAAGCTGTTATGGATATTGTCCATTGCGCGCCGCCAAAGGTATGAGCATGCCTTGGGCATTGTATGGCAGCTGACATTATTCGACAGTGGAATAAATGTAAAGCGCTTTGGTACATGTAGACATGTGAACGACGCTGTATAAATACCAACATTTTAGATGAACCAATTTACTGATCATGTCATATTGATAAGGGTAATGATCAAAGGAAGCCCAGAATACATTGTAGTCGAAATACGTTTGGTCACATGATGCATTCTGGGGGTTGCGTGAAAATCTTCATTGGGTGACAGGTATAGGAGTATTTCAAGGGCTTAAAACCAGAAACACCTGTGTCCATTTATTCTCAATTACACGTTACTCATTTCGCAACAAATGGACAGTTAATTCTGCCCTCCACAATAAATGCAAGTGACTTTGGGGTATATGCATGGTCACTTAAACAGTTTTTAGATGCAAGTGACCATGCATATACCCCAAAGTCACTTACATTTATCATGGATTGCAGAATTGATCATCCATTTCTTGCAGAAATAAGTAACATGTAATTGAGAACTCAAATGGACATGGTGGTTCTGGTTTTAAAGAGGAATCCTTGTCAAAGCAGATCTTCTGGGGTGAACCAAACCTGCCTGGTTATCAAATTAATCAGCGACAAGGTTATTTCTGTATTTTGACAGGTGCTAAATGATGCAATAACACTTATAAAACATCAATTAGCACCTGTAAAATTTACAGATAACCTTTGTCATTAATTAATTTGATAACCAGGCAGGTTTGGATCACCCCAGAAGAACTGCTCTGGCAGGGCTTCCTCTTTAAGCCCTTGATTTAACAGTTACTTACTTGTATTCTGAGTTGTGTGTTATCATATGCACTAGGTATTCTGTCTTTCATTACCAGAGCCCACTGGGGCTGTGCTGGATTAATCTGCCTATAATTCTGTTCAACTTGATGCTGCAAACAAACAAACAAACAAACAAAAGAATGTGATTCGGTGAGATGATTGCGTGAGGAAAGTGGGGGTACTATAGAACAACTATTTAATTTGTGTACATCCTGGAACATACTCTTTGCGTGGCTGTGCGTAGTAAGCTGTTGTACGCAGATAACCTCGCTAATATGGAAGCGTAGAGTAGCGTTGTACGCTCGTGTATTAGCATGATTACATGATTAGTCACAGAGTAACAAGCGTAGTTGAATGTTCCACGATGTACACAAATTAAACAATTTTTCTATAGACTGCTTTGCATTCCCTTTTTGATAAACAATTCACACCAGCTATGCCATTCCATAACACACAACACATCCCATTCCCCAGTGACTGCACTGCCCAGAGAAAAAGGGACTGCTGACTTTGGATTACGACTTTGTGACCCACCATATCTTAACATATAGGATCAACTCCTTTCATTTTTTTGAATCTGAGATCATGTTAATGAAGTAAATATCAATGTAATAAAATAAGTAATATTTATTTTTCTATTCTCTCTCTCTCTGGGTCAGATGGCACAGGATTGCGCTGCTGTGGTCTTCACAAGAGTATGCCATCTACTTCTATCAAAAGCCAAACGTATTGCACCATACATTGATGAAGTCTTTTGTCTGTTAAACATTCGGAAGTTAATTTTTGTGAGCAACAGCTTTCTGGCCATATTGGACATGGTCGAAGGCCATTTGTGGCCGCTCAAGTCGATTCCTGTCCTTTTTGTTGACTTACCCTTCTTATATATGGTACTGGCACCATGCCTGTCTGGCCCCTTCCATTCCGTGCCTTCCACCATTGGTCTTCTGTTTTTTCTATGATTTCTAGAACTTCGCTCTTCTCAAAGGGTAGATCTTCTTGGTCCTGTACAAAAGAATCAAATCAAATCTTGTTTGAATCAGGCAAATAAAAATCTCACTTTTTGTAAAACCTTAAATAAATTTTGACGCATAATTTGAATTTAGTCTTTGTACAAGCTTTTTAGGCTTTGTTGTCACAGCCTACAAAAATGCCCTAAAAATGCATGGTTTTGGCCCTTATTTCCAAAAATTGAACATACGAGGGGGTATCCAAAAGTTTTTGACATCACCCAGAAGCGAAGGAGCTATATCGATGAAATTTTGTCAGTGTAATTACTGGTCCTTATGTACATTATGGTCCAAAAATGGTCTCATAAGTACGTTTACTTTTTTTACAGGTGGCGCTAGATGGGAAGTAGGCGCATAACCTGTAAAATGGTGAAAATTGAGGCACGCAGTGTGATTAAGTTCCTGCATTTGAAGGGTTAGGCCTACAATGCACAGAAAATCTATGATGAAATGAAAGCTATCTACGGTGATGATTGCCCATCATATGGCACTGTTGCTTTTTGAAAAAGGAATTTCCAAACTGGCCACATGTCCCTCACAGATGAGCCAAGAAGTGGACGTCCATCACTTTCGGATGATGCGGCCACAGTAAAGAAATTCAAGAAAGTGGAGAATTTTATCATGAAAAGGTCATGCGCCTACTTCCCATCTAGCGCCACCTGTAAAGAAAGTAAACGTACTTATGAGACCATTTTTGGACCATAATGTACATAAGGACCAGTAATTACACTGACAAAATTTCATCGATATAGCTCCTTCGCTTCTAGGTAATGTCAAAAACTTTTGGATACCCCCTCGTATATTAAAATCTGACTTTCACTGCCAGTTAGAACTAACTAAAGGATTAGGATTTAGCTATATTTCGTTTGGCACAACAGGATAATATTTTTTTAATCCCCAAAAATTAGTGCTGTATTTTTTCAGGAATGGGGAGTAGTTCATTTGCCTTGCCCCCAAACTTAAATATGATTTACAAATTTTTGAATATACCGTGCTGCACTAGTACGTTCACGCGGTACCTCATGCTGATCACTCGCACCTGTAAGATTAGTATCTTTGAAAAGACTGGTATTGTATTCAATCTATGATTGCAGACATACACAGGCGATGGGTACAACCTGCTTGTAGTGCAGCGCGATATATTCAAAATTGTTTTCACCTATCGCTATGGAAGTTAATCCTATTTATTACGTCACTTCGCCAGCGTATTATGGCAAATTCTTATTCAATGGGTGCGTCTTGTAAAGAATTCATGTAATTTGATTGGTTTTCTGGTGTATAATATCTCACAATAGTTGATAGTGATATTAGTCAGGCGTACGCCACCACGCAACAGCGCACGCTTGTTGCTCCTCAATGATCGCGCGATAATGCGTTCGCATAATACACGTCACGAGAACTAAGAATGTGATTCGCGGCTTAGATGTTCGTGATGGTTTCGTTCATTTAAAACAACGGGGAAGTCCTCACAAAAGTAACTTTATTTTTTTCTGAAAAAAAGGCAGTTTTTCTCGCAAAAATTACATTAAAACTGAATAAGAATGAGAATAAAGATAGGATTGTCTTTTGCCTATCCAATATCGTGTCATAATGGATGGGCTGGCCAATATTTTTATCGTAGTGGATACCCAAAATATTGGCCAGCCCATCCATTATGACACGATATTGGATAGGTACAAGACAAAATCCTATCATTTATTCTCTAAATGTACTTCTCCCCTCACTGTGGACAACTGTATATAGGTGCTTTGGTGGATGAATATTGTGAGGACAAGGCAAAGTAATTGAACTCGTCTTTGCTATGTGATGTTCAGTTTTAACTTACCTTGCCCACAAACCTATATAACGTAATGTACTTCTCCCCTTGCTGCTGCGACTGTGCAGGCGTAGGCGACGCTGCTGTGGATGAGTGTTGTGAGGACGAGGTCGAGTGATTGGACTGATCTGTGTTATGTGATGATGATGACTGCTGGGGTGGAGGAGATGGCGCTGGCGATGGCTCCTCTTTCGGACACTACAAGAAATAATGAAAGATATTATCTATGAGCTTACTTGGTACATGTCCCTACACTATTACTAATCGTGAACTAAATTGTACATTCTGAAGTTAAGTTTATTTCTTCTTCCCTATATAGTATCTTTTCCTACCAATTTCTTTATTATTTCTTTTTATCTTTTTCTTTCTTGCTATTTCTGCCTTTGTCCCTTCTTGCTATACTTTGATTAGTTTGTAATCGGCGGGAAATGTTAAGCTTTTACCACTACCCCGAAAAGTAGACCCACGTTAAGAGTGATATAGTTGACCTGTCTGCTCTATATTTTGTGAGTAAAAGAAAGTAGACCAATTGTAGGACTTGAATTAACAATTTGTGATGCTTCTGGCGAGATATCACAAGACAATTCTCAAAATATTGACATTTATCCGCGATGTTATAAGGCCCTTTGATTACGAGCTGATCAAAGTATAAAAGTTCTTTCTTTCTTTCACCTTATTTCTCTCTTTCATTCTGTCTTTTTCATTTATTCTTTAGAACTCAATCTTTCCCTTTATCTCTCTTTCATTCCATCTATTTCCTGTTTCCTTTAGAACTATATGCCCTATTCTTTTCTTGATCCTTTCTTTCCCTTTTACAACCCTGTCTAGTTAGCCAACAGTTACACAATTGGCATTCAGTGTTCTTTTCTCAACAAACAAACCTAAAGCCAGTTAAAATCCATACCCCCCCCCCCTTATGGAAGACATTCATGACCTTAATCCTTCTGAACCTTCTGAAGTTGTAGTCTGCAGGGCGAAAACCGCATATCGCTAACTATTTGGTGGCCGGCAAGCTAGAGGTTTTTCTTGAAACTAACTAAAGATGGGGCTGATATAGTGGTTTGAGTGAGGGAATGCCATGCTCTGCCAGTTCTCGAGAAAAATTAAGTTTTTAATAGACGTCCTTCTTGATAAATGGAATTTCAACATGGAGGTGGTGATTTCTTCTTTAACCCGCAGCAGAAGAGGTAATCATCCACACAGGGAGTGATGTGAATTTCAAAGGGGGTTGTCTAAATGGGCGACTCTCTTTGAAATCTACACTCCCTGTGTGGGAGAGTTACATGTACATAAGGTCATGTCTTCCATGGGGGAGGGAGTATGGATTTCAGCTGGAATAGCACATTACTTACTGGTTCTGTCAATGTCGTTGTGTCCAAATAATGGATTCTATAGAAGTCTATAAGTTTGGGAAGATCACCAAAGCGTTGGTCGCCGATGATCAGCTGATCCCCTCGTAAATTTATTATATAATGTGAAACACGGCCATTCTCACTGAAATCAAAAGCATCAACAAAACAATATTAATTTTTTTTTACCGATAACCGATCTGATACCGATAATATCGGGCCAATACTATATAATCAGATCCGAGAATCGGTTGAGCCCTAATTACAACTGCACAACTTTGAGATTTTCAGAGCAATAATTCTTAACTTAATTTGGCACCAGGGATAAAAACAAAAACTTGTGACTCACTTGCTAAACTGAAAAGTGAAACCATATGAAAATTTATGATGAAAATTTATGCAAAACGGTATACAATCTATAAATCATCCACATTCAAATATTTTGACTGAGTCACCCACTGACAACAAGAAATCAGTAACTTGAGTGGGCCATTCCAGTTGAAATCCATACACCCCTATGGAAGACATGACCTTAATCTCCCACACAGGGGTGTACATTTCATATGGGGTCACCCATTCGGTAATCCCATTTGAAAATCACACTCCCTGTGTGGACAGTTAAGGTTGTGTCTTCCATCAAACAGGGGGTGTATGGTTTTCAACAGGAATAGCTCCGGATACAGCTGGTAATAATGCCATTCTACATTTATAACCAGATTTATTAAGCACAGTTGGACTGATGAATTAAAATTACAGCACACAGCTACTAAGTATATCAGGAAAATGTTATCAATGGTATAGTGACGAGGTGGGGGGGGGCGCCAAATTGACTAATTCAGCATCGAGTCTGCACCCCCTCCAAGTCATTTCAGCACATCATTTGAAAGATCAAATTTCAGCCCGATATTCAACTTCATTATAACCAAAATTAATTAGCGGTAGGCCCAATTTGTGCAAATTTTAGGTGCGGAAGAATTGTGTGGAGGGGCGCCAATGAATCAGGGGAGGGGGCATTATGTATCCTTAGCCCTGGGCAGGCACCATAACCCCTAGCGACACCACTGATTGTTATGAGATTTCTATTTTCACGCTTAATTTCAGAACCACATTATATTCAAAAGCCCTCAAAAATATTTTTCACCATAAGCTGTACCAATGTACATGCAATCGTAAATTCGTATTTCACAATTTACTGTATAGTTACTGTAATTAGAAGTGCACAAGACAGTTCATTAAAAGAGACCGAGTGTCAATTGGTTATTACAGAATGTATCACTAAATAATTAGGACACAGTGTTTAATAATTAGGATTTACACTGTCGGTTGCTACCATGAATAAATTATCGTATGATTAGCTAAATATGGTTATGCATGTATTCATTGATCCAGCAATTCTTTCCAGAAAGATAACTTTACATGCTTGGAAAAATATACATTAGGCCCTACATTCTCCTGGAAGGTAAGCCAATAAACGTCCTAGAATTTGCAAAAGATGCAAAAGTAGAATTAAATATAGTATGTAAACATTCATTTTCAAAAAAATAGCTTGTCAAGCTTGCAAGCTTGTCACTGAAAGACCCAGCCACTGAAAGACCCACCTTTTTAAGGAACCTGATCACTATTTACGTTCCCCCTTCGCTTTAGTTCAAAAACATATTTTATGAAATTTCTCTATTAAAATTTCATATCCCCCTACTGGCAAAAAATTATGATTCCCCTACTTGCTCACACACAAAAAAAAAATGCATTTCCCCTAAAATCCCCCCACAACTTGGCCTAAAGTTGATGTGAATGGATTTAAGCTTAACCCATAGAAAATATGTACGCAAATTGCCCAGGCAGAATTCTCAATCCTACTTCCTGGTTCGTCATGTTCGTGGTTCCCACCGACAGTTTTTATCAAGTATTACATAGTGCGTAATGGGATGAATGATATAACGGAAGCCAGCAAAAGCGTTACCGTTAGCCTCCGCTAAAAATAGCAATTGTGCGGGGTTTCCCAATCACGGCAATCGGCACAAATGATTTCATACACAAGGTTGGTGCATTTTTGTAGGGCGGTACTCAGGGCTGGAAAAAAGTTCAACATGGGCGGAGCTAGAGTGGTAGACAAGTTCTGTTGCGAGTTGAATTTCTGAAACTATCGTGGTATTATACTGGTTAAGTTGTGACACTTTGATGGTTATACTTTGTATTTTTCTTGTATACATCTTGGCCCGGATAGCGGGATTGTTGGTTGATTTAATGTATTTGATAAATTATAAGGTTCATGGATGCGTTAAAAAATATAATTAAAAGTATTAAAAAGCTGTTCAACATTTGAAAAAAAGCACTGTAGCAGGCTTGAAAAAGTCTAACCGTGGATGCAGCAAGCCGCGATTTTAGGGGTTATTTTCATTACTGCAACGCGGAGCATGGGCGCGATGCAGCCGGTAGAAATCACGGTAGTGTTCCAGGCCTACGCGATGGCAAGGTAATGGCGGCTTCCATAGTTGTATTACTTTTTATATAAAGTGACGCTTCCCAATCTTTATTTATTCCCTGGTTCGATACAAAACCCTGTCCTAAGTTTTAACATATTAGGGCCTAAATCCTTTGCAGTATTATCATGGTAATCTTATAGCTCTCCTGATGGAGGAACTACTCTCCTAAACATCGTAAGGAGAGCAATACTTATCCCTACTCACCTGACACACAAAACAAAGTCTCCTGGAGACGTAGCACTTTCTCGTACCAGATATAACCCTGGCTTTTTCCCTTGTAGTAAATTCTCTGCTTCTCCTCGACTTATCCGCCCAAAATACCATCTATTTAGGAAAGGAAAAAAATCAAGAGAAAAATATTAATGAGGTACTACATGTACAATGCCAGACAACCTGAATGTTTCCTGTGTTGCTTTCTTGAAATATATTATCACTTGAACTGCAAGAAAAAATTACAAACTACCTTTTGAAGTTTATCTTTGGGTGTGACCAGTAGGGGGGTGTTACATCTTGGGCCTTTCCGGCCTTGGTGGACAAAAATTTGTGGTCAACAATCAATAGAATTTTGTGTGTACTGCTTGGTACATGGTTATGAAATAAAGTACAATGTTGCTCAAATACTTGAAATCTTGGATGCAACCCTCCCTTTTTTGCCATACATGTAGATGTTGCCACAGTGAAGGATATTGATGTATAAATTGTAAACAGGCACTGAAATATTTTTTGGAAAATTTTGATCTGCAAACCCCACCTCAAACTTTTAGATTCTTGAGCACACTGGGCAAAATGTTAGTGTGTGTTATTTATAAATGTTCGTTGGGCACGAGTGTTATTATTGAGGCAATCCTGAGACAGGAAAGTTCACATTGCTGTTACATACAATAATTGCTCTACACACAAATGTATGTCTCAATATCAATAATATTAGTTATTTAATTTTCACATCAATGCTAACTAAACCAATCAGCACTCATGTACAAGTACTTCTTCCAGTAGCATTGCTGCATATACTGGAGCTATAATCTCAATTCCAGAGAAAAATGAAAAAAGCAATGTAGGTCTATGATCTATTTAGCACAAAGGATAAATTACACTTGCAACACCATACTCATCATGAGTCATACAGAGAACTGATGATGATGATATTGACACTCATGCAGATGTACAATTGTATGAACTCCACAGACAGTCACACATACACTAGTAAGTAAATACCGGTACGGGCACTCACAATACGAGTAACAATTGAAATCCAAATTTCAGCAAAATTTAATGCAAATTGTGCTAACCCATTATCATCTGCAAAGTTTCTGCAGGAACCAACCACATGATTCCCCATCATTTCACATGTGCAGGAACCAACTACAGTTGTGCACACATCAAACATGTACAATTAAATCATTATTTTGGGCCATTGTTACATTTGCAATTAATGTAAACAGTGTCACAAAAAAAGGACCCACCAAAACGACTTTGTTAAGGGGGTACTACACCCCTGCCCAATTTTGTGCCTATTTTTGCATTTTTCTCAAAAATTATAGCGCATTGGGGACAAGTAAGATATATTATAGGGGCAAGGACTACAACTACTGCACTGAAAATTTTATTTCAGCACAGACAACAGATGTGGAGTTACAGTCAAAAACAAGGGAAAACCAATATTTAATCAATAAATTTTATCAATAACTACTTGCTTTGAGTTGCTGAATTTTCAGTACAGTAGTTGCAGTCCTTGTTATACATATCTTACATGTACTTGTCCCCAATGCGCTATAATTTGTGAGAAAAATGCAAAAATAGGCACAAAATTGGGCAGGGGTGTAGTACCCCCTTAAGCACACTGGACAGTTTAATGGAATGAATACAGTAGTTGGTATAGGCCTATATGAAAGCAAAGACCCTGGAAATAGAATGATAGGTTAAAAACAAATACTGACAGAAATGCCTGAAACTGGATTGCCTGAAAATGTACATATTTCCCTTATGGTAGGCCTACTTTGTACAGGGATCGAAGATCCAAGCAAAATTGCCTCAAATCAGGCAACTGCCTGAAGATTTACATCCATGGATAAATACTGAATGGCCAAAATGTGACCCATGTCATTTGAACTGAGTAACCACCCCCACCCCGGCATCAGGGTTGCTTGTACAATACCGTAATATAAACGCCCCGGGGCGTTGCATTTTTCCAAAAGGGGAGGCTTTATTTGCAGATACCGTACAAATGTACATGTATGAAGTTTCCCAAAAGGTCTTTGAGAAACTTCAATACGAAAAGTCAAAAATTTTATGGTCGGCTTTTCAAAATAAATCAAAATTTTATGATCAGAAAGATATTCCTTGTATTCAGAATGCAACATGCTATCAGGTTTCACAAAATACTGTGTAAAGGTGGGTTACAGAGCCCTTAAAATGCACACAGTCAGGTAAATATGGTGTGCACTTTTCAAATTTAGTGTGCACATTTTATAATAATTTCAAATTGTTTAAAAGGGTTCCAGCAGCCCTCGAATTAAGGATATGAAGGGGCACAGCAACTTTTTTAAGGCAAGTTGATAATTGCCTTGGATTTTCACTGAAAAGGCAAGGCAGCACAGCAGTTTGTAATATTTCAAGAGGGCATCATGGCAACTGTTGAAAATTTGAGAAGGGCAATATTTCTCAACAGTGAAGAAAACACACACACATAGATAGATGATTTTATAATGAAGGGGCAGGGCTGGGGCACCGAAGGCAACTTCATTAGAGCGCACGGCAAGTGACTGCCTTGGGTAAAGGACATATTTTGAGGGCATTACGGCAGTGGGGATGGGCACCCACGGCAGAATGCCATGGGTGCTGTGGGTTAATTCGAGGCCTTTGTTATCAACTTTTTTTCACGTTTGTACATGTTTAGCTATTTTTCTAAATGCTTTAAAAACGTAGGGCTGCTAGAAATATGCAATTGCGTTACCGTATTCATTCCATTAACTGCCCATGTCCCTATAATCGTCCACCCTGCAACTTTACTACACATGATCCTCCATCATGTACAGGACCCAACTACACATGTATCAAACATGCATCTACACATAAAATCCATATTTTGGGCAATTTTTTACCCAGGTGCAATTATGTAAATAATATAGAAAATAAGCGCCCACCCAAAATGACTTTGTTAAAGCGCCCTGGGTGGTTAATGGAATGAATACGGTATTTGCGGCGCAATTTGCATATTTTGGTTCATAATGCGTTTTTTGGTAGAAATCTAAAAAAATAAAATTTAAAAAAACTCAAAAAAAGAGTGTGTTTTATGGCCTCCAAAATCACGTATTCTTAGCAGCCCTGTTTAATCAGCTCCAAGACGTTTAAACGTTTAATGTTGAGACTCACACTGAATGAGTGAGAGTTGGTAGCCCTGAATGATTTTAATAATGTATATTGTAGGCCTACATGTTCTAACTTGTTTTGATTATCAACAGGGTCAGAAATTTGTAACCAAGTGCAAGAATCCTTTTGGATTCTCCCAGTGGAATTTTGCAAGAATCCATGGATTCTCGCTCGCCATATATCTTTGTATGATAAACTGAAATATTTACAAGAATCCATTTAGATTCTTGCAATTTTGTTGACGAGAATCTTTGCGAGAATGGATTCTCGGATTCTTGCCAAATTTCTGACCCTGTTATCAATATCATTCATGAATGTATACACATGTATTTTTATTTAATTGTTCATGTATAAATTTGTGTCTATCTCCACAAACAAGGTTAAGTTGAAATGATCTGTACCAGTATGAACTTTTATTTAAGGCCGGAGTAATGGGAGAGAACATGGACCTTTTTGAGCATCATTATTTCTGAATTGTATGTCCAACTCCAAAGTATATAAAACTATACATATGGCCATGTGTTTTGAGTTGGAAGATTTTTCGGTACCCCAAATTTCTAATTTTTTTCGTCTTAGAAAATGCACTGTTTTTGATACAAATGTAATTGTTTGTTTTAACTAAACCCATAAATACAAGAAAAGTACACATTTCCTGACAGGAAATTAAACAGGGAATCCAAAAATGATATTAGTTTTCCAGTAGGAAGATTGGTTAGGGAGATAGTGGACTTTGAATAGCAACATTTTCCATAAAAAATGTTCGATCTTAAGTGAGATATAATTTTCACATATTATACCCTACATGTATGCAGAAAAGAACATCATATTTGAGTTACTTGGCTCAAGAGCTTTAAAAAAATGTATACTTTTATTGTGATACCTGCTACAGGTTTCGCTGTGTGCGAACATATTTGAAACACACATTTGAGGCATTCTGAATAGGGATTTACACACAAACAGTTTAATTTAAGGCATTTTCTGTAATCAAGTGATTTGCACTAGAAATTCACTAAATTTAGAGACAGAGTTACCTTTTTTAGTTTCTAAATGATTGTTCTTAAGGCAGCTGTGTACTCTCAGACATGCATGTAGTAAAAGTGCCATAACTTTGTAATTATTCGCGCAAGACATATAAAAGTATACATTTTTATTAAGGCAAGACATCAATGAATCTTAATATAAATATAGATTTGGTGTAAAAACAACAGTTATGAAGAAAATCACAAAAATGTGAGTTTTTGGCAATATTTGTTTGGTACATCATAACAAAAAAACACTCTTTCCAAAATATTTTAGTTTGTTTTTATCTCAATCTTGAGGCTTCATTCCAAAAACGGTTTTTTTATTTTTTTTGATATTGGCCTTATTTTTTTTAGATATTGACCATATAAGGCATCAAAATGAATTTTTAAAATTCACAAACGCCTATTTGCACAAAATGATGCCTAAAATCGAAATAGACCAAAATATAAAAAAGCGGAAAACCGTTTCTCGAGTCGATCATGCTTCTTCGATGATCATATTTGCTTACATATAGATGCTGTATTTATTGAGTTATCGTGTACCTAAATCGTCATTTTACCGAGAAAATGAACATTGAAATAATGGCCGTTGAAGTTTAAAGTGGTCACATTTTGCACTTTCATCGAATCTCACAGGAGAATGCGGGAGTTTTCGTTTTTCTACCTTACATTACATGAACATCGGGTAAATCCACGGCCCCTTGAGAAGTTTGAGCGAAATCCATTCATAACTTGATATTTAAATCGGGGAAAGAACTTGAAAAACCCACATTTTATCAGCTAACACGAGCCATTTGACCACTAGGTTTTTGTGAAATCAGTGCTTTTCCATAAGATGCGCCGCGCATGCAGATAAGCGTCGCGAATGCGTAGCGTATTTGTGCGTTAACAAATATCGCGATACGCAACGCGATGCGTAGTTGCGCGCGTGTAACCTGCTGGTACAACAAAGATTTTCTATCCTTTTCAATTTCAAACACGAGTGGAATAGTGAAATAAAATCCTTAAAATATTGCAGTTGGAGTTTACAAATCTGGATTTTCATTCCTTGTATTTATAAAAAACATAACAAAGTACAAACATATCAAAAAAACTCAATTTCGCGAAAGAAACAATGTCTAGAGGTACACAGCCGCGTTAAGTCTTTACAACATAAAACCAATTAAAAGAAGCAAATATATCAATTTATCCCCATTTTTTGGTAATTTTTAGTTAAATTTACATATCAATCCTCCATCAATCCTCGGCTCCACCCTGTCAATTTTTAACTAAAATCAAAATAACTTGAGAATGGTAAATGCTACATAATTTGTTATGGTATCTAGACAAAGGTCTCACCAAAAGCTTTAAATTGATAGGTAATTTGTCTAGGTAGGTGACACCCAAGACCTAAAAATACTAAGAATTAGTACAAAGAATCTCGCACAAAAGTACTGCTCCACCCTATTGATGTACCCAGTTCAAAACGCATGGCCATATTTGGAAAGGAAATAAGTCAAGGAATCCCATGGTGACGTCAGATTTGTTCAAAAATCTCAAGCTTTTGAAAAAATCACAAATATTCACTTTTTTACCCCAATTTTTTTGTGACAAAACTTTTAAAAAATCTGTTCGGAGTAACAAAAATTCAGTTAGCTTTTCATGAAGAAGAGATATGAACTTAGGGAAGGTTTTTTTAATTTTTTTGAAATTTGTCTCTTTTTTCGAAATATTGAAAAAAACATGTGAAAAAAGCAATTTTGTCACTCTATTATTAATTAATTAAGCTAAAAATTTCACACAGTGGTAATGTATATTTATGTTAAAAAAAATATTTTGAAAAAATGAGAAAACCTTCCCTATACTTTGATGTACTCTAAACGATAGTGCAAAAAGTTTACCTTTTGCTTGCATATTTTTCTTGTCACAAAAATCGTGCAATATTGTCAAAAGTGAACTCTGAGAAATCGATGTTTTAGTAAAAAAATGTCAAAATTATGCACAAAACGTCCTTATATTTTAAAACGGTAAGACTTTCACGCTTGTAAAAGCTGTATCTGGTGCATGGTCTAAATATGCATCTCTTTGCACCATTGAATCTATAATGTCTGCTTTCAGTGCGCCAAAATTCAAAATAATTAAAAAATCTAAGTGGCATTTTGACTGCAAATTTTTGTTTTGTTTACACCACATTTGCTGGCGTTAACGACATACCGAATGCGCATTGACTGCGTTGGACATACGCACAGAGTTGTGCAGCGTCACGCGACACAAATCGCGCGCGTGCCGCGTAATCACAATATTTCCCATTCGCGCATTTCTGACTCATTATTTCCCGCCAATTTACTAAGCTGTCTTGAGCCCTGTGACTTTTTAGAGTTGAAAAGAGTGAAATAAATCAAGCAAATATACGAGTAAATATTAGCAAGTTGTATTTTAATTAAAGAAATGGAGCTCAGACAAACTGGCATTATAATAAAGGAGAGAAAAAATCAGAACCGTTCGGATTCGAACCAGCGTGCACTAACGATTACATGTCGTTCAGCTCACCACCACACGCCATAACAGCTCATGGCGGATCAACCGGCGAATTGAACATGTGGTCGCATGTCACAAATAGGTCACCCAAAAATGGAGGAGCCGTAACATGAAAATGCTTTCTTCACACTTCAAGTTTGGTTTATTCTAAAAGCATAGTACCTATTGTGGAAAGTTTGGTGTTATTTTGTAGATAATTATGTTCTTTGTCAAATACAAAAAAAACCCAAGTCAATTGGACAACTACTTTGAGATTTATACTTCAATATGTAAGATGTGTCAATGGGGGAGCCGGGGCGGGGGAGCCGGGGCGGGGGAGCCCCATAGGGTTGTACACAAAATTGTGAAAATATGGCAAACTTCAAACCTTTGTATCTTAAAAAGTACAGCTAGCATGGACCACAAATTGCACATATATCATCCTGGATTGTAGATCTATCTCATAGTAGATCAACTGTAACAAAAGATGTAACTAATTAATTGGCTAATTAAATGCTAATTAAGACAGTTTTTCCTATATGTTACTGTACAAAGTGTGCACGTAATGCTCTGACATTTCTAAATGGCCCATCATTGGCCCGAGTCATCCTGCTTATTCAAAAGTGCACATATTTTTTAGGAATTCAATTATGCTATTTGTTTAAGTGCCAGAAATGGAGGAAAAAAGTTTTGATTGATAAATGTCACAAAAATTGTACAATTATTTTACAATTTTTGACCACCCTGTATGTTTAACACAAGGGATACCAAACTCTTTCTTCCTAATTTGTTTGAAGGGCCCAGGAAATGTCTTTCTGAATTCATATTTATTTTGAGCTACATAGCTTTCAGAAAAGGAAAATATGGGGTTCACTGTGACAAGAAAGATGCTAATTTTGTTGATGTTCCACCCTGTATATTTCTTACCCACCCTGTATTATGATGTTATAATTGGTTGATTTGGCATCCTTGTAATATACCGTAAGCTTTTCAGAAATATATACTTATAATGGTCTAAAATGTATTTATTAAAAGTTGTGTTGACGTGAATCACAATTGGTGATATTTTCCTCATGTATGTTACACAAAAGATGACCAATTCATGACATGCGACCATGTAATGATTTTATTCTCTCGTAAATGTCCCATTTTCTCAGGCATGTATCCTCCGGATCCTCGCATTTAATATTTAATGTCTCATATTGACTGATGCTATGACACAGCAGATAGGCCGCCCTCTCTAATTATAACAAGTTGTATTTTATCAGTTTCAAGTGAAAGAATACATCTTAGTGTTAATAAATATCAAGAAATCTCAAATTCGGACGTGGACGAGTGTGTCTTCCATTACTCTGGTCAAGTTAATGTTATGTTTCCCGTAACTGTAACCATCAGTCCATGTTATGATTTTTCAGCCGCGTTGCAGATGCCAAAATCCCAAAAAAAAAAATTCATTATTTCTCAATTTTTTCCTACCATTTTTGCATGATTTTTAGAAGTTCTGCACTAACAAAAGCTCACAAAACTTCTTCGCAAATAATATCTGTGCTCGATGATCCTCTAGATGTTTAAAAGCATGAGTCCATCCTAAAGGTCCCTTCATACATGTACTACGCCACAATTGCTTTGTGGTGCGGTGCGTTGCCGATATATATATCGATTAGATTTTGCCGCAACTCAAAGTTAAAATAGCGGAATGCAGCAGTTTGCAGTACAATGCAGTGCGGCAATGCACCGCAAAGCAAAGAAATTGTGGCGAAGTATGAACGGCCCTTAGCGTCCGATACTTACTCCACATCGCAGCGCGATACATAACTTTTTTGTTACCACTGTGTTATTAGTTTTTGAGAAAAATGCAAAAATAGACAAAAATTTATCGAGGGGTGTAGTACCCCCTTAATGGGAGCTTTTGTTGATATCTGCTTTACTTTTTGATTTACATGTATAGGTCTTCAAAGTCAAATCCAGATGAAAAAATTAGTTTTTTTCACCAAACGGTTGCCATGGCAACAGAAAGCAAAAATTTCACAAAGTCTCTCCATAAAGTTGCAAAGCTATACCTATATAATATATCTGGATAGTAAATAGTAAGTTAAATGTTCTCCTTAATCATTATTTTTTGGGGGCAAATTTCACATTTTTCCTATGCCTCATTTTAACATATTTGACCTTTGACCTCGCCTAATTTGCATATATCGACACGCACAAAAAAATATAATTTTCTGAAACTTCAATCTTTGTGTGTTACATTGATATAACAAGCCATACTTCTATTATTAATAATAGTATAAACAAGGCCATTCAAAATTCCACCTAAAAACGACCTGTGGTCCCCCCTTAACGCTACCCCTGGTCTGGACACTGAACCATTGCATCTAAGGACTAAGGGAAGACAGACTCAGACTGTCAAACACCTCTAGGGCTCTTATTTTCAGGGGTGTGAGCTCAGCTTTTTTGGTTTTGATTTTCAGCTGATTTTTTGTACGGTGCCGGTACACTAGCTTTATACAAAAGTAGGCCTATAGGATCTTCCCAAACTACAGCTTTTTGCTGGCTATTTTCAGCTACGGTATTTTATAAGTGACTCACACCTCTGATTTATAAACCTTAGAATTAAAAATTTGTCTGTAGCAGAGTTGGAGATTCAGATAACTATTACATCCATCAAAGATTTGATCTGAAGCTGAGGTTTACAGGGAAGACAAACTTGGACAAGCTTAAGTTTGCTAATTGGTGGTTCTATGTTCCCTTAGAATCCCAATGCTTCCCTAGATAGGCAAGTATCCAAACTGAAAAGAAAATGGATTTTGCTTGAAATATGCAAAGCAGGAACCAGCTTCTTTAAATCTTTGTGTGTATGACCACTAGTCACCATTGCCCAGACAGGGAAGAATTTCTGACCAAACTGTTCCCTGTTTTGTGCTAAAGCATTCTCTAGTTTCCCTCAAAATAATTATTTTGGGGGTGGGAATGGGTAAAATGCTACATATTATATACGCTAATGCTATGTACCCATTACAATTCTTCCCTGAAGTTTGATAAAATAAATTCACCTACCCTGTAGGGCAGTAACTGCCAGCCATCAGTGACCATCTTTTTCATTCCAAAATAGCCATAAAACATAGTAGCGTAACACGTAAAACATAATATTATTAATACTTGCTTCACTCAGTTATATAATCTACCCCCACCCAAATTAGTTCATTTATTTTGATCTTCCTTGAATCCTGTTGATTTCTTCTTTTTTTTTTTTCCCTCTTTTTTTTCTTTTTCAAAACACAAAATCTTTCACAAAGGCGTAAAATTATTGCCTCCCCTTTGGGGGTGAATAACGGAAGAATAGACACCACTGGCCGCCATACATATCGGTCCAGTAGCCTATACTAAGAATTTTGGACGAGAACCAGCCATGTATGTAGCTAGGGAGTGTTTTACACACCCAAGGAAAATGCAAGGCCGGCCGTATGCGTGTGTCATGTGTGGACAGATCACAGATGTCAGATGTAGACTTGTAGTGCATGGAAAACATAACTCGAGAACTCTAGCTTCGAATTTGCACACGATAGTTACGCATTCGATGCTAGACTATGGTTTTTCGGTCGGACAGCGGTGCAATTTTTTACACCGGAGGTTATTTATTCTGTTAATATTGAAATTTGGATGAAAGTTATTTCGATGAGTCAACTGTATCTTTTGAGCAAGATTTGCATATTTTGGACAGTCTAAAATTTTGCTGAAGTGTAATTTTAGCATCATTTTTGATGCAATCGCCTGTCGTGATCGGCTGTGTTTACTTCTGAACTTCCATTGCTTTACACGGTGTCATGCTTCAGCGAATCCGACTAGATTTTGAATGCAATGGTCTCTAGCCTAGAATGTGAAGCTATCGGTGAGCAAATTCTTGGCTAGAGTTCTCGAGCAAGGAAAACAAAGCCTCAAAGGAGCGAGTGGTCTGGGAGACTGTGCACTGCACTGGCTGGCCATGGCTGGACACCCTGGCCTATTGCATTGCATTGCATAAGCAAGCCTGTGTATGCTATTACCGGTAATTACGCTGCATGCACCTGTCTGGACCTGGCATGCCTGGTTTTCCGAACATTTCAGTTTAGATGTTATTGTTGATTTGATTTTGAAATGAAAAGGGATATTTATTTATTTATTTACATGATTTATAAGCTTACATCATCTACATGGACACAAATAGTAATCAGATATATGTATCGAACTTAGGACAACATAAATCTTCACAATTCACTCTTAAGTTATAACAAGTCATCATAAATGCACTTATATCCACTGAAATCAAGTAACATATTTTCAACTCACACATAGTTTTCATAGCTGGCCGTCGCCATTTTGAAACAGGGTTGGCCCGTATCTTCGCCCACTGGGCACAACAAATTAAACAGTTTATAGATCAATGAAGGGTGTTATAACCCAACCAACCGGTTAATCAAATTCAATTATAGTTCCGTTCAGTGTTTCCCAGCTAGGAATAAAACCATTCATTAGATATGCGGGAATTAATTTCACCAAAATTTTCTGTTTTTCTCCATCCATGGGAAGGAATCAGGAAGTATCCGCTGTCATTTGTTGTGTGTTTCAAGAATTTTTTTGCAAACTGTCACTAAAATTCACTGAATATAACCAAATTGCAAATGTTGCGATCAGATTATTTATAGACCAATGTATCTATATTGCATCTAAAAAGGCAGCCTAATTTTTGTTGACTCCTTTTGTTTGTAATGTTAGAAATGTTGCAAAAGTTTAAAATTTAGCAAAATTGTCCATTTCTTCATAGTGAAAACGCTAAAGGTGAACGAACTTTTTGAAGTCGAAATGGCGGATGTGACGGGTTTCATATTTGCTATTTTTGTATAGGTAACCTTTCAACCCAAACCTTTTTGTCGGCTGCTTCAAGAAAGAAAGAAAGAAAGAAAGAAAGAAAGAAAGAAAGAAAGAAAGAAAGAAAGAAAGAAAGAAAGAAAGAAAGAAAGAAAGAAAGAAAGAAAGAAAGAAAGAAAGAAAGAAAAGAAAGAAAGAAAGAAAGAAAGAAAGAAAGAAAGAAAGAAAGAAAGAAAGAAAGAAAGAAAGAAAGAAAAAAGAAAGAAAGAAAGAAAGAAAGAAAGAAAGAAAGAAAGAAAGAAAGAAAGAAAGAAAGAAAGAAAGAAAGAAAGAAAGGAAGGAAGGAAGGAAGGAAAGAAAGAAAGCGCCTAAATGAACACACAAACAAGTTAGGCCTATGCCGGGGGCCTATGTTATTGTAGACCCGATTGTAGATAACATAGGGCCTATTGCCAATATTGTATGACAATTCTCAGCACAATATTAAAATATTTAGAAATCAATAGGGCCTCAGACATGCATGTAGTAAAAGTGCCATGGCTTTGCAATTATTCACGCAAGACATAAAAGTAGGCCTATATATATTTATATAGGCAAGACATCAATGAATTTCAATATAAATACAGATTTGGTGTAAAGAAAATCACAAAAAAGTGAATTTTTGGCAATTTTTGTTCCAAAAATGTTTGTTTTGTTTTTTTCTTAGTCTTGAGGCACCATTCCAAAAACGGTTTTTTTAGTTTTTTGATATTGGCCTTATTTTTTTAGATATTGACCATATAGGCATCAAAATTAACTTTTTAAAATTCACAAAGTCGACACAAACGCCTATTTGCACACAATGATGCCTAAAATCGGAAATAGACCAAAATATAAAAAAATGAGAAAACCGTTTCTCATCATGCTTTTTATGATCAGCATAATTGCTTACCTATAGGCCTAGATGCTGTAGGCCTATTTATTGAGTTATCGTGTACCTAAATCGTCATTTTACCGAGAAAATGAACATTGAAATAAAGGCCGTTGAAGTTAAGTGGTCACATTTTGCACTTTGTTCGAAGCTCAGCCTCACACTATGCGGCATTTCTCGTTTACCCCCAATTTACCCTATAGGGCTATGCAGTGCAGCGTGGTTACGGTTCGCTACGGTTCGCTATCTCTAAGGTTCGCTATCTCTAAGGTTCGCTAATTACGAAAAAGGTCCGCTATACCTAAGGTTCGATATCACTAATTTTAAATAAGGTTCGCTATCTCTAATTTTAAATAAGGTCCGCTATCACTAATTTATTGAAGGTTCGCTATCTCTAAGGTTCGCTATCACTAATTTAAAATAAGGTCCGCTATCTCTAATTTTAACAATCCCGGTATCCCTAAGGTTCGCTATCTCTAATTTTAAATAATAATCTATATCTCTCTAAATTCCAGGGACTTATTAAAATGACAAAACTATGAAAAGACTTAAAATTCAAATCTAATGGATTTAAATTGTACTCTAACAAAGATTTGAATTTTAAGTCTTTCAAAAGTTTTGTCATTTTAACAAGTCTCTTAGACTTATTTTTAAATCTTAGAAATTTAGAGAGTAAGCTTCGCTATCTCTAAGGTTCGCTATCTCTAAGGTTCGCTATCACTAATTTCAAATAAGGTTCGCTGTCTCTAATTTTAAATAAGGTTCGCTATCTCTAATTTTAAATAAGGTTCGCTATCTCTAATTTCAAATGAGAGATAGCGGACCTTATTTGAAATTAGAGATAGCGGACCTTATTTAAAATTAGAGATAGTGGACCTTATTTAAGATTAGTGATAACGAACCTTAGGTATAGCGAACCTTAATCGAAATTAGTGATAATGAACCTTAGAGATAGCGAACCCTAATTAATTAGGGATAGCGAGCCTGAAACAAAATTAGTGATAGCGAACCTTAGGTATAGCGGACCTTTATTGGAATTAGTGATAACGAACCTTAGAGATAGCGAACCTTCAATAAATTAGTGATAGCGGACCTTATTCAAAATTAGTGATAGCGAACCTTATTTTAAATTAGTGATAGCGAACCTTATTTTAAATTAGTGATATCGAACCTTAGAACTAGCGAACCTTATTCTAAATTAGTGATATCGAACCTTAGAAGTAGCGGACCTTTTTTAGGTATAGCGAACCCTTTTCTCTATTAGAGATAGCGGGATTCTGATCTCCATAGACTTTACACGTTAGTGATAGCGAACCTTAGAGATAGCGAACCTTAGAGATAGCGGACCTTAGGGATAGCGGGATGTCACCTGCGTAACTCGCTGTACCGTATGATTTGCTTTGCAAAAATACAATTTGCAAAATTAATGTATCACCACCACTCGTTTTTATCACGAAAATTTTTAAACTCGGTAATTTAGAGCTATTTATGCCTATTTATACGGTGTACCATCTCCGCCAATTTCCTTTTTAATTCCCTTTTTTTTTTAATTTCCCTTTTTTTAATTTCCTTTTTTTAATTCCCCTTTTTTTTTTTATTTCACCTTTTTTAATTTCCTCTTTTTTTAATTTCCCTTTTTTTTTTATTTCCTTTTTTTTTAATTTCCCCCTTTTTTTTTAATTTCCACTTTTTTTTTAATTTCCACTTTTTTTTAATTTCCTTTTTTTAATTTCCACTTTTTTTTTAATTTCCTTTTTTTTTAATTTCCCTTTTTTTAATTTCCACTTTTTTTTAATTCCCCTTTTTTTCTCACAAAGCAGAATCTTGGCCGGGGCACATACTGGTAGTTGTCCGAGAATTTGCTCGCTTCCTACTGCGTATGCTGGTCTTTACGCACTGTAGTCTTTACGTGTGAAGCTTCCTGGGCTATATCAGTGGTGTATTACACCACTGATATAGCTCAGGGAAGCGCCACTAAATAGTGGCACGTCCCTGTATAGCCTGTGTGCTAGGGCCGTAGACTTATGTCAAGTCACGGGAAAACCATAAGAATACTAGTATATAACTCGCAGTGGTTTTATCCCGGTCCGTGAGGGGGGTGTAATTTTCCCAAGGCGTGCCAAAAAATTGCTTGCTTCCCTTCTGGGCCTGCCAAAAAATCTTCGCCCCCCTGCTTTGCACATGACAAATGTTTTAAAATTGCCATTACAATTGCCATGTAAAGGGACGGCATATTAGAACGTTTTCGTACTATTTAATAGAGCTATTTTATGACTATTATGTGACTATTTTTGCATTTTTCTCACAAACTAATAACACACTGGTAAGGAACTGCATTGGCTTCCTGTCGTCCAATGAATTGTTGTTATAACTTATGTTGATTGTATATAAATGTAATAATGATATTGCTCATGATTTATCTGAACTTCTTTCAAATTATGTTCCCCACTCGTACTCTTCGATCTGGAAACATGCAACTTCTTCAAGAAACAAAATAACAGCACGTGAGTCATTTGAAATTACAGCTCCACGTCTATGGAATGAACTGCCTATATATTTTAGAACTGCTAAAAATGTAACTATGTTGAAAAAGATGTTAAAAACTCATCTTATGTCGGGGTTTGCTCAGGGAAATTTGAAAATGCCACCAAATAGTGAAAAACTGTATAAAATGTCTAACTTTTGTGTTGATTTGCAAAATAAAACAAAGAAAAGTGATTATTTAGCAGTAATCAACCATTAAACAATAGCATTAATTTTAGGCCTACGATGCAAGGCTGCCCATAGGCCTAGTGCTTTATAGTGGACACGGAAAATCACGGAATAACACGGATTTTAAATTTTGTAACACCATGAACACGGAGAAATCGTGGCTTTAGCTATATGCCGAATAATTATATATTAGCTACTTATACAGTGGAAGGGTCTAAATATTTAGGTTTGGATTTAATTTTTGTCTTCACTATAGGCCAAGATCCCGGGGCCAAGATATAAAAAATAGAAAGCTTTGCGAGCGCTATCCATGTTCAATTGGATAGCTGTGTTCAAAGATAAAGTACGGACGAAGCCTTGACTAAAGCTAATGCTCCCCGCGGTATACTAAACTGAATCCACTAGCTGCAACATTATACGCACATCAAAAAAAAATATCGGGGAAATTAAAAAAAAGGGAAATTAAAAAAAAGGGGAAATTATTTCGCAAAAAAAATGCATATTCATCAAAAAATTAAACTTTGTCCGATCGGGCCCAAATTTGGTGGGTGGCATCCTTGATACAAGGGGAATATAATGCGCGAAATAAAATCGAGGTCAACCAAGGTCAAAGGTCATTACGGAGGGGTCAAATTTCAAACTTTGTCCGATCGGGCTCAAATTTGGTGGGTGGAATCCTTGATACGAGGGAATATATTCCCGAAATAAAATTGAGGTCAAGCGAGGTCAAAGGTCATTATGGAGGGGTCAAATTTCAAACTTTGTCCGATCGGGCTCAAACTTGGGAATCCTTGATATGAGGGGAACACGTAAAACTTAAAATCGAGGTCATCCGAGGTCAAAGGTCATCCAGGAGCTACATTTTAAACTTAATCCCTAAGCTTCCCTGGGTGGGCGCTTTATATTGGGGCATGGGCGCTTATTGGAATGAATACGGTTGTTATCAATTAATTTATTAAATGAAAACGATTAAATAAAGAAATAAATATAAATAAAATAAATCATTAATTGATCAATAAATTAATAAATAAAAGAATTCATTGATTGATAAATAAACACATAAATAAGCAAATAATCAATTACCGGTAATTGTTAAATAAATACATAAACAAACAAATAAATCAAGGCAGAGAATTTTATTTCAATTTTATATCAGGGCTGTCAACTCTCACGCATTGGCCGTGAGTCTCACGCATTGGGTCACTTTCTCACGGTCTCACGCCAAGATAGTATAATCTCACGCCTAGTAGTAAATCTCACGCAAAAAGCTGGAAAATGAGTAAAATCTCACGCATCGTCATGAATAATTTGTTGTTTCTACCAACCCCCACCCCCCACCCTGCTTTTCAAATTCTCAAGCGCCGTGGCTCAAATAATCATTGTTCAAAATGAACGTTGGAGTCGGCAAATCCCGGTACGCATCTGTCTCACGCCAAGCAATTCCAAAAAGTCACAGCCCTGTTTATAGGCCTATACGCCAAAATATTTTCTGAATTTAGTCAAAATTAACACTCTATTGATGGTAAAAATTTTATGAAAATTTTACCCCTTTTTACGTAGGTCCTAGACTATGCCATAGTCGATTTTTGATAAATAAAACATGTTATTAATCATGATGAAAGCATTCAGTTGAACTCGAAATTATACTGATATTTATTACATCAAAATACTAGTATAAAATGGTTATGAAAAAGTTTATATAATTATAATAGTGACAGTAAAGGTAAAGTAAAGTATACGTAGGCTTATATTATTGAATGCAACATCATGTCATTATATAAGCACTTCAATAACTGGAAGAAACTTTGGGGGACCTACGTGTAATTATCCTATAAATTGCGAAAATCCAGACCGTGTATGCACGAAAAATGGCAGGTTCTATAATGTGAACCACATGTATATACCCGGTATCCCGGCCCGGTATATAGGAGTATCATAGCACGTGCAGCCGGTGCGGCCATACGGCCTAGCGAGTTCAAATCGATAATGCATGTATAATAATTGCCCATTTATCATGTTTATTAATTTCATTAATTTATTTATTATTAATACACATTAATGTTTTTAACAAATAAAATTCCAAAATATGGTACATTTTCTCCCGCATTTTCTGCCTTTGCTTGTCACGTGGTAGGCCTATGTTGAAGTTGCGACCATATGTTCAAATAATTTTCAAAAGTATAACAATATGACAAGTTGCCGACTGGCCTAAGGCGCTGCGCCCACAGAGTATCCAAAGCCCTGCGCCGTGAGTTCGAACCCCGCCTCTGCCAAACTTTATTTTACTTGGGGAAATTTAAAAAAAAGGTGAAATTCAAAAAAAAAGAGGTGAAATTCAAAAAAAAGGTGAAATTAAAAAAAAAAAAAGGGAAATTCAAAAAAAAAAGGGGAAATTCAAAAAAAAAAGGAAATTCAAAAAGAAGGAAATTCAAAAAAAAAAAGGAAATTCAAAAAAAAAAAAAAGGGAAATTCAAAAAAAAAAGGGGAAATTCAAAAAAAAGGGAAATTCAAAAAAGGAAATTCAAAAAAAGGAAATTCAAAAAAAAGGAAATTCAAAAAAAAGGGGAATTAAAAAAAAGTGAAATTTAAAAAAAGGGGTAATTAAAAAGGAAATTGGCGGAGATGGTACACCGTATATTTAATACTGAGGTGAGATAATAATTTCCAGAAAAATATTTTTTTTAATAGGATAAAAAAATATATTATCAACTTCTGCCAAAGGAAACAGCTCAATTCTAAATATCATTCATCTAATTCTAAATGGCAACAAAAGTTAAATTTGGACATGTCGACAGCCGTGCAATTTTAGGATCTTTTCACATGTTGTGACAATAAAGTCTGAAGACTCTAATTTCAATTTATGCATTCTAATTTTTGGAAAAGACATGTTTCATTCTTTTAACCTTCATAATAATTAAATTAAAGTCCCGGATTAAAGTAACACAAAGAAATGAAAATTATAGAACAAAATTGGCCTAGGCCTAGCAGTGGCGTACTGAGCTATAGGAGTAGTGGCGCCCGGGTCATGTGTAATGGCGCCCCATTTTTGAAGCCGATTGCTGAAATGCGGGTGAAGCGCGCGAAAATTTGACTTTCACCGCTTGGGGTAGATTTCTCCGTAGTCCACTTGCCAATTGTAGCTATAATAAGTGCATATACTCTGGCTATTACATTAAGCGTAAAACTCTGATTTAATTAATGTGTGCACAATTGATAGATTTTCACAACTGATCTTTTCAGCCACCGTACGCCCTCTGTTTGTTAGCTTCCCAAGTCCCAGCAAACATTGTAATATTGGCCCAGTAATGATGGCTTAAACCGGTCTACTTCTGGCAATACCGGACACGGCTGACGGAATAACGCCAGTACAAATCCGATACTGGTTAATGTTTGGCCGCCGTTTTCTTATCAGGATAAGCTGTGCCGTACTTGGTCCATTATTGGGCCAATTGAAGACTACCTGAATATGGCATCGAGCCGGCATGTAGGCCTACATACTGGCCCAGTTGCGGCAGAAACTTGTTGGCCGGGCTTGTGGCCCCGAGTACCGGCCCTGTGGGCGTGGTTTTGAAACCCTGACATTTTTTACTATCAAAATACAATATTTGATCATTATCATCTTCATTTTGAAGGGCCACATGTTATTATTATTATAAAGAAGTGTGCACGACCGTACCGGACCAATACAGGCTGCCATTCTTGGTCCATTACAGCAGCTTTTATAGAGCCAGTATCGGGCCGATTGTATAATGTTTGCTGGGGTGGGGTGGACTACTGACTTTGGATTAACACGGCTGCTGTCTATGAACTTCTATATGGATGAGGAACTGCGGGCCTACTAAAATTGGCCATGATGTAATGCATCTTTAAATGGATCTGGCTTGCGATTGGTCGCCCAGATCTCGTTATTGTCCTCCCGACACGTAGGCCTAGGCCTATAACTATAGGGCCTACATGGTACACAACTACCTAGGGAATGCGGCGCTTTCGTGCTCAGGGCGCGAAAGTTGGTGGATGAACGTATACGCATCTAGCGCGTATTGTACCACCATGCTTATTAATCTTGTGGTTAGATTTGATTGATAAACAAGTATGATTGACAGTGTGTTTTAGAGAACGAAGTGAAAGACCATAGTCGATTTTTAACTCGGATAATAAACTGGCAACATAATTTCGAGATGATGAGATAAATGACGAGATAAATGACAACATAATTTTGAGATGATGAGATAATTTCGAGATTACGACATAATTTCGAGATGACGAGATAAATTATGACATAAGTGACAACATAATTTCGAGATGATGAGATAATTTCGAGATGACGAGATGACGACTTATTCAGAGCTGCCTCTATCTAAAGAGTTACAGACAGCGTGTCATCCATTAGTGAAGGGCGCACACACCAATGCAGCGTCCCATTGAAACACACGTGAAAACACGCCTTTTCTTTGCGCGATTGATTTTTCGGCAACAAATCGACTATAAAAATACTACCAATCGATTGCAAATCGATGAAAATTTAACATATGTTTCGATGTAGGCCTACGGGTAGTAGTCTTCTGATTAAATTTCGAGATATGGGCGTTTAAACAGCACCATGACCATTTTCGACCCCTTCTCTACCCTGAAAATCTGGTCATTTTTCAATCCGCGGGCCGGCCTACTATATTCAAAAATTGTGTTTTGCGCCTTTTGGGGCGATCCAAGTTCATGTATAGGTCTCAATGTTTTATTTAAGCTATAACATGCTTCTCTTTTTCCGTACAACTCCACAGAAAGGCTCAAAAATACCTCAAAAAAGATTTCGATTTTACCGGAACTCATCCACATTACATCGCGCGCGGAGTGAATTGGTGGTGTGCGCCCTGAAGACTGAACATTGCGGGTAACGAAGAAGGCAGTGGTTCCAGAAGTAAAGTATTAAATAAAATAAAAATAAAAAATAAATAAATAAATAAATAAATAAATAAATAAATAAGCTAATAAATAAACAATTACACTAATAAATAAAAAAAAATATATATTAAAAATAAAATAAGTAAAATAATAAACCAATAAATTAGTAAATAAATAAATGAACAAATAAATTAAATAAATTAAATAATAATTAAATAAACTAAAATTAAATAAACAAAAAATTTTTTTTAATGTTATATTAATTTATTTATTATCTTATTTATTCATGTATGTTTATTTATTGTTTTATTTATTAGTTTATTTATTTATTTTTTTATTTATTCAGCATTACTCTGTTTAGTGGGTACCCCACACTGGCAATCTTCTTCCAGTTATTGACCAAAATGTATTTATTTTAAATTTATCCAAAATTGATGTACGATTGAAATGCACGATGAAACACTTGAGTTGTCTTTAGTCAAGCTCATGAAATCAGTGATTTAAAATAATTTAAAAAAATAAAATAAATAAAAAAAAATAAATAAATAAATAAATAAATAAATAAATAAATAAATAAATAATAATAAAAAATAATGAACTAATAAATAGATAAGTAAACTCGTCCTGTCCCTTCAGAGCTTCCGTAGTTTACTTATCTATTTATTAGTTCATTATTTATTTATCGAAATTATGTTGTCACTTATGTCGTGATTTATCTCGTCATCTCGAAATTATGTCGTCACTTATGTTGTCATTTATCTCATCATCTCGAAATTATGTTGTAATTTATCTCGTCATCTCGAAATTATGTCGTCATCTCGAAATTATCTCATCATCTCGAAATTATGTTGTCATTTATGTTGTAATTTATCTCATCATCTCGAAATTATGTTGTCACTTATGTCGTCATTTATCTCGTCTTCTCGAAATTATGTTGTCACTTATGGCGTCATTTATCTCGTCATCTCGAATTTATGTCATCTCGAAATTATCTCATCATCTCGAAATTATGTCGTCACTTATGTTGTCATTTATCTCATCTCGAAATTATGTTGTCATTTATGTCGTCATTTATCTCGTCATCTCGAAATTATGTTGTCACTTATGTTGTAATTTATCTCATCTCGAAATTATGTTGTCATTTATGTTGTAATTTATCTCGTCTTCTCGAAATTATGTTGTCACTTATGTCGTCATTTATCTCGTCATCTCGAATTTATGTCGTCATCTCGAAATTATCTCATCATCTCGAAATTATGTCGTCACTTATGTTGTCATTTATCTCATCTCGAAATTATGTTGTCATTTATGTCGTCATTTATCTCGTCATCTCGAAATTATGTCGTCATCTCGAAATTATCTCATCATCTCGAAATTATGTTGTCACTTATGTTGTAATTTATCTCATCATCTCGAAATTATGTTGTCACTTAACTTAGAGCAACAGTACCACCACACAAGACAAAAAGAATGTAAATTGCCGTACTGAACTGAGAGCAAACGAAAACAACGTGACTTTCGGGCTCTCCTTGAACACTTGAGAAGATCCGCGGACATCATATGTGGCACAGTTCGGAATCACGCAGGCCCGTACGCAGGGGGGGGTGCGGGTGCGACCACACCTCCCCAAATTTGCAAAAGTATACCAAGTCCCAAAATTTAAGAATTTGCGCGTAGTGAGCAAAAAAAATCAGGTTTTTTACGGGTTTTTGATCAAAAAAAGTCCAACCCCCCCCCCCCTTGGAAAAAAGTCCACTTTTTCAAAATCAGCACCCCCCCCCCAAATAATCCTGTGTACGGCCCTGCACAATCACATATGCTGATTACTCAACATCAGAACTCTTTCCAGATTCTTACGACATCTGTAGGAAAGATCGCAACAAACATGGTGGGGGAGTCTTCTTAGGTGTTAAAAAAGATCTGTTCGCTGTTCAAAAAGAGAGCCTGGACACTGATTGTGACTGTGAAGCAATTTGGATCAAGATATTATTTGCGGGAAAGCAACCACTGACACCACTGTTAACTACATCCGTAGGAAACCACGGAAAGTTTACCTTTATAAGAAAGGCAACATGGATGGTTTACGTGTTGAAATGGAAAGCTATAAAGAGTCCTTTCTTCAGTCGAACCCCGTGGAAAGAGACGTGGAAACCATTTAGACTTCATTTAAAGATGAACTATTACCGGTAATTTAGCCTCATACCTCATGGTTAAACATATACCACAGAAACAGTTATCATCATGGCAAGATACACCATGGATGAACAACACAATTAAGAGAGAGATCAGAAAGAAGAAGCGACTATGGAAGAAAGCGAAGAGAAATAACACTAAAAAGAACTGATGGGATGAATTCAAAGAAATGAGGAAAAAGGTAAAGTGCTAGAGCAGCATGAAAAGGGCTTATGAAGACTATGTTGGCAACATATTGGAAGATACCATACAAGTTCTGGCAGTTTATCAACAACCTGAAAAAAGGACAGTTGCGGCATTCCACCATTGAAAACTGATCGTGGACTGGCTACAGACGGTGCAGCTAGAGCTGAAGCTTTAAACAAACAGTAGGCCTACGTACCAATCAGTTTTTACTCACATCATCATTTCCTGACATGGGACCAAGCCCATACAATGCTATGCCAGACATCAATTTCACCACGAATGGAATTGAGCTCGGAAACTTCTCAGTAAGCTCAACCCAATCTTGTTCCAATTCGCATCCTTAAAGAGACAGCCAAACAAATTGCTCCTATTTTACAAGTCATCTTTACCCAGTCTACAACACCGGACCTTTCCCGGTTGATTGGGTATCTGCGAATATCGTTGCCGTGTTTCAGAAAGGCAACAAAAATATGCCCTCAAACTACCGCCCGATATCACTTACCTGTGTGACAACCAAACTCATGGAACACATCATATTCCACTCAATAATGGAACACCTTGAAGAGAAGCAGATACTTGCCTGGTTCCAGCATGGATTTAGACAAGGACATTCAACAGAATCACAACTTATCGTCACCCTACAGGAGATCGCCAGATCACTTGACAACAACACACAAACAGATGTGCTAATACTCGACTTCTCCAAAGCATTCGATACGGTGGCGCACCAACGACTCATCAAGAAGATAGACTACTATGGAATACGTGATAAGACCAACGGTTGGATAAAGACATGGTTGACCAACAGAACCCAGAGAGTTATACATGGGCAATTCCACGGTAACTCGTGCTACACTTTATGGCGTCCTTTTACATACTTTGTGCTCCAGCTTTTAAATTGATTTGATTGGAATCTGTATTTTTGTATTTTAATACCCAACATTCAAGGCTAGATCCTCATAGTATTGCTAATTCAGGATATCAACTTTTGTATGTATGGGACAGATGTAAAAATCGGTAACTCGTGCTACGAGCAGAGGACATGCTTAAAAATCACTCATTTTTATTTTGATGGTGTGCTAAAACAAAAAACACTAAAGCCTTATTGATTATATGATAAGTAATTGCTATAATAAGGTTTGTTTTGGTATACCTTAAAAAGTTGTGCCCCTCATAGTTTTACATTGACTGGCAAAAAACATGGTAACTCGTGCTACGGTAACTCGTGCTACAGTTTGTCCGGCCATATATAAAATGGTATTGTTCATCTAAATGTCAATTTGTTTTTGATAACAATTCCTCAACAACTGGTGTAATGATCAAATAACTCAATCTATGTACAAATAACCCCCCAAATAACCCATCTATGTACAAATAACACTATTCAGTGTATGTACCAGCATACAATGTACCACACACATTACATACAAACATCCCAGCCTTACATACGCCTTGCTTGATCCTGTTTGGATATTTTATTCTAGGGCTTAAATTTAAACAGTTAAATTGAACAGTCAACAATTGATAAAACTTTTACTTCCATGTTATTTGACTCTAAATTCCCTCACAAAACTTGTAATGTTCATGGTTATTTGCTCTGTAAGTTTTTTAAAAATTGCTTTCTGAGTTATAGAATGTTTGGTCATCTTTTGGTTGAGACCATTTCCTGCTTGGTGCAAATACTCTAGTTTGCCCGATTTCAATCACTTCACTAAGCTGGAAAATGAGCCTCATTACACTCAACAACAAACCAATTTCCAATACAAATCTCAGAACTATACAAATCTCAGTATCAACAATGTCACTGTGGCTGTTAATCTCAGGATTTCCAGTATCTATTTTGTTTGTTTGTTTTATTTCTTCTTTTGCCTCGGTTACTCATTCAGTGGATGTTTTAAGGTATCCTCTGTTCTTCCATGAGGCCCATATTAATTGATTGGTTCTTAGGCTAGATCCTAGGGGGTGGAGGGCTAAAAATGTTGGTTGCATCATTTTGACCAGGTATTGATAGTGGGATATATGCTAAATAGCATGTTTTTTTTAGAGAGACTGTACAATGTAAAGTCTTTGAGCTTTTAAAAAAAAAAAAAGGACTTTATTGGTGTGTGCAAAAATTTGGTATAAATAAATTTACACTATTTTGGCACATGATCGGGGTGGAAACTGGCTCCTTGAATCTTATCTCTATCTTTGCCTTCCATATTTTTACTTTAATTTTCCTGCGACAGGAGGTCACTTTTCTCTTTAATTTTTGGCCCCCACACATGTGTGGTTGCCTGGTTGTTTGTTTGTTTCTTTCTTTGTTTGGCTGTCCGGGCGGAAGCAAATTCATTAATCCACTGTACAGCTCCAACACAATAACTACAAACTTGGTACCGGTATGGTGATATAATAATGGTGGCTTGATGTGCTGTGTAGTTTTGTGTTATGTTATTTGCATATTTATGAATATTAATGAGCTTATTTACAAATTTTGCCTACATTTTAACCAATCAACTTCAAACTTGGTTTGGTTGGATATGGTGGCCTGATGTGCTGTATAATTTTGTGTCATGTTATTTGCATATTTATGAATATTAATGAGCTTATTTGCATATTGCATATTATTTTTTATTTACAAACCTGTTATTTACACACTTTTGTGTGTGTGTGTATGGGCACCTTAATTACGAACTGCATAATTCTAGTTTGTCATGGGGCAGGCTGCCCCCTTCCACCCCCCCCCACTGGCTACACTGCTGCTAGAAAGCTGTTACCAATATCATGGTCACATATAAATGCATATTCATGTAGTTGGGAGATCCTCTATTGCTGCCAAGTGGTAGATTTTGCATTACCTTTGCTGGTACAGGGGGAAGTGGGCTATGGTAACTCGTACTACATCGGTAACTCGTGCTACTGGTAACTCGTGCTACAGTTTTAAATGGGTGATTATTATGTGATGGATAGTGTTTTGTATATTAATTTCTTATTTTTACTCAAGGCACTACAAGCAGAAGGAAAATAATAAGTGGCATCAATTAAATTGCCAACATTTTGAAAATATATAAAAAAATGCATCTTTCGGTAACTCGTGCTACGCCATATTTAGTGCTATGAAAACGCAATGAAAGAAAAAAATTAGTTTCCAATACCATGGTCACATATAAATGCATATTCATGTAGTTGGGAGATCCTCTATTGCTGCCAAGTGGTAGATTTTGCATTACCTTTGCTGGTACGGGGGAAGTGGGCTATGGTAACTCGTGCTACATCGGTAACTCGTGCTACTGGTAACTCGTGCTACAGTTTTTAATGGGTCATTATTATGTGATGGATAGTGTTTTGTATATTAATTTCTTATTTTTACTCAAGGCACTACTAGTAGAAGGAAAATAATAAGTGGCATCAATTACATTGCCAACATTTTGAAACTACATAAAAACATGCATCTTTCGGTAACTCGTGCTACGCCATATTTAGTGCTATGAAAACGCAATGAAAGAAAAAAATCAGTGGGGGATTATATAAAATGTGTTGGATGTTTCTTGAAGACCATATTTCAGAGATATAAAATGTATCAAATTTAAAAGAAAAGTGCCCATGTTTAATAAAATAGGCCCACTTGGAAAATATCTAAGTTGAACAGAAGATTTTCACTTAAAATACACTCTCCAAAGAAACTTTAAAAAAAAAACAAAATGTTAGAAAAATGCCGAAAAAAAGTTTATAACTTGAACCTCACATCTGCTTGGAATAATATAAAAGTTAAAAGAAATATATATTGGCAATTTCATTTTTTTGAGTCATGTCCACTTTTGCTTGGAATTGCCCACATAAACAAAAACTCGTATTATGTAAGCTGAACTAAGCTTTTGTTTAGTAGGACCACTAGTTTCCCCTGGTAAACTAGTTTTTAATGTCGTACTAAACGTCCATCTAGTATGCTTGGCTAGTACAGCATGTAGTGAGGGAAATTGTTAGTACGGACATGCCGAACTATGCCAAATTATGGTACTTTACTAATAAGTGAAAATTAGTTGCACCGCAAAAGTTGGTCCAACTAACTTTTCTGGCTTTACGAATTGGTAGAACGAATCATGGTTGTGGACCGTACCAAGGGTTGTACTAAAGTTGAATTTACCGCCCTTTTGATCACATGACATGACTCTTATGACAAATTAAGCTAGTAGAGCTAGTCTCTACTAGCTTATAGACGACATTTCACACATGCAGCTGTAGACATAGCACATCTAGCGTCTTGAGATGGACATTTTAGCCCCGATTCTAGCCCGTTAGAAATGGTCGAAGAAATGGAAAGGTATGTTTTCTTGACATTTTTCCCAAGCTTGTTTTTGAATATCTTACAAACCGTTAGAATTTGAAATGAGATTATAAATCGGAACACAAATGTCATGATCATGGACCGTGGGTTTGTGCATGCATGGTTGAGGCTGCCATGGCTGCCGAATTCGTGGAAACCTTCATCATGCCGTGTGTAGTAGAAAACAGGGCTCAAAAAACGGGGCCAAATCTGTTTTTCAAATTCTAACCATGCTAAAACGGTTTGTAAGTTATTAAAAAATACAAGGTTGGGAAAAAAGGTCAATAAAACGTAAGTTTCCATATCTTCGACCACTCAGTTCTACCGGGCTAGAATTGGGCTAGTTCCACAGACTAGTTCAGTCAGCTGAACTAGTCGAACATTAGTACAGAATGCCCTATTAAAAAAAATAGTCGTACTTGACATCGTTTTTGATAGTAGAGCCCATTAGTAGAACACCCCAATATATTAGTAGAGTCCCTCTAGTAGGTCTAGTTGAACTAATTTATTATATTAGTAGGTCAAGGTTGAACTAGTATTTTGATAGTTAAGTCCCTAGTGTATCCTGACCTACTAACATATAGTTTAGTCCAGTCCAGCCGTTTTAGTTACAGGTTAGTCGTACTTGACATTGTTTTAACTAACTTTTCCTTAGTTAGTCACCCCAAGTTTCGTTTTCAGTGTAGTCGAAGGTGAAGCCTCATCCACAGTGCATGTTGGAGTGCCTCAGGGCACGGTCATTGGGCTACTGATGTTCTTGTTATTCATCAATGACATTGGAAACAACATCAATTCATCCATTAAACTGTTTGCAGATGTCCTACCTATTATTTCGCACCATCAAAACACCTGAAGATGCACACCAGCTGCAAGAAGATCTGAACAGCCTGGAAGATTGGCATCAGTGGCAGGTGAGATTCAACGCCAAGAAGTGTTATACCATGAGAATCCACAGGAAAAAGAAGCCAATTACCCACCAATACATCATGGGAAAGAAAGAGCTCAGTGCAGTCTCCAGCCAGGCCTATACATTGGAGTAGAAATTCATGAATTAACAACTTAGCTGGAAACCTCACATCGAAGCTGTGGCATCCAAAGCTGGAAAGACCCTTGCTTTTATAAGACGGAAAGTGCGTGATATTTAAAAATCTCGAGCACAGGCAGCGGAAGCGGGGGAAATAAAGCAATATTTGCCCTGTAAATCTTCCTTTTTAGTCCAAAAAATACTGTGTTTTGGGCAAAAAATAGGGTAAAATTGTACAATTTTGCCGAACTTCACACCTTCAATGCGGGCTAAAATCAAACAGGCACAAAATATGCTTGCACCTCTCAATTTTGATAGCTTTTAATGCTTCCGCCACCACTGCTTGCCAACGTGCAGTGACTTTTTTCGCCTAAAATAGCCCCTAACCCCCCCCGAGAATATCTTAGACATGGACAATTTTTGAAACAATTGGTCGCGGAGTGCGCGAAATTTTGGATAAATAAGGCCTACCACTATTAATTTTGCCTTTCTTCGCTTGGAGGGGCACAGAATCGATGCTGAATTGGTCAATTTGGCGCCTCCCTAAGGGTAGCGCCCGGGGCATGTTGCCCCCCTCTGCCCCCCGTAGTTACGCCACTGGCCCCGGAAGCTCCTGGTTGTTGACAATAAGCTAAAAATCAAGTGTTTCAAAGTACAAATTTCCCGGTCAAATTTCACATGATTTGTTTGAAGCTGTAACATTTATACAATATGGTGAAGGTGAACACTAGGCCATTCTTTTTTCTTTCTCTTCTTCCCATTTTTTCTTTTCTTCCTTTCCCTTTTTTCCTTCTCCCTTCCCCTTTGTCTGCTTCCCTCTTCACTGAAAACAAAAACTCGTATTATGTAAGCTAAACTAAGCTTTTGTTTAGTAGGACCACTAGTTTCCCTGGTAAACTAGTTTTTAATGTCGGACTAAACGTCCATCTAGTATGCTTGGCTAGTACAGCATGCAGTGAGGGAAATTGTTAGTACGGACATGCCGAACTATGCCAAATTATGGTACTTTACTAATAAGTGAAAATTAGTTGCACCACAAAAGTTGGTCCAACTAACTTTTCTGGCTTTACGAATTGGTAGAACGAATCATGGTTGTGGACCGTACCAAGGGTTATACTAAAGTTGAATTTACCGCCCTTTTGATCACATGGCATGACTCTTATTATGACAAATTAAGCTAGTAGAGCTAGTCTCTACTAGCTTATAGACGACATTTCACACATGCAGCTGTAGACATAGCACATCTAGCGTCTTGAGATGGACATTTTAGCCCCGATTCTAGCCCGTTAGAAATGGTCGAAGAAATGGAAAGGTATGTTTTCTTGACATTTTTCCCAAGCTTGTTTTTGAATAACTTACAAACCGTTAGAATTTGAAATGAGATTGTAAATCGGAACACAAATGTCATGATCATGGACCGTGGGTTTGTGCATGCATTGAGGCTGCCATGGCTGCCGAATTCGTGGAAACCTTCATCATGCCGTGTGTAGTAGAAAACACTAGGGCTCAAAAAACGGGGCCAAATCTGTTTTTCAAATTCTAACCATGCTAAAACGGTTTGTAAGTTATTAAAAAATACAAGGTTGGGAAAAAAGGTCAATAAAACGTAAGTTTCCATAGGCTTCGACCACTTCTACCGGGCTAGAATTGGGCTAGTTCCACAGACTAGTTCAGTCAGCTGAACTAGTCGTACTTGACATCGTTTTTGATAGTAGAGCCCATTAGTAGAACACCCCAATATATTAGTAGAGTCCCTAGTAAGCTCTAGTAGGTCTAGTTGAACTAATTTATTATATTAGTAGGTCAAGGTTGAACTAGTATATTGATAGTTAAGTCCCTAGTGTATCCTGACCTACTAACATATAGTTTAGTCCAGTCCAGCCGTATTAGTTACAGGTTAGTCGTACTTTCACTTCATTTTTTCACAGAAGGTGACTATTGAGTGTGGCATTTATAGAAACTTTCAACAAATATCGATTCTTTGCTCTATTGCACTTTTTTTTTACTCACCCTGTATTTATGAACACTCCCTTAGGCCTACTTTTCAAAAAAGGTTAAAATGATGGGGGAATGATTTGAAAACCCGTCGGGTCGCTTCTTTACGAAGGGTCTATACGGGGGGTTGTCCCGTCAATTAATAATCAATAATCGATAATCAATAATCGATTATCGATTATCAATCAAGATAATCTCAATTTTTCTCATTAAAATGATGTGGAAATGATTTTCAAACCCGTCAGGTCGCTCCCTTACGAAGGGTCTATTGGGAGGGGAGGGGTTGTCGTGTCAATCAATAATCGATAATCAATCAAGATATTTTCTATTTTCGGAACGTTAAAGAAAGAAAAAACACGAAATTCCCATTTTAAGCCGCAATTGATAAAATCAACATTTTTTGCAATTAAAAAAAATTGTTCTGAATAAGGAAATTGGAAAGTGTGTAATGACCGATTTTGTGAGGTTTTTTTTGGGGGGGGGGTCAATGTCATTTTCATTTATAACAATTACCATGGTAACGCCCAACTAGTCCGTGATTGGCAACGCTATTGGACATTCCATTCTTATGAAATATTAATTACAAATTTGTCTATAACACGCGCTTCTGTGGGATAATGTTCCACAAAATCACGTTTTTCTCGAAAAGTGGGTAAGCACTAAGCAACGATTTTTTTCAAACATGATGCAGTCATGTCTACAGTATAATTCATCTCGACCTTTGCAGGACTTAAACCCCATTAAAAGCTATTAAACCAAGATAACACTCATTGAAACAGCTCAACTGATTAAATCGGATCTTCTCTGGTTGTGCACATGTGTCTGTTTTCAATGTGCGATATCGCAATAAAGCTGGTTTTACAGCTTCAGTTGGGTAACCGATTATAAAGGAAACGGAAGGAAACTTCAGGTATGTGCACCTTTGTTCACGAAATGAGACAATGCCCTGCTTTTTGTTAACCAGCATTCTTGAAAATGAGCAACATAATGATTGTTGACTTAAGGTTACACAAAGAGACGTATAAAAAACGTATAAAAGACGTATAAAGTTGTTCTCTAAAACAGAGTTTTCTCAGTAATCAAATATCGCAGCAAGCGAAATGTTGGTGCATTGGATGTAGCTTAACATTTTTCTTGTGTGTTTATACAAAATTTTAGAATATTTTTGAAAATCCTTCGTTTAAAGCCGTTTTACGCACCGTTTTCACAAGATGAAAAACACGTTCCATGACGTTTTTTTCAAATATGCGCCCCGTATAAAACCACGCCGAGTGATTGTTTTCTTCTTTTTTGTATTGTACTACAAATCGATTAAAGAAATAATGTTGCCATGGGGAAGAACCAAATACAGTACCAATTAAATTTTAAAAGCCCGTTTTTGGAGAACATTTTCGAGAATCTTGCCTGAGAAAAAACTGTTTTGTGAAATTATCGATATCTTGATTACGGGACGTTAATTTAGACATCTGAATACCTACATTATTTCTCAACATTCTGCCAATTGCTATCCCGTTTGATTTTCACTCCAACTTGAAGCTAGTATTGCAAAAACGAGGTTTTTCCTCCATCAGTTCGTTCAAAATTTCAGCTCCGACATGCGTGTTTATTCTAAGAGCCATTGTGCGGACGCGATTGTAATCACGTAATTGCACCCAATTATAGTTATATAGGCTAATCCGCTTCGAGAACAAGCAGTTTCGTAAGCTGATGTATGGCCGAGAGGATAGAGCGTTTGACTGGGAATCTGTTATGAACCATTTTTTATGGGTTCGAGTCCCCGTGTGGCTGATTTTTTTCTCTCTTTTCTCATTTTTACCTCCTTTTTTCATTTCTTTCTTTCTTTTTCGTTCTTTTTCTTTCTCTCTCTTTCTTTCTCTTTTCACTACCGTATTATTTATTCTTTCTTGCTCCTTTCGTTTTCGTTTTATTTGATTGATTCGCTGACTGCAGTGAATCGTGATTGATTGTTTTTCACTTTATATAATTCAGAAATTTGTAGGCCTGTTAAGTCTGTCTTGTTGAATATTCTTCCCAAATTTGATTAGCAAATAATTGCTTTTTGATATTGTTGTTGAAGCTTGTTGATGTTATTGTTGTACCCTATTACATTGTAATCAGGGGAATAGCAGCATTGATTTATTTCATCAAAGATATCAAGGCTATAAATTCAAAATCAACACATTTTCCAGGGCGTAGCTTGAAGTGCCCCCGCCCCCAATCAATTTTAAAATGTATAAAATCCTTATGAAAATTGCCGAAAACGGCTTGTGCCCCCCCCCCGGCATCCGACCCGGCATGCCGCCCCTCATGACACCCCCAGCCCCCACTCACGAGCTCCGGGCACGAGCTAAGCCAAGTTTCATAGCCTTTTCATACCGTGGATCGCTAAGTAGGCCTACGTCCCGGTAGCGTAATTTCTTTCTGCAACCATAATGGGCCGCAATATATCACTAACCGCATAGTCCGAGGCAAGGTTCATTATTGTCAGGGTTTGGGTCTTAGGGTCTTATGGTTAGGGTTAGGGTTAGGGGTTAGGGTTAAGGTTAGGGTTAGGGTTAGGGTTAGGGGTTAGGGGTTAGGGTTAGGGTTAGGGTAAGGGTTAGGATTAGGGATTAGGGTTAGGGTTAGGATTATATTCGTATTTATTATACTAGTAATAGTATATTGTGTGTATGCAGTTTATTCCGTAATCAATAAGTATCATAAACAAACACCTTTCTGGCACAACGAATCATAGCACAGTCGTGTAGGCATTAGACTATGGATTCAAAGGTTGTGGGTTCGAACCCCAGGTAAACCGTTATAGAATATTAATTCTATCGATTTCTTTTTATATTATTAAGTAAGAGGAAATAATAATGGTAATAAACTCGTGTTATATCTAGCCTCATAGGCCTATAATTACATGTATGTACTATGTGTTATCGCATTGCGGCCCATTATGGTTGCAGAAAGAAATAACGCGTCCCGGTACGCTTGTTCATTTTCTGCATGGCTGTTTCTGTTATGAACTTACGCCCCTCTGAAATCAAGCGCATGAAAATCTCTCGGCTAACCTTAACACGGTTTAATTTCTTCATATTTTTGGTGTTATCTGTCGTTTACATATCCTTCCTAAAACACAAAAGTGCGACCCTCTCCAAACACCTAAATTAGCTAAAAATTTAGGACATGTTACCAATATAGCTCAATATTTTCGGTCAAATCTCCATTCAATTAACACGGGGAGTTGGCTAGCTATGAGCTAGCTATGCTTTGCCCTCACTCATATTCTACGAAAGTGCGACCCTTCTGAACATCTAACCTAGCTGTAATTTTAGGTCATGTTAGAGAAATATATTTGCTAGAAGTTTGGAGAATAGTTAAAATATTGGCCGGTTATTTTTCACACAGTATACTTCTTCATACACTATTTGTAAAGGTCGCGCGTCAATGGTGAGAGCACTGTGTATTGTGTATAGGAAAACGGACAGTACTACTGCAGTATGAAAAAAAAAATTTTGAACATGGAACATCATATATGAAAAAAAAAGCTAAAATAATGATTTGATGCAAAAGTTCTAAAGGTAAAATATAGGCCCCATGTCATAGGCCCCATGTCACAGGGGAAGTTGCCCAAAGTGGTCAAAAATTGTCAAAATAGCATAAAGTTATAAAAAGTTTCACAAACTTGCTTAAAACTTCCTCGAAATTGCGGTAAGTTTCACAAACTTGCTTTAAAGTTTCTCAAAGTCGCGTAAAGTTATTCAAAATTTCACAAAATTGCTTAATATTTTCTCAAAATTGCTTAACATTTTCTCAAAATTGCTTAAAGTTGCTGAAAAGATACTCAAAAGTTTTCAAAATTTCTCAAAATTGCTTCCGCTCAAGCTGCGTAAAGTGAGCGCGGTTTCCACAAATTGTCCAAAATTTTCCAATGCAGCACAAATAGCTCATGACAACCTTACGCGGTTTTGGGGAACTTTACGTAACATTAAACCCCCTGGGGGCACTCAACTTTGGAAGTGACGGTATGTGCCTGTCAATAGGCCCCCTCTTTTGAAGTCGACTATACCCGATGACCCCTTTTTTAAAAAGTCATACCCGATGACCCCCCTTTTTTTAGTTGCGGCTACCCAATGACCCCCTTTTTTTGGTTGCGGCTACCCAATGACCCCCTTTTTTCTAGATTTTCTTGAATAGCATCATCAAAATGCCAAAAAATAATGCCGAAACTTTCAAATTTTGCTCCATTTTTTCAAATTATGCCGAAATTTTCAAAACTTTGCTCCATTTTTTCAAAATTTTCGACCCAATGACACTTTTTTTGAAATCTTATACTCAATGACCCCCTTTTTTCAAAATATTGTACCCAATGACCCCCTTTTTTATGTTGTTTGTACCCAATGACCCCCTTTTTTAAAATAACGCTTTGTACCCGATAGGCCCCTACTTCGCGACGCCGGTAGGCACATACCCGTCACTTCTGAAAGTTGAGTGCCCCCCCGGGATTAAACCTTCTGAATGTTTAGTCATAAAATTTGTATTATATTATGAGTTTCAAAAAATGAAAATTATTTGATATCAGAAAGACATGCTTCGTATTCAGAATGCAATTCGATAGGTCTGATGTGCTCTAATGTCCCACAAAAAATACTGTCGAAACGCTCATCAAAACACTCATTCCAGATCCCTTAACCATTAAAACTATAATTATACGGATTACCATACTTTAAGCCGTACAAGGACATTAGATAAATCACGAAATATAATTAAGAATAATATTATCTTTATGAAAATGAAGATATGGATTTCAATCCTTTCAGAAAATCTCATCATCCGATTATAATTGTCAGACATTCCAAGAAGTCGTTTCAGTCAGGTGGTTTCCTTTCCGGGTTATTGTCTAAATTCTTTTGTCCATCAAATAATCCAAGTATCCACTAGATGTACACATCGGGGATAAATTTGAATGTTAAAGCGAGTCAGAGACTTCAAGTCATATTTTTCCAGTTTTGGTTATTTTGCTTTAATAGGCCAACAGTATGATTAAAGTAAGTGAATCTAGGAAACCACTGGTCACTTTTATATTTATATATAAATGTATAAATATATAGACCTATAGGAATACCATTCAAGAAGAAGATACTAACCTTTTTGGTCGTTCCAGAAAGCTTACAAACTAATATCGCATCTGCACATTAAAAATACTTAACGCTCTTGAAAAATTTTAAGTTCATAATATGATAAAGTTTAATCAGTACCTTTTGCAAAATAATTGGACCAACAGGACCATGTTTCAAAAAGTCGTCCGAGGTGGGGGATGTTTAAACATCGTGCTTTGTTTATACGTTGTCGATCAATGTTTGTTCATTTGTTTGTTTTTTGTTGGTTGTTTTTTTAATAGATTGTACTTAACACGTTATTGACTAGAACGAGTGTAGATTTCATGATGAATGAGATTCTTCCCCTCCCTTTGATGGTATTCATATTTTCTTTATAAATATTTGTATGTTTTTGGGTGGGTGCGGCGTGCCGCACCCACCGCAGTGTTGAGAAAATATTCGTGCCGGTTATATCCCAAACACCCACAGAGGTGATAGTTTACGGCGAGTTTTGTAATTATTACTTGATTTTGATATAAGTAATACGTCGTCATAGGTAGTAATGTGCTTGTATTAAAAGAAATAACAAAAATAATTATTTAAGTAATAGAAATACTATTTGGAAATTGCAGCAAGATTTGCAGATGTTTTTATTTGAACAGTACCAGTTCACCAGTTTTGCTAGTTTTCCTAATCTTTGGGCTAAATTAATAGCATATGAAGGTCATATATATCATTTTATACTGATAGCTTCGGCATGTACTTAAATACAGCTTGTATGTGCATTGTGTTCAGTGTGTACATAGGCTATTTACTTTTCAAATCTTGTGACAAATAGTGCTTGGTGATGCTTGTATAAGGTATTATAGGACAGTTATGTTAATCATAATAAAGTTACAAAGTTAAAAAATAATATCGAAATATTGTAAAATCAAACATTTCCCCTCATAAGTTGCAATACAACATATTGAGGAAATTGATATGACAGATTTTAAAACTTTGATATGGAAAGATACCCCAGCCCTGTTGTCTCACCAGAGAAGATGAGCAGAAGTCTTTCTATCTAGGTATGATTACGAAAATGTTTTAAATAACTATTATCTACAAAAGTTTTATAACCATGTTTTATATAAAATGTTAACATAAAACGTCTTGTGTTATGATGTGAAGGGTTAATATAAAAAAAGGGAAAATCTGTTCCAACTGACCAGCAGAGAACAAAGAATAAGCAATAGATCAGATTAAAATCAGGGAAAATATGACACAACCTCCAATGGGGGAATAACAAACGTATAAACGTATAAAGTTAAAAACTTTTTTAACTTTGTTTATACGTTTTGTGTTATTCCCTATTGGAAAAATCGATGTTGTGTCATATTTTCCTGTTTTAATTGTGAACTTGACTTACTCATTCTTTCATTTCTCTTGACAATTTTTCATTTGCCCACCCTATTCCTTTTAAAGGAATTTTTATTATACATACAGCAAGCCAAATAATTGAGGTACCAGTTACGTTCACCCCCTGAAGAGCCTAAACAAAGACAGATATGTCATAATTGGGACCAATTTTACGGCCAATAGCTGCATCTTTTAGCTCAAATATAGCCCATTCGTTGAAATTGTTCGAGAAATAAAGACACGACGATCCAAAAACCCAAGGAAGATGCAAATTTAAAAGTTGCAGTTTGCCACATTTGTACACAAAGCGTTCGCGAACAAGAAAACTAGCACCGTGCTTTCATTGATTAGCACGAAAAACTACCGTCGTGCTTTCATTGATTAGAACACAAAAGTGTTTTATTTCGTATATCTTCATTAGGTTTTGGATCACCGTTTCTTTAATTCTCAATAAATAAGGTCTTAAATCAGAGCTAAAGAGTACAGGCATCGGCTGCTGTTTTAATTTTGACACATTTGTCTTTACCTAGGATATACAGGGGTGAACACAACTGGTACCTTAATTCCTTTGCTTACTGTATAGAAAAATTATATAAAAAGACGTATCGGTGTGCCGTGCTATTGTTAGTGTATTGGAGTAGAGAAAGGTACGTTTTAAGAATAGGATACAATGCATCTGCACTCAAATATTGACACAAATAAAGGTGACACACAAAAGGAACAGTATGGGTGCTATAAAGGAGATCCCAAGGCTTGGTATAGACGAATCCACAACGAGCCAAGTCATGGTCAGGATTTGGTCGGCCATATTTGGGTACCCGCATGCACCAAACAGGTGTTGTGAGTAACCAATTGGGTGGATTAAACCCGCTTAAAATTCGATGTTAGATTCTTTTGTGTTGTAAACTGTCATCATTCTTTTGTCTACGTGTAACACGGGTGAAAGAATGCAGTTTATAATACCCTTCAAGGCCGCATCATCCCACATTTTAAGTGGGATAGTTGGGTACCCGTCGCGGCTAATGGCTGCCATTGAGGAGCAGGAATGCGTGAAATTGGATTCGTCTATAAGGAATGCCATTTCCGCCCCATGTTCACGATTTTTCTTGGGAGTTGGGACAAACCCAAGACAAGCCTTCCCAAGACAAGTTTTTATAAATATATTTGGCCTTAACTCAAAATCGGAGAGAAATATACAAACAAAAGTGCGATTATTGGCTTCTGTGATACATCAGATCAATGCAGTAGGCCTATTCATATTAAACTTCAGATCTTATAGCTCAAGTGGCGAAACTGGACAAATATGACTGCCACCCCACTCGCCTTAATTGAAAAGTGTCACGCTTTATTGAATAGCAGCGTGGTCAGTGACGTTCTGTCTGTATTATAAAGACCGATTATCATCTGATCGTCTCACCATTAATTCCTGGATTCGGCAGCTTTAATTAGCATGAGACCGCATTGATATGTAAATAGCGTATTGTTATTTAAATTTGTGCCCAGACGTATTGAGAGCCGACAGTCATGTTATCCAGACGGAGAATGGTTGCATATGCCGGGCATGTCAAATTGCTGAGTGAAGGCTGATAATCACCTTTCTGTATTTAGGTAATAAGCTATTGTCTGTCCAAATAACTTAGACACCCGGTTTTTAGGATATATTTCGAGAAGTTTTTACTTTGGCAAAAAGTCATGAAAGAAAAGTTGCTAAACACGGTCAGACCTTTATAACAGAAATGTCTATTTTTATTCAATTTTGACCGATTTACAGCAAGACTTGAAACTTTTGATGGGATAATCTATTTACAGTAAGGGGTGTTTGAACATTGTAATCATGCATATTGATCAGTGATGCCACCCTTTTTCTTTGATCCTTTTACTAATTCACAATAATGGCGGTCTAAAATGCATTCAACAAAAGCATGTTTGCAATCTACCGCGAGAGGTCGTCTCACACGCATAACAAATACACTACGATCAAATAGGTTGATGACAATATTTGATTGAATGGACTGCACTGTGCCATGATTTCGGTGAAGGACGCCGGTTCAAATCCTTTGTTTGGAATCAATCAATAATTTCAGTTGGTGCATTATAACAAATGATAGGGCAATTTAGTTACTATGCGTCTGGAGTGTATTGTGAATTATACTCCTCACCAATAACATCAGAACATTCATAGGGCATACAAAAGCATGCACAGAACAAGATTCAAATACCGTGCCGAATTGTTGTAATTGGTTGAGGGACAACTGGGATCACTGAGTTAATACGCCGTAGAAGTGACGTAGTTAATCGGATTAACTACCATAGCAATAGATGAATACAATTTTGACAATATCGCCCCGCACTACAACGTTCATGGGTACCGATGCATTGAACCATAGATGTCAAAGAAATGCTAATCACTTGCACCTGTAAGATTAGTCTCTTTGAAAAAAGCGGTATTGTATTCAATCTATTATGTGATTGAAGTCAGGTGATGAGTGCAACCTGCTGCAGTGCAGCGCGGTATATTCAAAAATTGTATTCATCTATTGCTATGGTAGTTAATCCGATTATGACGTCACTTCTACGGCGTATACACTAAGAATAAATATGCCAATTAGAAACACTGTCTGCATTTTATGAACTGAATTATATTTTTCATTTTTATAACTGTTTTTTGGTGAGGAGTATAATTAATTTACTATTCATCCATTCACTATCCAAAATCACAATACTTACACATCTGTATAATGAGACCTTCCAAAATAGTGGTACCCAACTTCTACCGGATTATTTTTAAAGTGTTGAGAAAAACCTTCCAATTTCAATAGAATTTCTGGTAAACTCTCACTCAATGCTTTGGAAACACAAAAATCCCGTTAGGTCTCAGCGAATGTTAACACTTTTCTTTCATGACTTTCTTTGAAAGTGGATATTTTTTCAAATAAGTAACAAAAACTGGGTGTCTAAGTTAATTGGACAGACAATAGTATATCAAGTTCCGTGTACCAGTTAATTATAACAAAAAATAGTATCATATTAAATATATTAAGTGTATAAACTTTGAAATTTACATGAATTTGAAGAGCAGAGCTTCGAAATCTAGTCAGGTGGTGTGAATTTCTGCTGCGTGACCCCCTCTGCGTGGTAGAATTATATTCATAAAACATTGAATTTAACAGATATCATGGGCAGCCAACCACGATTTATCAGCATTTGAATATATGTTAATTAACAAAGATAAATAATAAAGAGTACAAATGGCAATTAACTAGTAAACAAGCCTGAAATCTTAAAATGTTGCCACGTGATTTCCCGAACACACGTCTCCTTGTTTATACCAACCAAGTTGTCTTGAATTTTGTGTAACATACCGGTATTCAGTCAGATGATGGTGGATGCGATATCGCTATTTTTGACGTCGCCATTGGATTAACACATAATCATGAAATCTTCACAAACAATTCTAAATTTGTTATGTGGTGTCAAAGCAAAATTATCTTACTCTAAAACCGTTGGGGTTCTGCAAAGTACCCCACTGCAAGTATGTTAATTGTCCATTTATAATCGCTAACCGTGTATTGTGAATGGGGCTGTCAGCCCTGTATCTTCGCCAGCCTCGTACGTCCGTGTTGCGTGTCCTATGCCGCCTGTATTCAGTCTAGCACTTTCCCTCCGTTGCTCAAGTGTTTCCCAGCCAAAAAAAAAAAAAAGTGTTGCAAAATTTCAGGCATTTTTGGAGAATTTTGACAACTTTGAACAACTTCCCCTGTGACATGTGGCCTTTCCTATAAGCTCCTATAAAGCCAATGATTATGAAAATTGATCTTGATTCGTGACGTTGTATTTTTTAAAGACAATTCTTGTTTTACTACTAAAGTGGAACAGGTGGAAAGTTGCAGGAAAGTTGTAATTGATGTACTAGCCCAATTGGGCGATTTTCGAAGATTAATTCAGTCCGCATCGGATATGATTTTGAAGACGAGCATAATAAGGATATAGTTAGGAGTTCTGTACTAAGTTTTAAATCCTGTCATTGTGTTTTTAGATCAGTATACATTTGCTTCAAGAAGGAAAAACGAGAAACGAGCACTGGAAAAAGTTTTCGGATTGGGCGAGTTTTAGGGGAATTTCTGGCAACCCTGTGCCAAACATTCACAGCTGATTGATACACGCAAGCATGCATGAAAAGTAGTGAAGGTCTGGACTGCACTCGTGATTGACTTGATGAGGTGTCTGACTCTGAGGTCTGAAGAAATGCATGATGAGAAGAATTTACACGGACTACAAACTTGTTATATGTAAGAAAGGTAAAGTGTGAAATACGCCTAGATTTAGTTCTGTAGCCTGTTCTGTAGCTTGTTAAAACGGTTGACTTTCTCCGGATCCATGTTCGGGATGGTTGACCCCGGAAGTGGGAAAGTGAAAATAACTGAAATCAACATGCTCATACTGTGCAGTCGTGTGCAGAACACGGTAGTACTATAAAAATATATGATAAGCTTACGTAACAAAACGTTCAAACCTGACTCGTAGCCTATTGTTATTATAATTTATAAGTGGGATTATTTTTTCCTGGAAGTCATAATAACTTCTCTGCATAGCCATGGAAATAAGAGAATAAGAACTCACACTATACTAGACTATGCCATAGTCGATTTTTGATAAATAAAATGTTATTAATCATGATGAACGCATTCCAGTTGAACTCGAAATTATACTGATATTTAGTTGGCCTACATCAAAATACTAGTATAAAATGGTTATGAAAAAGTTTAGGCTATACATAATTATATTTGTGACAGTAAAAGTAAAGTATAGGCCCTACGTTATCTAGGCTTATATTATTGAATGCAACATATCATAATGGCGTAATTATAACGGTGATTATAATGACACTTCAATACTGAACAATTCTAATTTTAGAATCTGCCAGTTTATTATCGACTATGGACTTTCACTTTTAAGCAGAACTTTACCCCGCTGACTCACACACTGTCAATCATACTTGTTTATCAATAAAATCTAACCACAAGACATAAGCATGGTGGTACAATCTGGCGCTAGATGCATACATTCATCCACCAGCACAAAAGCGCCGCATTCCCTAGATAGTTGTGTACCATGTATAGTTATAATGGTACCAGTACGCGTCGGGAGGATTTAAACAATAACGAGGTCTGGGCGACCAATCACAAGCCAGATTCATTTTTAAAGATGCATTACATCATCACCAATTTTAGTTAGGCCAGAAATTGGCCTAACTCTTAAAACAAAGTCAGTAGTCCACTTGGGAAGCTAACAAACAGAGGGCGTCGGTGACTGAAAAGATCAGTTGTGAAAATCTATCAATTGTGCACTCATTAATTAAATCAGAGTTTTAAGCTTAAATGTAATAGCCAGAGTAGTGCACAATTGGCAAGTGGACTACGGAGAAGTCTAAACTCACACCGGCCACCACAATCTGGTACCTGAGCATGTACATATGTACATGTACATATAACTTCTAGGCTAGCTTGCTTTGAGTGTTTTATAATATTCTACATTGTATTGTGACAGTGTGGTGTTTTCGTCTGTGGAGTTACCAGTGACATTCACACATAAAGCGGTGCACCTGAAACAAGAGGTGGGAAGTCCAGAATTGATTGATTGATTGATTGATTGATGATGGCGTGTCAATAGATTATGGCCAATTGACTTGTCCATAAATCAATACCCACTGATGATCATGTTGATCGTCTCTGACAAAATGTTTATGGTCATTGTCACACCATGTCAGTAGACTAGAAGTTTCAAGTACAAGTATAAATAACAAGGATGCAAGGAGTAAATAAATAAATATTTATAAATAAATGAATAATTTATAAATGAATAAATAAATAAATTCAGTTAGATTTAGATTCAGTTTAAAAAAGGGCATTTCGTGATCCACAGCCTCATCATGGGCGTGTGCAGGATTTGTTAAGGCGGGGCTGAATCTAAATCGTTTGCGCCACTAAGTATATTGCGGCGCGCTTGCGCGACGTAGGGAGGTGTCTGATGTGCCCCCCTCAGAAGTGAGAAACTTTTGCAAAATGAAGGACCAACTGAAACCATTTGGTGGACTATTTTGGTATTATTATTGTGCACAATTTGAGTTTGAAAAAGCCGAAAATTGGTGAAAAGAAGCTATTAAAAAGCCATTCGTGGACAAGTTCTAAAGTGTTGGGTGTCCAAAGCAGAAACAAAAAGGGCGAAAATGGGGGTGTATGAGGGTGGCTGTGCCCCCCTGAGAAGTGAGAAGCTTTTGCAAACTGAAGACCCAATTGAAGCCATTTGGTGGACCATTCTGGCACTATTATTTATTGTGTACAATTTTAGTTTGAAAAATCTGAAAATGGGTTAAAGAAGGCCCAAATTGAAGCCATTCGTGGACAAATTTTCACTATTATTGTATAAATTATTGCTTTTAGTGTTGGGTGAAGCGCAAAGGGGAATTTGTTTATCCATATTACACACTGTGTGATGTGTATTAACACAGGGGAGTTGGAAAAATTTGCAAAATTTCGTGCATCATTTTTACACTTTCTTTAAAGCATGTTAAGGATTTGATAATTATTTATGTTCACCCAGACATGTTACACACAGCACATTATGGGATAAAGTGGGGGGGGGGGCTCGCCCCTCGGTCAAAAAAGTGACCCCCTGCCCCCCCTGGTTCCGCCGCCGATGGCCGGGGGTGTCTGAGGGGATGTGTCCTCTGAGAAGCTAAAATTTTTTGTATTTTTGAGACTGGAATCATGCAAATGGTAAATACTTTTAGGCGCAAATTTCTAGAAAAGGCGATGAGACGATACCAATATCATGAATATAGGTACACTACAGGATTTTCATGAGAGTAGCAGCGCTGCTACTCTCGAGTACCTATGTCGGCCACCAGACCCTTGTGACCCAGCAAGCCGGCTACAACTAGCGAATACCTCGTGGCGTAGGTACTTTGAAGGTACTCCGAGTACCGACACTGGTTTAGGAAGCTTGTCAACACTGGCAGCCGGCCAAGCGTTTGCGGCGGTCCACGGGGCTGGCCCCCTGGCAGGGGCCCCCTTTACATAAGAAAATGTTGTATTTTGTGAACTAAAAATGCATCATTTCAGGCCCTCTTTTAGTCTAAATTCACCAAATTATCAAGAAAAAAAGGGTATATGTGATTTTTTTTGGGAGGTGCAGGGCAAAAGGATACTCCAGCCCCGCCACCCCCACTTAAAATGTTGGGGGCATATGTCCTCCATTCCCCTGGATTACCTACGTCTATTCTGACGTATCATAGGCCTGTAGGCCTGTGGCGGCATACCGGGTACTCTAAATCCATTAAGCGGGGAAGGGGGGGGGCTCAAATATCGTTGGCTATCATTGGCTTTCTTTGTTTCCTTTTCCTTTACTTATTTCTTTCTTTCCTTTTCTTTCTTCCTTTCTTTCTTTTCTTTTCTTTCTTCCTTTCTTTCTCCTCTTTTTTTTTTTTTTTTTATTTTTATATCACTGGCTACATTTTATGTTTATGTACAATTTACTACAAAATATTTGTTGCAGATTAATTTGTTTAGCAAAGATAGGCCTATCGCGAAATTAAAATTACAACGTATTGTGGGGGGCACTTCAATATGAAATGGATATAGGTGTAGGGCTGGCAGTGGCACTTTCGCACTAAGGGGCATTCGGTGAGAGCAAAATGTAAAAAATAAGGGGTCATTGGGTGAGAGCATGATTTTTGGCATTCGGTGAGAGCAAAATGTAAAAAACATGGGGTCATTGGGTGAGAACATTACCTTTTTTTTAAATGGGAGCTTTCCGGGTAGAGCCGAAACAGCGCCACAGAAACCTCGAAAGTAACAAAATCAGTGGTAAATGAAAGTTGCTGTTCAAATTGAACTTGTAAGGGTCTTTGGGTGACAGAACAAATGGAAAAATAAGGGGTCTTCGGGTGACAGAGCATGTGTTCATAACAAAATATGGGGTCTTTGGGTGACAGCGATGCTGAAAAAGGGGGTCTTAAGGGTAGAGACTATAGAAATTTTTACCAAAGGAACATATTCTTGTTTATACCATGATATTGTTGTATCTCAATACTATCACAACTTCAGCTGTGTAACTTACCTAAAAAGTGGTTCTTTTAATTAAAAATGCAATAAATAAAGTCACTCTGCGCTTTTAGTACTGACCAGACTATAGTAATATTTTTAAATCACTCTGCGATTTTAGTACTGACCAGACTATAGTAATAATATTATGCAATACTAGCAGCTATTAATCATGCTTCAGTGGGCAAGTACTTCTAACTTTAAATGGTATTGAAATTTGTCTTGTCCGGGGGACTTCCATATAGCTCAGTGGCGTTATTTTCTAGGGTCTATGGTGAATATGACTGATGCGTAGTAGGCCTACATGTATGTAGGGCTGTAAAAAGCCTGTTCAGTGATTTCATCCGGAGAATGTAGAAATCCATGAATCAGCAAAATTTAGATTTTGGCACCTTGTCCAGTATCTTTGTTAGTTTCGATGTGCAAACCTTAAGCCCTGTATTAAAGACAGTAAGTTATTTGACATGAATCTGTAATTTCTCTACTTAGTATAGAGAAATCAGCTATTATTATTATTTAATATCGGTATTTTATTTTACACATATCGTGGCCAAACGGCCAAATTACATGTAAAATTACAATTTGAACATACATATAAATATTAAACACTTTAAGAAAACTTTTAAAAGACATCAAAAATTGCATCTATAGGGAAAAAAGTATTAGATCAGAAAAGCACTCGGTCATATTATTGCACGCAAAATATTAATTTAACCAAAATACTATTGCACTATGAAAAACATCAAAATATACTAAAATAAAAAATATCATGCATAGGCGTAGATCCCGGGGATGGGGGATTTATCCAGGGATGGTCCATACAGTCATCCCCCCATGTCGATGCCTGATAATGGGTTTCTGATTAAATTAACCTCATATTTGCCCATTTTAGCCCCAAAAGTGCAATTTTCACGCGCATGCACGCATTTATTCTACTTTTACACCATATTTCATCAGTTTAGCTTCAAAATACCAAAAATTTTCGAGCACTTAGCGCCATAATTGTACCATAATTGCCATATATTGTCGCCGATTGACTATACTTCAATTTTTTTCTAACTCCATTCCCCCCATGTCAAAAAAAAATCTACGCCACTGATTAAATATGTCAAACATAATATAACAGTTGTACCAGACTATAAAAAGCAATCATGGCATTGGCAATGAAGAACAATCCCAAGAGGAGATTTAAAAGATTAACAAAATATGGAACGGGGCTATAATTTTATCAATACTATACTGCTTTCCTCGGTTCTTGCCAAAATGTTTTAAAATATCTAATGACAATTTTAATGATTTATCCTTCACTTTTAGGCATTTTATATAGAATTTAAATTTGTTTTACCATTTTATACTTTCTCTGGGATCAATGAATAGCCCTTAAATTAAGACCCCCCCCTTTCGCTATCACCCAGCACATGGTTTGTCATCCCCCCCCCCCCACACACACACACTTGTTTCCCATTGGATCTATCGTCATCATGATTTAGACGCTTTTATTGTTTCATTGACAACTTTTATTATATTTATCACTGATAATGTTGCCAAAAAGTCTTTTGAAATTAGTAGGCGTCATTAGTAGATCTCATATAATTGAAGTGCTCCCCGATAGCAAAATAATGACAGGCGATGCTTAGTTTTGACATGTAAGAATACAAAATGATTTCCTGAGTTCTTAATGGGGAGTTATAAGCTCCATTGCAAAGTGAAAGCAGAGCGAGGTGTGTGGATGTGAGGGGCATGTGTTGTGTTTATGGCCCGGGGTTTATATTATTAGGGGCAAGCATCGAAATAAGCAGATCTGGACCAGGAACCACACATTTGGAAAAAGCGGTTCCTGGTCCTGTGATTATCTAGTGAACCAGGAGGCATTTTTAAAGAGCTATGAGTCATTTAATTTTAATTGTACATGTTACATACAAAAACTGATTTAACTAACAGGCTCTATTTGAAGAAAAAAAAAGAGGAGCCTAGTTTTAGTGTGGACCAGGAGCCAAAATGTTATGACCATTGGCTCCTGGGTGCCTGCTTATTTCGAGGCTTGGGGAGGGGTGGGTTAGGCAATTAACAGCTGCCTGATATCATTCAACATTTCTGATACTGTTACGGCTTGAAATTTAAAGGCAGCGGACTTTCAGATGCTCTCAGGAACAACTTTTACCACCTGATGAACAATCTCAAATGCTCTAATTTGCACCAACATGACAGTATAGATTAGGCCCATGAAAGTCAATTCCGAGTTTATCGTTACTTTTTTTTTTTTTGGTGAGGTGACTTTTTTTTTTTTTTTTTTCATTATTTCATCAGATTTCATTATTGACCTAAAATGCGTGTTGATTTGAAGCCAAACTCATACATGGTCGCATGTCATAAGTTGGGTATGCTAAAAGGGTGGAGGGATTACATTTTTCTTAAATTTGTTATACAAATTTGATTGGTTTTCCGTAACCCCATATCCTACAGCAGTGGTTGATACCTCATTTTAAGCCTAATATTATACTCTTTCAGTCTACTGAAGCATATAATTATACATTATTCAGTAAAAAAATCACATCAGTTGAAATGAAAAATGCCAGGGGTGGAGGAGCAGGCGGATGTGGAGCAGGCGGATGCGGGAGTGTGCAATAGGGCCTATGTGAAAATTGACATGTCAGCATGTCAAAACTACTGGTTACTTTTTCAAATCTAGGGAGGGTATGATGTATTGACAGCTTTGAATGTTGAATTAGTACAACTAAAACAATTACTGACTACTTAAGGTGGTACTACACCCCCTGATAAATTCTGTGACTAATTTTGCATTTTTCTCAAAAAGTAACTACACACTGGTAACAAAAGTTATATGTATATTATTATAACTTATAGGGGCAAGGAATCCAATTACTTCACAGAAATTTCAGTGATTCAAGACAAGGGGTTCATTGTTACGAAATTAGGTACATTCTAGCGGTACCTCTTTTCTTATCATAAATAACGTACCGCTTGTCTTGAGTCACTGAAATTCCAGTGTAGTAACTGGATTCCTTACCCCTCTAATATACATAACTTTTGTTACCAGTGTGATATTATATTTGAGAAAAATGCAAAAATAGTCACAAATTTATCAAGGTGTGTAGTACCACCTTAAAGGGTTATATGTTCCATTTTTTTTCATTTTTAATGAAATCCTAGTTGAATTTCAGTATTTTTAGCAATATGCTAATGTACATTTCTCTTCTTGATATTCATTTCCTCAATAATAGAATAACCATCTCGCTAATTACTCGCAAAAAGGTCATTGACCTTCACAATGTAATTAACATACGTACAATTATTTTAAAAAGTTCATTTGAAGCATTAATGTATTGAGAACATATCCTCCAAATCTGATGACATTCTTGCATAAAATAAAAATTTTACTGTCATTTTTGTAATTGAGGTCCAATTTAAGAAAAACGCATTTGAAAATTGAGATTTACATAGACACCTGTGTATTAATTTATTACTAATTAAGCATTATCTCAAAAATTAAGCATGTGTTAAGGTTAAAAATGGTGTTAATTATTAGAGATTGTCAATATATACAACATATCCAAAAACACTTTTTTGTCATTTTTGACCATGTAATGGAAATTGTACCCAACTTATGACATGCGACCACATGTGATTTATAAACATGTTTTTTTTATATGGGTAAGGACTAGAAAAATTAGAAAAGAGCCTGGTTTCATGCTACCAAGTTATGAATATATGTTTTACAAACAAAAATATATGTTTTCAATTGCTAAAACTGGTGAAAACACTGATACTTTGAAAAAAATGAATTATTTTGGCATTTTTGAAAATTTGATGCGGTATTTTTGGTTTCCAAAAGTGACACGGCGGGGACGATAAACTCGAATCGACTTTCACGCCGCCTTATAGGAAATATATTCTATCAGTTAATGGTTTTATAGTTTATTATTTCGGTTTACCAAAAATAAAGAAATAATATCAACAATAACTGTAAAAAATGGTTTATGTCCATCTGAAGCCAAAATAATAGGATGAACTAAAAAATAAAACGCACTATACTAATATACTATATCTTGGAGCTGTGCATAGCGATAAACTAAACCAACAAATATAATAGAAAACAACAAGAAATAATACAGTTATATAGAAAACAGTCCCAGTACATAACTCACCGATAAATTACTCTCTTATTCATTTCACATTCATTTATCTAATGTGAATTACAATGTGACGCTTATTATACGCAAGACTGAGTCCAGCTGTTACAAATTTGATAACTAAATTCAAAACTTCTGAACACAGTACATTAGGATCAAGGGCGTTGGTTCGAATCAATTGTTTGAAATCAATCAATGTGAGAAAGAATTGGGATTCCATTGCGCTCAATGCATAGTGACTTGTATTCTGTCAGAACTGTCAACGCAAGCTATATAGTGCTGTGGTATTTTAAAGTGACTTGGAGGTGTTGTTCTGTAATAGGAATATTTTCGCCATTTTATGGAGGAGAAAAGTGCAAAAGACATTGCAAATAACTTGACGATCAAGGATTCTAATATATACATAGCCGAACCGAATAGGTATGTTAACTACATACGACGTTTGAAGTAAATTCTTAATGTTCTTCATAGCAAGAACATATAAAACATTGTCAAAAAATGCAACTTCTTACAAAATCGCTATATTCTCCGATAGTCCATATTTGCATGACTTCGGCGAACACTTTTGGTTCTCGTTTAAATTCTACCAATAGCACAGTCGATCTAATGTTATCTATGGTTAGAGGACAGTTTAGAGAACTCTTTTTGCTGGTTGTTTGGTTTAAAATCCCGATATTTTTTTAAATATCGGGATTCAAGCAGGCGACCTGTATGGTATGAAAAAGACGTTGCAAATTGTCAATGAAAGAGCTTATAAATTAAAATCACGGACATTTAGCTCAACAATAGGCATCTACATTCCAAGCGGAAACGCTTTTCAGAAACATACCCCACTTTTTTCAGCAATCGCTGGAACCTAAATATGCAATTCCAGGCGATTTGTAAAAAATAGCGTCAGCATATTTTACTATGAATTTGGGACACCGAAACAAATGCTTGCATTGGTGCCAGACCTATTATAATGATACGGTAATTAGGCCCCAATAATGGCTTTCATTTTAACCGTTATTTATTAAACTGAGATTTTTACTTTTTGAGAAATTAATGAATTTATCGAAAAACTTTTCGGAGAACGCTACTTTAATGAACCCATCCCTTAACAGCCCTACATACGCATCACCTCCAAAGTTGGAGTGCCCCTCCCCCCGGGATTGTCTATGGAGCAGTGTAATACACATAATCATGCATAACTCGCAAATGTAAAATCGGAATCAACTGAAATTTTGGGAATGTGCTTTTTCAGTGGATACATGTATGTACTGAAAATGTCATAAAAAGAGGATGCTAGGATCACAAAATACTCCTTTAAAATTGAAATGTAAATAAATAAAAATTAATTTATAGCCAAATAAATGAAACAAACAAAGATTAAATTGTAGCGTACGGAGCATATTTAATAGGCATATTATAAAAGCCTAACTATAAGAATAAATAATAATGATAATAAAACTAATATTGAATACCAAATATAATCATATTCATAAAGAAACAATACAAGCCCCAATTTAAAACAAATTAACCTATATAGTAATAAATAAATAAATAAACTAATAAATAAATATAAATAAATGTATAAATAAATAAATGTATAAATAAATAAATGTATAAATAAATAAATGTATTTAAATAAATGTATAAATAAATAAATGTATAAATAAATAAATGTATAAATTTAAATAAATGTATAAATAAAATATAAATAAATAAATAAATCTGAATCAATAAATAAACAATTTCGCTCCTGCCTGACTCGACGCCCGGTCCGCACATGCGATAAGTCAGTTGCAGATCAGAGCTGATTGCACTGCCTGCCTGCTGCCTGCTGTGTCCTCTAATATCGATACGATCAATAGGCCTATAACGGTAAATCGTAGAGTCTGCAGTCCTTTAAAACTTCCTGTAAGAGCTCACCTCTTAAAGGGATTATCTTACTAAGACTACTTTATTGTAATATGAAAGGATGACATTATAATAACAATAGGCTACGAGTCAGTTTGAACGTTTTGTCTTACGTAAAACACAAACCGTTCAAACCCAAGGGAACGTCCTTTATTATTATAATACTAGTTCTTTGTTATTATTTACTAAATCCTCTTCCGCCATCTCGGGACTCGGTAATTGATGCCTGGATCTCCAGACTCGGTCTCAGAGTGATGGGTTCTGATCGATTGGCTGTCAGTGCACTAAGTTTAATAGTTACAGTTTATTTATAATTTTCAGCGGAGAAATTATTAAAAGGGCATTTCGTGATCCACATCCTCATCCCCCCACTTTTCTCAAAAAAAGTTGAGATTTTTATATCACTGGAAACCTCTGGCTAAATGTATACCAAATATTTCTTGCAGATTACATGTAATTCGTTTAGCAAAGATATCGTGAAATATGAATTTCATTCTGGTATATATACCAGAACAAAATTACAACACATTGTCTATGGAGTGGTGTACATGTAAATACACATAACCATGCATAACTCGCAAACACAAAATCAGAATCAACTGAAATTTTGGGAATAAGCTTTTTTTGTGGATATGTACTGAAAAATGTCATAAAAAGAGGATGCTAGGATTATCATTATCATTATCATTATCATTATCATTATCATTATCATTATCATTATCATTATCATTATCATTATCATTATCATCATCATTATCATTATCATTATTATCATCATCATCATCATCAATATTATTATACATGTATTTTTTTATGCGGTTTATCTAGACAAATTTGTGTTTGTTATAAAAGGGTCCTGAGACATTCTAGTAGCTTTTCTGATGCAGAAAATGTATTGCAAGTTTACACAGGACTTGTAGTCCTCCAGCTATTTCACTGTATCGACGCTATCTGTCACTTCAACATTAATGGTACCCTTTAGCAAATTGAAAATACCCTGGGTGGGCGCTTATTGGGGCATGGGCGCTTATTGGAACGAATACGGTAATATTAATTATCATTATTTTTTTATAAATTTGTATTTACAATGAAAAAGTAGGACTACAGGGCCAGAGCCAAAAATGGTCATCATATCATTCAACCTAAAATTTAGAAATTGTCACAGGAGTGAATTTCTCCTCTGGTTTAATAGACTACTTACCAAAGATTATGAATCAGCAAAAAAAAAAAAAGTAAAATTTGCCCGTCAATTTCAGAATGGAAGCTCAATAAAATACACACATAGCACCCTCTCGGTGTGGCGGGACGGAATTGTTACATTTGATGTTACTACTAAAAATATAGGCTTTTTTTGTTTATGGTATTATAAAGGACTTTGCAAAAATTAAGAAATTAATTAAAATATGTGTCAAATTCCGTCTTGCCACATTTTGAGGCGATTTTTTACGTTCCGGAATGGCCGGGAAAAAAAAATTGTAGTCAAAACTTTCCAAAATATCAACTATTATGGTAATAAACATTCCTGAGTACACAAAAATTGAATTCATCAACTTTGCTAGACTCAAAGCAATTTTAACTTCTTCTATTTCAGGCCTTTTGTGGTAGGATGCCAGCAATAATTCTATTTTTAGGGTCTATGGTGTAAAACATATGGCCCTGCCACATTTTGAGATGATTTTTTTAAGTTCAGGAAGGGATGAAAAATTTCTTTCTGAGTCAAAATTTGAGTTTGAAAGAGCAAAAAATTTGTGAAATTACCATGATGGCTCATTTCCCATTCATGGACAAGTTTTCAATATTATTGAATAAATTCAGTTGCTTGCGCACGCAGGGGGGTGCCCCCCTCAGAAGTGAGAAACCTTTGCAAAATGAAGACCTAATTGAAGCCATTTGGTGGACCATTTTGACACTATTATTTAATTTATTGTGTGAAATTTGGGTTTGAAAAAGCGGAAAATTTGTGAAATGACCATGCCGGCTCATTTCCCATTCGTGGACAAGTTTTCAATATTATAATTGTATAAATTTAATTGCTTGCGCGATGCAGGGGGTGTCTGAGGGGGGATGCGCTCCCCTTAGAAGTGAGAAACTTTTGCAAAATGAAGACCTAATAATTGAAGCCATTTGATGGACCATTTTGACACTATTATTGTGTGAAATTTGAGTTTGAAAGAGCAGACAATTTGTGAAATGACCATGCCGGCTCATTTCCCATTTGTGGACAAGTTTTCAATATTATTGTATAAATTCAATTGCTTGCGCTATGCAGGGGGGTGTCTGAGGGGGATGTGCCCCCTAGGGTTGGGATTTTCGGGTAATTTTGTGCCCGGGTACCCGTTTATTTTTTACCGGGTACCCGAAATTGAAAAAAAAAAAAAAAAAAATAAAAATTAAATTTTTCCGGTTTTGTAGTGTCCCTGGACCTAGAACTAAACACTAGGATCATTCATGGTTGACCTAAAAAAAAAAAAAGAAAAAAGGGTGATGTGTCAGATTCCTTAGGGCTCAAGCTGATTTGATGCAGGATGATTTCCTGAGCATTTTGACACCTTTTTTACTGAAATCGGCCAAAAAATGAGAAGGTGCCGGCCAAAAAACTTTTTCGGACAGGGGGGGGTCTGAGGGGGGGTCCAAAAATTGTCATTTTCATCAAAAATATTATTCTATGCCTTATTCTATTGATATTGGTGTTGTTTTATATATGTAATTGATGCCAAAGAATCCATTTTTTTAAGTTGTATAAAGATTTGGCGCATCCATGTTCTTGGAAACGGCCATTTTATATCAAAATTAGGGTATGAGGGCGCTTTGCATTAAATTCGAATTCGCTCTTCAAATTGAAATTTTTGTTGACATAATCATAAAGATAATCATAAGTGGAACCTCCACAAGAAATTTGGGCATTAAAACTTTTATCGTTTGACCGTGGCAACGTTTTTTGTAATTTCATGAAGCCCTCCATTGAAATGTACACGGTATGAAAGTGCATTGACCCCTGTACATTTCAATGACAGCGTTCCATGAAATGTTCAAATGGGTGTTGAAGTCAAACCATATCATGTAAAAAGTTCAAATTTCTTGAGCAGGTACCACTTATGATTATCTTCATAGTTACGACACTAAATTTTACAGTTGAAAGAGCGTGTGCGTGCTAAGAGCAAAGCGCCCTCATACCCTAATTTTGACATAAAACGGTAGTTTACAAGAATACGGATGGCCTGAATCTTATGCAACTTTCAAAAATGGATTCCTTGGCACCAATAACATATAAAACAACACCAATATCAATAGAATAAGGCATAGAATAACATTTTTGATGCAAAATGACAATTTCCAGACCCCTCAGACCCCCTGTCCGAATAAGTTTTTGGCGGCACCTTCTCATTTTTGGCCGTTTTCAGTGAAAAAAGGTGTCAAAATGCTCAGGAGATCATCCTGCATCAAATAAGCTTGAGCCCTAAGGAATCTGACATATCATGGTTGTATAACCCAGTACTAATGAAAATTGATAATTTGTATTCATGTCATAGTCTATTAATTAATGATTTCAAAATGCATTGAATTTGCATGCATTTTGAAATCATTAATAGAGTATGACATGAATACAAAGTATCAATTTTCATATTAAAAACAAAACATCTTGAATTTTTTTTTTTTTTTTTTTTTTTTTTTTGAATTTCGGTATCCGGGCATGGAATTCCTGCCCGGGAACTCGGCTACCCGGGCGGGCCTCGAATTCCCGGGACTCAGTCCCTACCTTAGTGCCCCCTGAGAAGTGAGAAACTTTTGCAAAATGAAGACCTAATTGAAGCCATTTGGTGGACCATTTTGACACTATTATTGTGTGAAATTTGAGTTTGAAGAGCGGACAATTTGTGAAATGACCATGGTGGCTCATTTCACATTCGTGAACAATTTTTCAATATTATTGTATAAATTCAATTGCTTTAAACATAAAGTTCCGGGTATCCAAAGCATAAAGAAAAGGGCAACTTCTTCATACATACGCAGGGGGTAGTTGGAAAATTGTGCAAAAAGAAGCCATTTGGTGGACGATTTTGACACTATTATTGTGTAAAATTTTAATTAGATAAAGTTCGAAATGTGTGAAAATGAAGGCCCAATCGAAGCCATTCGTGGAACATTATTCACTATTACTGTAGGCCTAATCATTAAGTTATTACTTAAAACAATATAGGCCTAAAGTGTACTGGTGTCCGAACAAAAGCAAAAACGGCCAGTTGTTTACGCATAAGTAGGGGTGTCTGAGGGGGAAAGTTTTGCAAAATGAAGGACTCAATTACACGCAATTTAACCTTTCTCTTCTCTTTTTTCACCTGTTTCTCCTTTCCCCTTTTCTTGTTTTTACGGGGGGCGTGAGCCCCGTCTTTCCTACTTTTGCTATTTTTACGGGGGGCGCGCGCCCCCTCCACCCCCCTCTGGATCCGCACCTGAAATTTAGGAGGGTTGAAATTTCAAATTTCTTCTGATCTTATTACTTTTAATATTTTGTATTTTTAATTATTGTATGTGATTGCAGGGTCTGCAGAAGTTAGTGTTCACACCACCTACCAGATTCTGCAGAAGTTAGTGTTCACACCACCAACCAGGTTCTGCAGAAGTTAACATCTACACCACCAACCAGGTTCTGCAGAAGTTAACATCTACACCACCAACCAGGTTCTGCAGAAGCTAAGATCCACACCACCAACCAGGTTCTGCAGAAGTTAACATCTACACCACCAACCAGGTTCTGCAGAAGTTAACATCTACACCACCAACCAGGTTCTGCAGAAGTTAACATCTACACCACCAACCAGGTTCTGCAGAAGCTAAGATCCACACCACCAACCAGGTTCTGCAGAAGTTACATGTAACATCCACACCACCAACCAGGAGGTTCCGCAGAAGTTAGCAACCACACATCAAAATGAGTAATGCAGATGACTGGCAGTGGTTCTGTGGGACCAATACAACCTCTCTGAACGACTTCAGTTGGAAAAGCATCATCGACAACATCTGTGTCCTTGATGGGCTTTCTTCTGCCTTCCAAATTCTGTTCCACATTCTCTTCTTATTTACACTATTGGCACTGAAATGTTGCTCGAGATACAGGAATATAAATACTCCATATTTGATACGTTATCCGGGACATTTTATGAGATGGCTAGCGTCGACGCTTCTGCTTCTGGTATTATTAGCAAGTATCGGCGAGGGCGTACTTACGAGTCAAACATACACATACAACGATTGCAGTACCAGCTACCAGCAGTCGGGTCTGCCACATATGTTTATAGCGCCAGTATTTAGTTTCACGTGTGTTATAATAACGCTTATCGTTAATCAATCTATGGAAGTATGGCGCCAACCGAAAGTCTCGTGCATGCTACTCCTCTATTGGCTAGGGTCCGTTGTCATAGAAACAGGTCAGCTGATGGGGTTGATAGACAAGGGTATGGTGGACGTGGAGATTGTGCGATTTGATGCAACTGTTGGGCGACTGGCACTACTGGTTGTATTAGCCGTGATTGAAATGAATGTTATCAGGGTCAAGGTAAGGTCATAATGGTGCATGATGGGAATTTTTGGTGTAAAAATGAAATCTGAGGGCACCTCCTTTGGTCAAAACTACAGACAACGTCATGTAGTAGTGACCGATGAGGGACATTTCATATGAAATTGATATAGGTGTAGAGTGACGATGGCTATATGTGCCCATCCACCACAAACTGGTCGTAAAGTCGGTATTTTCCATTTTGAGATACAATCAAAAACAGTATATGGATTTCTATGTAAAATATAGTAGGAATTTGACCTTTGATGAACCATAATTTCACTTCCAGATGTCTGATGAAGCTGGTTGAGGTGTCATTATAAAGCTGAAAGTGCATTCTTTCAAAATCTGCAATAAACAGAAAATGATCTAGTGCCGACTTTACTACCACTTCGTGGTGAATGGTCACATATTTGCCGGAAGCCCTAACTCTAACCCGTTCCGGCAAATATGGTGCACCTCTCTACTGGGTGTACTGTAGGGCTGGCACTTTCACATTGGATCTAAATTAAGAGGGCATTGGGTAAGAAAGACGCATCTACTATTACCAGATATTTGTAGATTTACAATATAATAGCAAAACAATAAAAAGTTGCTTGACTGTCCTGATCCGACCGATCCTTATCTGGAAAAAAGTGTGTTTTTTTTGTTTTTTTTTACTGTACCGGTACTGCAAAAGAATACCGACCCTAATTTTGAAATTCCCCAAAATATTTGCATCCAAAAATTTAGTTTTTAAACAGTTTCTTCACACTTCTAACCAGTTTTAAAAACATGAATGCAGTGGTACACACCTATCTGGGCTATTTGTTTTAAAGTTAATTAGGCAAAATGCTTCGGCAATGACCTTTAAAAAAGAAAATTGTCCGACCTACCTAACCCTAGGAAGGGATCTATGGACGATCAAACAATTTTTTTCCTGCCATGTGGTCTTACACAATTCACTGTAGAACTGATGTAATAATCGGATTAACTACCATAGCAATAGATGAATACAGTTTTTTACTATATCGCCTTGCACTACAATGTTCACGCTATGCATTAAACCTTGGATATAAATTATGTCAAAGAAATGCTGATAACTCACACCTGTAGATTAGTATCTTTGAAAAGAGCGGAATTGTATTCAATCAATGATGCAGAGACATATACAGCTGATGAGTTCAACCTGCTTGTAGTGCAGGGCGATATAGTCAAAATTGTATTCATCTATATTGCTATGGTAGTTAATCCGATTTATTACATCACTTCGACAGCGAATAGCAAAGGAATTGCGCAGTACCGGGAGGTTTAAATCTCTCCATGTGGGTGTCGACTGCAGACGACAAGTTTCAAAATATTTTAACAATTCAAAAAATTCAGAATTGTACATTTCCATGACCATATTTGGAATCAATGAATTTGAATAAGTACAAACAAGCCTAGCATTGTTTCGGAGGCTCTTTACATAGCTCTTGATATTTTGAGGAAATATCTAAAACTTTGTATGTTGAAGAATGACACACGGGTAGAACATTAATTGTTACCGTTCATCTAAGATATAACTTGGGATAAATTGTTGAATTTCTTCTATTTCATTTTCAGATCTTTCATTGTTGCTATGATCCAAAATCAGATGTTTTCCCAAGAGACTTAAAATCCCCACAATGCACTACTACCACAAGTATTGTAGCACATTGTCATCAGGGATGTTCTACTGGTTGAGCCCTCTGCTTAGGATTGGCTCACAGCACCCTCTAGAGATGGACGATGTAGGATCGCTCCCGCAGGAACAACGCGCCAGGGCAGGTTATGAAGAATTTAGAGAATCGTTTCTAGAAGAAAAGGTACATGTATAATTGTGGGAAATGTAAAGTTTATAATTGTTTGACCCCAGCATTGTAGTGGCAAACGTATATGTGAGGCATGTGATCCAGTCATGTTTTATTGTTTGTCAAAATATGAAAGCAAATCAAGGTCATTAATATCTCACAATTGACCGTAAAATGCCTAATTGTTCCAGCGAAAAATATTAGTAACCTCCGCCGTATTTGGATTGCACGCTACTGTATTTGTACAGATTGTGATACACACTTTTGTTATTGGTCGTCTGGTTTTAGCCTGTTCAATTTTGGAGAGGTAAAATGTAAGAATTGTTTATTTTTACAAACTTTCAAGAGGAATATTTTGTAAAGGGAAGAGATAAAAGTGACGGTTTAGAGGTTTTATAACTGCGCATCAGTTATTTGGAGGGCATTGTGAAAAGTCTAAACATTTTACCTTTGGAATCGAGGGATATTCCGAGATAAAGTTATTAACCTCATTCATTACCGTCACTTTCAAATCTTCACTTTACAAAATAACACACAATTTTCCTCAAAAATAAGCAATTTTTACGATTTGCCTTTCCAAAAATTGATTAGGCTATTAACAGGACGACCAATAACAGAAGTGCGAATCACAATTTGTGCAAATATTGTAGCGCGCAATCCAAATTTTTCTGCTGAACACCTTATTGTGTTATTTTACCACTGAACACTTTGTGTTATTTAACCACTGAATACCTTATTTTCCCACTGAACACCTTATTGTGTTATTTTACCACTGAACACTTTGTGTTATTTTACCACTGAACACCTTATTTTCCCACTGAACACCTTATTGTGTTATTTTACCACTGAATACCATATTGTGTTATTTTCCCACTGAACACCTTATTGTGTTATTTTACCACTGAACACCTTATTGTGTTATTTTACCACTGAACACCTTATTGTGTTATTTTACCACTGAACACCTTATTGTGTTATTTTACCACTGAACACCTTACTGTGTTATTTTACCACTGAACACCTTATTGTGTTATTTTACCACTGAACACTTTGTGTTATTTTACCACTGAACACCTTATTGTGTTATTTTACCACTGAACACCTTACAGTGTTATTTTACCACTGAACACCTTATTGTGTTATTTTACCACTGAACACCTTATTGTGTTCTTTTACCACTGAACACCTTATTGTGTTATTTTCCCACTGAACACCTTATTGTGTTATTTTACCACTGAACACCTTATTGTGTTCTTTTACCACTGAACACCATATTGTGTTGTTTTACCACTGAACACCTTATTGTGTTCTTTTACTCAGGAGAGAGCTCTGTATAGAGGCAAGACACCAAACTTATGGAGAGTGTGTGGTAGTGTGTCTGGGCTGCAGTTACTGATAGCTGTGTTAGTTAGACTAGTGTCAGACTTACTTGGCTTTGTGGGCCCATTGGTCATAGGGGGTATTACCATCTATGCTGCTGGTATTGGAAACGAAAAGGTGAGTCATCCTTCCCTTAAGGCTGGTCTTAAAGTGGAAGCCCCACTTTTGGTTCAAGTTCCTTAGGGAATTAGTCATTATAAATTCTGTTCTGCCTGGCACTCAAAGTAACAGGTGTAAGTCAGTTCTTCTGTGGCAAACTGGCCAAGCTGGGCTTCCTGTTTAACCCTTGAATTATGGAAATTTTTGGGCCTCATAACTGCTAATTTGTTGGTAAAAGTATACATATTTTATTAGAATGGCAAAGACTTGATGAATCTGTATGTGAGGTCAAAGTTCGAGCTAGTTCTAGGGTTATTGTTAGGGGTTAGGGTGAAGTGGGTATCCTATTATGTTATTCCAGAAAAGTGATTATATGTAGAACACAGACTTGAAACTCTTCCTGTTTTTAGCGCATTTCAGCTTTTTATGTTGATCAAATTTACATGTTTTCTTTTATTTTCAACTTGCATGCTTGAGGGCCAAATACACACCATTTTCCCTTTTCCCTTACATTTTAGAGTTAGTTAAAGGAGTATTTCGTGATCCTAGCATCCACTTTTTATGACATTTTTCAGTACATATGCACGAAAAAAGCATATTCCCAAAATTTCAGTTGATTCCGATTTTGCGTTTGCGAGTTATGCATGATTATGTGTATTACACTGCTCCATAGACAATACGTTGTAATTTCGTTCTGGTGCACCAGAACGAAATTCAAATTTCATGATATCTTTGCTAAACAAATTAATCTGCAAGAAATATTTTGTACATAAACATTATGTAGCCAGAGGTTTCCAGTGATATAAAAATCTCAACTTTTTTTTGAGAAAAGTGGGGGATGAGGCTGTGGATCACGAAATGCCCCTTTAAGGGGGTACTACACCCCTGGCCAATTTTGTGCCTATTTTTGCATTTTTCTCAAAAATTATAGCGCATTGGTGACAAGTAAGATATCTATATTATAGGAGCAAGGACTACAAATACTGCACTGACAATTCAGCAACTCAAGGCAAGTAGTTATTGATTTATTGATCAAATATTGGTTTTCCCTCATTTTTGACTGTAACTCCACAACTGTTGCCTGTGCTGAAATAAAATTTCCAGTGCAGTAGTTGTAGTCCTTGCCCCTATAATATACATATCTTACTTGTCACCAATGCTCTATAATTTTTGAGAAAAATGCAAAAATAGGCACAAAATTGGGTAGGGGTGTAGTACCCCCTTAAGGGAAGGGTTTGGACAGTATTTATTGTGGGACATTAGAGCACATCAGACATATAGAATTGCATTCTGAATACGAAGAATGGCCTTCTGATATCAAATAATTTTGATTTTTAGCGCAATTGCCAGCAATTGTAGCTATAGGCATGGTCTGTATTTCTCTATGTTTTTTACTTTCTCTTGCTACATCGTTTGAGCAATGGAGCTGGTAATTTGAGGGAGCGATCTTTGCATGATCGTTCATGATTGTTACTTAATTAGCTAGGAAAATTCGGACGGAAAGTGTGATTTTTGGAGCATTTTGTTACGAAAATTTTTACAAAATTTCAGAGAATAGTCTCCTTTGCAGACTGTTTGTCCTGCTGATCATATTACAAACACTGTTCAAACTCCTTGATCTGGCGATTTTGTAAAAGAGATGTTGAATTTTGTTGCTTCAGTGCGGCTTCAATGTTTGCTTTTCAGTGTTGCTTTGCCATACATTCTGCAAGTCAATAGATAAAGCACCAATTGGGCTCGTGCTGTCTATAGGCCCTTACTTCTGTGCACGAGCCATGAGCAAGCAATGTGTCAACTCCTCCCAATTAGTGTATAATCAGAACCAATGTAGCAACACTTTGTTTATATCATTGGTAATGAGGTCTGACCTCAAATCATGATTAGCTGAAAAGATAACAACCCTTATGTAAACAAATGTTTTGTCCATGCAGCACATTTAAGGTTATGTTGTGGGAAGTTCAGAGTTTTAGATAATTTAACTTTTCAATACAAATTATATGTTCAGCTGCTGATTTCAGAGACTTTTCCTATAGAAAGATATAAATCTATACCAAGGTGAAAAAAATAAAAGGTACGCCTATACATGTAAATTTATTTATGCTTATGCTCTACATGTCTCTTTCTATAGGAAAAGACAAAAAAACAACAGCTGAAAACATTTGTATTGAGACTTTGAAAATTATTTAGGCCTACTTTAAAAAACTTTTGGTGAGAAAATCTTTAAAAAATAGGAATTCCGATTCGATAGTAGACAAAATAGGAAAGTTAGCATCTCCACGCTTTCCATCGTATAACCTTAAATGTGGCGGTATTATAATACGCTATCGCTAGGCCCCTCTACCAGGATGTAATTGGCTAAGTATTCACTTGCAATTGGTATTTTATAGCCACCGTATAGCCTTAAAATTGTTGGAAACCTGGACTTTTCATGCACACTCAGAGGTGATTAAAAATGAAAAAATGGGCCTATTTAAATTGAAGTGAAATGATGCAATTCATGTGTACGAAGGTGGCTCAGTTTTTTCAAGTTATGAGCCTTCAAAGTTGACGCTTTTACTTCAACCTTTTCATGCATTTCAACTGCTATACATACATGATAGCTAGTATCTTCTAATTGACATTGGCACTCAACTGTTAATTTCAGTTTTGGAAAAGATGAACAAAACCATGTGAGAAAAAACATGTGATCCTTGAGGTGGGTGTGGTTGGCTTCTGGTGGGTGGTCCACTTGAATCAATGAATATAAGTTTTAAATTGTGCTTCACTATGTGTAATTCAGATGCATAGGTCATGTAATAAAGCCAGTTGTTTTTAGGGTTTCAAACAGGTTTGTGATTGATAAAAAACTGGGGCTTGAACACCCCACTGGGTATACCAGACCCCCTGGCATTTTCCTCCTTTTTTATATGCACCTAGTGGCATCTCTGCAAAAGCACCCACAACGGCGGAGCTCTTGCGATTTTTTTTTGTTGCAATTTAAACAAATTTAATCCTAGCACCATAGTGCTGTGATCAAGCCAAATAAGTTGTTTCTCAGGAATATTAATTTTGAGATATAGCCTGTGAGCGCTTTCAACTTTCTTTGTATTTAATTGTTTTGAGCAACCCTAAAATGCCTAGGCCCTATATCTTGTGAACCGTAAGTATATTTTCAAAATGCTGATTTTGTATGGAAAATACTGATTTTAAGGTTTGAGAATACTGAAATGTGTTTTTCAAAGTTGGTAGCCCTGTATACACAGCTATACATGGCTATACATAGCTATACATGGCTATACATGGTTACATATGGCTATACATAGCTATAGGGCGCACACCACTAAATAATCGCCCCATTGAAATACGTGTAAAAACACCGGTTTTCTTTGCTCATTTTGAGGCCTTTTGGGCTCGTTTTAAAATATTTTATGATAACCAGTCGATATTGCAAATCGATGAAAGTTTAACATATGTTTCAATGTATGGGGTCCTTCCACCTCGTTTTTCCCTCTAGGAGGCCTCGAACAGCGCCCTCACTGTTTTTGACATGCTCTCAAGACTGCAAACCTGTTTCTGCCATTTTTTAATTTGCGGACCTATTTTCTCCATAATTATAAAAATGTGACTTTTTTGGCAACTTAAATTTATGCATAGGCTTTACACTTTTATTTTTATAATTCGCCACTCTTTCTGATTAATTAGCCTAAAGACCAGCCCAAAATACCTCAAAAAGTTTCTGTATTTTACCGGAACTCATTAGGGTTACACAAATGGCGCACTGATTTAGTGGTGTGCCCCCTTCAAGGGTAAATGATGTTCATTAAATCTAATTTTGTTATATTTTTCTTGAAATATAAAATGTTTTGAGTAAAACACTCAAGGTTTGAGTGCTCTGTGACATCGACATCAAGAGAAATGTCCTATCAAAGTTACATGGTGCATTCCAAAAATGTGCTCATTTTCAACATTTTGACCATTTATGCTTATTTCCCTAGATTTGCATTAAATACCAATTCTCAACACATAGTTTTTGACCGTTTATCTGCTAAAAACCGCTTTAAAATGAAAAGAAATTACGTTTCATAATGGCAAAGGTCTATATATTAATGATTTTGCAACAATCACCCCCCCCCCTTATAAAATAATTAAGATTTGAGAGGTTTATAGACTTGTGCCGATTTGTCACCTTAACAATTTTGCATCAAATCTGAGAAATCTTAGTTTTCTCACAATTTTTGACAGTGAAGGCCTCTGAGAGAATAAACTTTAGGGCGACTTGCATCTAAAATGCATTAAATATATTCACTAACATAAAAACTATCTATTTAAATCGAAAAAACTGCAATTTAATCAAAAGCCAACTTCAATTTTGGCTGATTCTCTCAGGAGCATGATTTTACGCCCAGGCCCTTCGAAGGGCGCACACCACTAAATTATCGCCCCATTGAAATATGTGTAAAAACACCGGTTTTCTTTGCTCATTTTGAGGCCTTTTGGGCTCGTTTTAAAATATTTTATGATAACCAGTCGATTGCAAATCGATGAAAGTTTAACATATGTTTCAATGTATGGGGGTCCTTCCACCTCGTTTTCCCGCTACGATGCCGCGAACAGCACCCTCACTGTTTTTGCCATGCTCTCAAGACTGCAAACCCGTTTCTGCCATTTTTTAATTTGCGGACCTATTTTCTCCATAATTATAAAAATGTGACTTTTTTGGCGACTCAAATTTATGCATAGGCTTTACACTTTTATTTAAGCTATAATTCTCCACTCTTTCTGATTAATTAGCCTAAAGACCAGCCCAAAATACCTCAAAAAGTTTCTGTATTTTACCGGAACTCATTAGGGTTACAGTACACAAATGGTGCATTGATTTAGTGGTGTGCCCCTATACATAGCTATTCATGGCTATACATAGCCATGCATGGCTATACATATAGCTATGCATGGCTATACATAGCAATACATGGCACTATATATAATAATACATGGCTATACATAGCGATATGTGGCTATACATAGCTATACTTGTCTATACATAGCTTTGCAATGCTATACATAACTGTGCATGGCTATATGGTCATACATGGCTATACATACATGTAGCTGTTGAAGTTATGAGCCTTGAGTTTTACTCCAACCTTCTGTCAAAAATCTTCCACTTGGAAAGATCCTTAAATGAAGCTGTCTAACGGCAGAGCTCAGCATTTTTTTGAGGAAAGCTTTATTTTAGATAGCTCTATCTCATGATGCAGATCATATGTATGCAGGTGGCTTCGTTTTCATGTTATGAACCTTCAAAGTTGATGCCTTTACTTCAAACCTTTTCATGCTTTTCTTTAAAAATTCCTCCATATGGACTTAGTTCCTACTGACAGTTCTTAAAAATGGGGCTGTCAGACAGCAGAGCTCTGTCCATTTTTTTTTCAGAAAAGCGGTATTACGTTGGTCAGTTTTCAAGGTCATGAGCCTTGCTTTAATGTTGACATTTTCCTTCAACCTTCTTTGATAAATCCTCCATTTCTCACTTACAATTCCTTAAATGGGGCTTTAAGATGGTAGAGCTTTTCCTACCGACAGTTCCTTATGGCTGTCAGATGGTGGAGCTCTGTCCAATTCTCTTCAAGAAAGCTGTTTTTCAAATAACTCTACCTCATACTTCCAATTTCAATTTGCGCAGTCCATAATAATAATGCTGAATATGGTAACCGACAATAAGTTGTGATATTATGCACCTACAATACCATGATACCAATAACATAATTATATATTAGTTCCAATGACATGCCTATATCCAGAAACAATTGAGCTACAGCACCATTGGTGCTCTTGTTTGAAATTCACAATGTAATACACATTTTATGGCAAATCATTAAAAATTGATATTTTTGATATTTAACAGTACTCGAAGTAAACTTTATAAATCTGATGATTTCTACCTAAAGTGTATGTAGCTAGGTGGGATGAAAAGCCGACGATAAATTGAAAATTTTGACCTTTCGTATTGAAGATATGGATTTTTTTTCCCAAAACACCAACAAAAAAAAGGTCTTTTGGGGAAAAATCCATATCTTCAATATGAAAGGTCAAAATTTTCAATTGATCGTCGAGTTTTCCTCCCACTACATACACTTTAAGACTATATCATTAAATTTATTAAATTTACTTCAAGGACTGTTATATCTCCAAAATGTGAAAAATATCAAATTTTAATAATTTGTCATAAAATTTATATTATATCGTGAATTTCATAAAATGAAAATTATTTGATATCAGAAAGACATTCTTCAGTATTCAGAATGCAATTCGATAGGTCTGATGTGCTCTGAGTATCGACCTTTGCAGCTCGGAAGAGCGTCGTGTAGGGCATGCGTGTAGTTCCCTTAAGAGCTACATGTATCCATGTTGGGTGGGCGGATTTGGCTGGTGGGCTGGATTTGGCCTGCGGGCCGGATTTCGCCTGGGAGCCGCCTTTGAGGCCCCCTGGTAAAATTGTTTAGCTTAATATTGAATATATAGGATACATATCAGTCAACTTTAGTTAACAAACACATGAATTGGCATGACCTACTGTATTGTTTAAGAATATGTATTTAAATGTGTATACGAGGTGTGATTTCTAATCATAATTTTTTTTTCTTCAAAAATCTATCCAGAATAACCAAGATGGCCATTTTGTGAAGATTAGTGAATATTTCGCCAATGGTTATATCCTCCTCGTTGTTGCTTTCTTGAGTTTAATTGTGAAGGGTGTTCTTCAGGCTAATTCAATATACAGGCAACAAATTGAAGGAATCAAACTAAAGGCAGCTTTACAGGTAGGTGCATATATATAGTCACATGACTGCAGGAATGTAATAGCTGCCTTTCATTGCTTTCTTGAGTTTCACTGTGAAGGGTGTTCTACAGGCTAATTCAATATACAGGCAACTAAAGACAGCTTTACAGAAAGGTGCATTATGTGACCTACCACAAAATGACAGTATAAAATTTATTAGAGGTTATTTTTAGCACGACAATTCCTGTTAAAATCATTAGGTAAGCTTAAAGTCACAAACTATGAACTAGAAACACTGACTTTTAGTTCACGTCTTCCGGGTTTCCGATGCAGATTTTCGCCTATTATTGCTGCCATTATCAACTATGTGAGCAATTTGGTAAGCTTACTACACAAGATCGCATGGAAATATCTGCTTTTTTGAAACATCTGTGTTGAAAAAAGTGGTTGGGGGCATTTATTTGAGGGGGGGGGGGGCAACTATTTGAGGAAATACGGGATTGAAATGTATTTTTTTTTTGATGTGATACTGATGTACTTTGATATGTGATGTAGGCTGGCTGTAATTATGCAGCCTTGTTTGCACATCAGAAAATGATATGCAAAATACTAGATTAGAGCAATTACATATCTTGCGGTCAATTCTGAGATCGATTGATATTTGCTTCCACATGTTTACAAATAATATAATAAAATTGATTTGATCACTTGCATCGCAAGGGGAATGAGTCACACGTCTACCCTGGTCGAAAATGAGTTTTACATACGTTTCTAAAGAGGACATTTAGAGCTTTCAGAAACTGAAAACCCCATGTTGGTACGACTTTTCTTTGCGAAGTTACGTCACTTTTTCTTTTGCTGAAAACAATATAAAACAAAAGTATTTTAGCACTTTCTTTGCCAATATCTCAAAATCAATATTAGCGACATCCGACTCATTCCCCTTGATCGTGTCACATATATTCATGAGGTTATCAATATGTTTTTAATTACAGGCATTGGTTTATGAGAAGTCTCTGCGTCTGTCTATGTTCCTGACAACCAGCGGCACGATGACCATGGGTCAGATTAGTAACCATATGGCAGTGGATTCTGCGCAGGGATTCTGGGCTTGTGTTTACGGACACTTTACTATCGCTACTCCTTTTAACGTAAGAATTTGTAATGCTTTGTGTGCAGGCCATAGCCCCCCCCCCAAAAAAAAATGTTTGCTTGTCCATAGATTACTTTCAGAAGTTTAGTCGGTTGGTTGGGAAAAGTGTTTTTTTTATGCATCCACCGGAGGTATTACGTTTCCTGGTTGTCTGTCCATCCATCCGTCCGTCCGAGCTTGCGAGTGCAATTTCTCGGAACTGGTAAGGCGTATTGTGATGCAATTTGGTGGAGGGGTGGCAATTGGTGGTCTCCAAATTTTAGCAGGTTTTCGTCGCAAAATATGGTAATTAAGTACCTAATTTGCATAATTTATGCATATCAAGCAAAATCACCTTGGGCACAGATTATCTGGAGATCTGTACGAGTTAGTGATGAAACTTGGTGGAGAGTAGCACAGCCAGAGGTTCTCGACCTGATTTGCTTTTCAGCGCAAAATTTGCGTAATCGCAAGGTCATTGTGAGCTCATTTGGGGTCATCCGGGGTCAAATCGCCATATATTGTTGCATGTTCATGAAATTGAATGTTAAGGTCATTTTGGGGTCAAGTGAAATTGCACCTGTTAAAATGATGGGCGTCAAGGTGGAGGCATTGCGGCCGACGCTTTGCGTCGAGAACCGCGCAGGTTGAGAACCGCGAAATTCTAGTTTTTCATGTACCAAAAGTAAAATGTGTAGTACTTGTTTGTATGTTTTAAAAACATTCACTGATCACAGAATTTCACTCCAAAAACAAATTCAAAACTACTTTATTTGACATGTACATGTCTGATGGCAGACTTAAAATACTACATTTTTAAGCCCAACAATGTTTTACTTGTGTTACTGCTAAAGATAACAATACTTTCAGGCCAGGTACGTCTGGACACAGGAAACATGCAGTAGATGGTATTTTACGTTTCTTTTATATCATCAGTTCTTCAGACGAAAAGTTCATGACATTTTTGAGAAAATTGCAAAAAAAACCCACCTTTTTTTAAAAGAAAAGATCTACGGTCGGGACTGCCGAGACGGTCAGTCGGAAGAGGACAAGCAAGCAACTTTTTTTTTTTTTTGCCTTGGCTTCAACAGAAAAAGTTCAAGCTCAAGAACCACTGAACCAATACTGAGCTTGTTTGTAATCATTTAATGCATTTTTCATGCTAATTCCAAATACGGTAATGAAAATGTGCAATGCATTTTTCATGCTAATTCCAAATCCAGTAATGAAAAAGGTACAATTCTGAAAATTTATGAATTTTTAAAGAAAATTTGTATCTTATATTTTTGTATGTTTTGCAGATGCATTGAACTTATATTGGTAATTTGGTATCCAGTGAAAGTTCATGTATTTTTTATAACCCCAGTTGAATAACCCTTGTGCAATATTTCAGAAATCTTAGACTGTGCATCAACATCCAGGTCTTTTTGAGAGATGACAACCAAACCTCCTCCACTGAAAGGGATTCTCCCATGATTTTACATTACTTGTTTTCACTCTAGTAGTTTCTAGTTTCAATACTTTTTTGCAGGTGTACAGAATTCACCAAGACCCAAAAATATGAAAAACACATGTATATAAAAAGCTTTTTTTACAATGTGCAAAGTTCACCCACATTGAAATACTGTAGTAAGTCCTCAATGTTTATTTCCCAACCAAGGAGTTCAGCACATGGGCAGTCTGAGATTTCGAAAATCGCAAAAGGGGTTATTTTAAGCCTGAGGTATGTTATAGGCAGAATGAACAAAAAAAAATGGTAGTTTGGTTGCCACCCTGTAAGTCTTCTATGACCCACTGTTATACGCAATTTTGCTTCTACTCCCTATTCCAGAAAAACACAGAACTAATTTTTTGGAATTGAAAAAATATTATCCTGTTTTGCCAAATGAAACATAGTTAAATCTTAATCTTTTAGTTAGGCCTCTAACTAGCAATAAAAGTCAAATTTTAATATTTGGCCATTTTTTTTGGAAATAAGGGCCAAAAACATACGTTTTAGGGTGTTTTTCGTATGCTGTGACAATCAAGCCCAAAGGCTTGTACTAAGACTAATTTCAGTTAATGCATTCTAATTTTTGGAATAGGCATGTTTCATTCTTATAACCAACCATTTAATGAAAGTAACACAAAATAGTGAAAATTAAAGCAAAATTTCGGCATATACTCAAGATTTTGAATGTGATTTCTGTGACTAGATTGTCAGAAAACTGCAGAAAATTCATGTTTTTGGCTCTTTTTTCAAGAAATTAGTAAAATTGTGAACTTTTTCTTTTATCTCCAGCTAGGACTAAATGAATGATTAGGATTGAGCTATGTTTCATTTGGCAGAACTTAATAATATTTTTCTAATCCCAAAAATTAGTGCTGTATTTTTCTGGAATGGAAAGTAGATTCCAAATCACTTGAGTAATTTAACTCCAAACTTGGATTAAGAGTGATTGTGGAGGTTCATCAGCTCTGTTAATTTTAAATCAGCTATTTTGAGCACATTTGTCAAGACCAAATGAAAAACTTAAATTTTCTGCTGACTTTTGCCAGAAACCCCCTACCCGTCCCCAAGATTTATGCCTTTGCCTGCAAAATGACTTAAATTCTTTTAAAATTAAAATTTTCTTCTTTTTTTCCGTAGCTTATTGTCACCCTGGTTCTCCTCTATCGACAGATGGGTTCTGCTGCCCTCGTTGGAGCTTCTGTAATCATTGTCATATTTCCATTCCAATTAACGGTAGCAAAAACAATTGTGAAATATCAGAAGATGATGCTGGTAAGGCAATAGAAACAAATAAGTTTGATCTTTTGATCTACCATCAATGCTTGGTCGATCCTTATTATTTATGAAATCAATTCATTGTGATAACAATTAACATATGAATCTTAGTATGTATTGATATTGACCAATATAAATTTAGCATTAATTCTCATGAATTAGTTGTTACTTCGTTAATAACAAGCATCGAAGCAGCATCGACGGTCGATCCAGAGATCAAACAAATTTGTTTCTGAAATTTTGACAAAAATCAAGTAGTTTTTGCAAATTGAGCAGTTTTCAAAAAATTTTGGTGAAAATTTCTCAAAGTTAGAAAAAATTCACACAAATAAAAACACTTTTCGTGAATATTTATATCTAGTTTTTAAAAATTAATAAAAAAACATTTTTTTTACTTAAGAATTTTTTTGTTATGTTGGCCAAATTTTGGGTAAAACATTTTAAGACCAGGGGAGTAGCAAGAGCCCATGGACAAGGAGCAGTGTGGGTCCCTTTAACATATGAAGAGCTTTGTTTCAAAACCCCTCACATCCACTTGACCAATTTTGAGAAAACATCAAAAGATCATCAAAAAAAGTACTGCTTTTGTTGAATTGATTTTTTGATGCGTTCTCAAAATTGCTCAAGTGGATGTAAGGGGTTTTGAAACAAAGCTCTTCATATACTTTATCAGCCCTTATTTCTTTTTCACTTTTGTTTTGGCCCCTGAACCCCAAGGCCCCTAGACTATGTCCACTCTGTCCACCTGCTTGCTACGCCCCTGGGTATGACCAACCTTAAGGGATCTGGAATGAGCGTTTTAAGCGTTTTGACAGTATTTTTTGTGGAACAATATGAGAGCACATCAGACATATCGAATTGCATTCTGAATACGAAGAATGTCTTTCTGATATCAAATAATTTTCATTTTTGAAATTCACGATATAATACAAATTTTATTACAAATTATTAAAATTTGATATTTTTCACATTTTGGATATATAACAGTCCTCGAAGTAAATTTTATAAATCTAATGATATATTCTTAAAGTGTATGTAGCTGGAGGAAAAGTCGACGATCAATTGAAAATTGATATGGATTTTTTCCCTAAAAGACCTACATTTTTTGGTGTTTTGGGAAAAAAATCCATATCTTCAATACGAAAGGTCAAAATTTTCAATTGATCGTCGGCTTTTCATCCCATCTACATACACTTTAAGTATAAATCATCAGATTTATAAAGTTTACTTCGAGTACTGTTAAATATAAAAAATATCAATTTTTAATGATTTGCCATAAAATGTGTATTACATTGCGAATTTCAAAAAATCAAAATTATTTGATATCAGAAGGACATTCTAATGTCTGATGTGCTCTAATGTCCCACAATAAATACTGTCCAAACGTTCATACCCCATCCCTTAGGTGACAGCATGTGATGCTAATTTACAAACCTACTATTGAGCAATTGAAATATTATAACTATAATTACTTTGTTTCTCAGAAATTTTCAGATCAACGTTTAAAGCAATCCAATGAGCTTCTACAAGGAATCAAACTGCTGAAGCTGTATGGTTGGGAGGAGCTCTATGAGTTAGCCATAGAAGCTGTCAGACATAAAGAACTGAAATGTTTAGGCAAACTTCTAACCTGTACTGCAATAACAAGTAAGAGACATTGGTGATCAATTTCTTACAGTGCAGGGTCAGAATTTCGGCGAGAAAGATTCTCGTAAACAGATTTGTGTGAATCAAAGTTGATTCTTGCAAACTTTTGTAGTTTACACAGAAGTTGATTTGTAAGAATCAAATGATTCCCGCAAATTTATTTTGCAAGAATCAAGATTGATTCTCGCGCTGTGAAACGTAATTCTGAACCTGCAGTGCCCTAGTTGGTTTTTAACATGACATACCGTAAAACCCTGTCTACAAGCATATAGCGTGCTTCTGATGAAAGCTAAATTATTCCAGGCACCATTATGGAGTTTGAGGAAAAAATTACAGTTCCCAGCATATGCAAACAAGTATTTTTATAAGACCAATATATTGTATTGGTGTAGCATCTAACAGTGTGGATGTTAGACGAATGTTTTAAAGCAAGTTTTCAAAAATGTTTTTAAATGTTATTGATATTTTTATACCCTTTATATAATCATGATAACCTGACATGTAAACATTTTCTGTAAGCGGTTTTGTATTTGCTGGGTATGTAACCTCACTGGGCTGTATGGCTCTCACCAATTCCCTGGTACCCGACCGGCGACCGCCCATCCTTGGCCTACCCAGGTCAAAATTCACGGGTCATAGTACCCGAAAAATGCAAAAAAAAAAATTCTTTATCCAACTTTGAGGAAACAAAATAGCAATTTTTTTGTAACAGTATTTCTCCAGTTTCCAGCCTTGAATAACAAGTAGTTTAGGGCCTACAATTTATATAACTTCTTTTTTAGAAAAATTTTTGTTAAAAAAAACAACAATTTTTTTTGTGGATTTTTTTTGGACTCTCGGGTACCCAGATTCCCACCCCAAAATTCAATTGGGTATCCGAGTACATAATTACCTGTTAGTTCTGGTTCTGATTAGGGTTGAGTCGGCATTGCCAGATATACTGTATTTCACCAACTTGTCCTGGAACCTAGGATTGGGTGCAGATTTCAGAACCAGGGATGGTCCCCCTTCTCTTTTCGAATAGCTCTGGCACAGGGATGAATCCTTCTGAACACGGGACCAACGGCTTTACGTGAATTCCGAACCACGGACGCCACACATTAGAGTTGGGCGACTAAGTCGCCAATAGTCGTTAGTCGCGACTATTACTGGTAGTCGCGACTACGACTATTGAAAACCAAAAGTCGTCAAATGGAACTATATTTAAATGTTACAAAATCATGTTAAAAGCGCCAGATATCTGCACTAAAACCAACCAAATACTTACATATAAACTGTGAAAATGTGATAAAAACATTAGTCATTGTCTTACCAATAGTAACACTATACAAACAATAATCATAAAGTCTATAAATCATCATTAGATTGGTCTTGTTCTAACCACAGATTCTAACCACAGATAGTCGCGACTATAGTCGTAGTCGTGACTATTTGCTGTCGACTAGGAAAAAAGTGATAGTCGCCCAACTCTATCGCACATACACTACCTATATCTGCAGTGTATGGGGGGTGAGAAGAAATTCTACAATTAAATTAAATTATGTGATGGAACTAAACTTAATTGAAGGATTCCTGACCATATAAGAACTTTTTGGGAGGGAAGAGAATTTTCACCCAAGGCAAGCCCAAGGCTCGAACTCTTGCCGATCGTATTCTTCCGGCCGGCAGCGCAACGCCCTAACCGCTCGGCCATATGGGTTGTTTCTCTTGCATCATTACATTTTTCATCTCAATGTATTTTCTCATTTCAGTTGGTTTTACTACCTTTGCTCCAATTTTAATGACACTTGTGGTGAGTATGGGCTTTTAGGGGGCTGTCATTTTCTTTGGAAGGGGGTCCCAAATATACTGGGGGGTTCATAAATTTTTGGAAAGAAAAATAGGGCAGGGGGTCATAACATTTTTGATAACCAAAATGTAGGGATTCACAAGATGACCACAGATAGTGTATTTAAAAAAACCTGATTTCAATACAATATTAAGCTGTATAGAAAAATATATAAAATTGCGACCCCCTTGCCGAAATAGGCAGGGGGTCGCAATTTTATTGATGCCGACTTTTGTAAATTTGGGACCCATTCCCTTCTAAACAAAATGATAGCCTTCTTATTTCAAATTTTATTATTGTGGGTTGCCAGCATAGTTGGAAGGACCACTTAGCGATCCATAGTATGTATATGGGGGTGGATGTGGGTGGGGTGCATTTGTAGATGTGTGAAACAGGGTACATTTGCATTCCATCCTGATAAACTGGGGATACGCCTGCAAAATGGGGATATCTTCAATTTTCTTACTAAGCTAACAGGGCTATTTAATTCCCCTAGAGGGATCTCTAGAAGGAGCTTAACCCTGTGAGAACTACCTGCCGATTGGACCAAAAGAAGTTTTCATTATCAACTGGACCAATCAGCAACATTGTTAGAACAATTTCATCACACACAAAAATTGGGGTGAATTATATACAAAGCTCCATTCTGATTGGTGATTAAAAGTGAAGATATCACATAATTGACCAATAAGAGGCATTGTTAGATCGGCAGGTAGTGCTCAGGGGCTTAAGGCATTAGTAACATTACTGAGTGGAAAAGCAATGGAGCCATCCTAACTTCTTTGGTATGATTTTGAAGGGTTAATAAAATAAGGATTTAAATCTGGAATAACTTGAGAAAAGTATTTTGTCAACTTTACGCTCATTTTGTGAGAGCAGGTCATTGTGAGGTAAGGCTTTCTGGTTTTCAACCCTCAAAATGATATTCGCTTCTTATCTTTCAGGCATTTACTACTTACCCGTGATTGATTGGCAAAACTCTCCAGCCGGCCATAGCATTCGCATCGCTATCCCTCATAATATGATCTTCAATTCTAATCTTACAGGCATTTACTACCTACCCATCGCTGAGTGGCAAAACTCTCCAGCCGGCCATAGCATTCTCATCGCTATCCCTCATAATATGATCTTCAATTCTAATCTTACAGGCATTTACTACCTACCCATTACTGAGTGGCAAAACTCTCCAGCCGGCCATAGCATTCTCATCACTATCCATCATGATCTCACTTCTAATCTTACAGGCATTTACTACCTACCCATCACTGAGTGGCAAAACTCTCCAGCCAGCCATAGCATTCTCATCGCTATCCCTCATAATATGATCTTCACTTCTAATCTTACAGGCATTTACTACCTACCCATCACTGAGTGGCAAAACTCTCCAGCCAGCCATAGCATTCTCATCGCTGTCCCTCATAATATGATCTTCAATTCTAATCTTACAGGCATTTACTACCTACCCATCACTGAGTGGCAAAACTCTCCAGCCGGCCATAGCATTCTCATCGCTGTATCCCTCATAATATGATCTTCACTTCTAATCTTACAGGCATTTACTACCTACCCATCACTGAGTGGCAAAGATCTTACACCAGCCATAGCATTCTCATCGCTATCCTCATATATGATCTTCAATTCTAATCTTACAGGCATTCACTACCTACCCATCACTGAGTGGCAAAACTCTTCAGCCGGCCATAGCATTCTCATCGCTATCCCTCATAATATGATCTTCAATTCTAATCTTACAGGCATTTACTACCTACCCATCACCGAGTGGCAAAACTCTCCAGCCAGCCATAGCATTCTCATCGCTATCCCTCATAATATGATCTTCACTTCTAATCTTACAGGCATTTACTACCTACCCATCACTGAGTGGCAAAACTCTCCAGCCAGCCATAGCATTCTCATCACTATCCATCATAATAATTTTAATATGATTTTCATTTCTAATTTTACATTCAGGCATTTACTACCTACCCATCACTGAGTGAGTGGCAAAGATCTTACACCAGCCATAGCATTCTCATCGCTATACCTCATAATATGATCTTCACTCACAGAATTAGAGAATAAGAACTGGGACTCGACCGCCATCTTGATACAAGCATGGAGCAAAAATTAGGGGTATTCGGTTTCCCTCGGAATGCACTTGATGCATAATCATTTTCGTTCGTCTCCGCGCACTGTCGACAAGGACTCGAATACCCCCAATTTTCTCCCCATAGCTGACGGTGTGATTGTACATGGCGATATAGGGAATCCCGGTTCTCTAATTCTGTGTCTTCACTTCTAATCTTACAGGCATTTACTACCTACCCATCACTGAGTGGCAAAGATCTTACACCAGCCATAGCATTCTCATCGCTATCCCTCATAATATGATCTTCAATTCTAATCTTACAGGCATTTACTACCTACCCATCACTGAGTGGCAAAACTCTCAAGCCGGCCATAGCATTCTCATCGCTATCCCTCATAATATGATATTCAATTCTAATCTTACAGGCATTTACTACCTACCCATCACTGAGTGGCAAAACTCTCCAGCCGGCCATAGCATTCTCATCGCTATCCCTCATAATATGATCTTCACTTCTAATCTTACAGGCATTTACTACCTACCCATCACTGAGTGGCAAAACTCTCCAGCCCGCCATAGCATTCTCATCACTATCCATCATAATAATTTTAATATGATTTTCATTTCTAATCTTACATTCAGGCATTTACTACCTACCCATCACTGAGTGAGTGGCAAAGATCTTACACCAGCCATAGCATTCTCATCGCTATACCTCATAATATGATCTTCACTCACAGAATTAGAGAATAAGAACTGGGACTCGACCGCCATCTTGATACAAGCATGGAGCAAAAATTAGGGGTATTCGGTTTCCCTCGGAATGCACTTGATGCATAATCATTTTCGTTCGTCTCCGCGCACCGTCGACAAGGACTCGAATACCCCCAATTTTTCCCCATAGCTGATGGCGTGATTGTACATGGCGATATAGGGAATCCCGGTTCTCTAATTCTGTGTCTTCACTTCTAATCTTACAGGCATTTACTACCTACCCATCACTGAGTGGCAAAGATCTTACACCAGCCATAGCATTTTCATCCCTGTCTCTCTTCAACCTACTCATGGTGCCGCTATTTTCGTTACCTTTGACCATCTCCAGCATGGTCAATTTCATAGTCAGTTTTAGACGACTCACCGCATTCTTCATGGCTACGGAAGTCTACGAGGACGAGGATAGCAAGAACTGGCAGGAGGCGGATGTGGACGTGGGGCAGTATTATGACGAGGATAAGGTAAACGAGGGGGGATGGGGCACATGGGGGTGGGGGATGGCATTTGTATTTCTAGGTGTATATGTTAAAGGGCTAAGAATCAAACTAGGCAATATCCAAAATTGAACAAATTTTAATCTTTCCCCAGAGTAGCCAGCACACATGAACATTGAAAAACAAAAACAAACGAAAAAACAGTGCATCTGACCAGATTTGAATTGGTGACCTTCATAATACAAGCATGGTGCTCTAACCAACTGAGCCACAGAAGCATGCTAGAGAAGATCGGAAAATCTATAGGTATTAGGTTTAAATGATATCTGTCGCTTTCCTAGCAGAAGGCATGGGGACTGCATTATTTATAATAAATACACAAAGGTATGAAAGTTATCATACTTAGTTCTCTGGGTTGATAGGATGACAAATTTTAATCTTCCCCCAGAGCAGCTAGCACACATGAACGTATCTTTCCCCAGAGAGCAGCCAGCACACATGAATGTTGAAAAAAATATTCATGTGTGCTTACTGCTCTGGGGAAAGATTAAAATTTGTTCATCGTATCAACCCAGAGAACTAATAAGTATAATAGGTTCCAATATCCAAAATTGATGTTCCGAGCTTAAAAGTTATTTTCTGACAAATTACAATTACAATTAAAATTACAATTTTAGAATCAGAATCAGAATTGACACCCTAAATCTCTTTCCTTGAAATCAATGTTTGCAGTTCCCTAAAACATGCTACACTAGGCCTAAAAAATTGTTTAATTGGCATATGGGTAGGTAGGTCCAATATTTAAAAAAAAATTGCACACATTTTAAGCTGTAAATCACGAATGATATAGGCTTTGGAACTTTTTTTTTTTTTTTTTTTTCAATTTTAATTTTTTAAATATTTTTTGCAAAAAAAATAAGAAAAAAAGTCTAGGGTCAGGCCTATTTTTTTTAGGCCGTAGTTTTTTAACTTGTATGTGGTCCGTGGTGTTCTCAACTTTGGTTTGGGTGGGGATGTGCAGCTGGGACTCCAAAAAAATACCCAACTTTAAACCAAATTTGATGAAAATTTTGTGTTATCGACACATGATTTCTAATTCAACACTTCGTCAGGGGAAAAAAATATGTCAATCGACACGTGTCGGCACTCGTAACGAGATCTAAAAGTGCTAAAAAAAAGTCGATAGATAAGCTTAAAATCATACCGATATGAGTTACAATCGCAGACTTCCGGTGTAAACCTACTTCCTGGTTTGTTCTACTTCCGGGTTTGGGTCAATATCGGGAGGTGATTTTCGACTTTCCCACATAAACATGATCGTACGGTAAGTTTATTTGGACAAAACAGCTTGGAAATGTCATTTAGGGTCATGTCGACGATAATATAACACTTACGACAATCGATAACATCTTTAAAAAATTTTGGAAAATAGACCAAATTTTCATGAAATTGAGGGCCATCAATAAACCAAAAATGGAAAATGCATCAGTTTAAACTAATCTGCTGCACATCTCCGTACCCTCATTCAGGGTTTGTGGTCACAAAATAATACCAGATTTTGCTAGTTTTAATTGTGACACGTGTGTATAGTGTATTTTTTTTTATTAGGCCATTATGATTGTCACTGAAACTCACTCCCTCACTTGGTCGACTTCTGTTGGGACTCCTGTGATGGCTGAATAGGAGAGAATTTTACAAAACAAAATTGGAGTGGCTAATTGTGACGTGATAGGCAAACGCTGAACACGATTACTAATATTCAACAGTGGACCTCTGTGCCACCGCCGTAAATATTAGTAACCTCCACACGCCCCATGTTGTGCGTCGAACAAATTGCGAGAGCGCAGGCCGCCGTATTTGGATTGCGCGCTACCATATTTGCACAGATAGCTATTCACACTTCTGTTATTGGTCATCCTGTTTTAGCCGGATAGATTTTTGGAAAGGCAAAACGTAAAAATTGTTTATTTTTGAGAAAAATTATGTGTTATTTTGTAAAGTGAAGAGATGAAAGTGATGGCTTTGAATGAGGTTAATAACTTTGCGTTGGTAAAATGTCTAAAATCTAAACATTTTGCTATAGACATCGGAATATCCCTCGGTTCCAAAGGCAAAATGTTTATAATTTTCACAATGCCCTCCAAATAACCGATGCGCAGTTATTAACCTCTAGATAAAATACATAAAAAATCAGCATTGTAAATGGTCATAACTAATGGTGGTTTTAGGAATTTGTGAATGTGTCGTGCTCAATTGTTGGTGCCCCTTTACATGTACTTGCATGCCATAAGGGGTGTGCCGCTTGAGAATTTGACAGATTTGTTTTAAAAAATAAAGGCCCGATTGAAACCAGTTCATGGACACTTTTTACACTATTATTGGTATTGTTGCTTAAAATATTTATTGTTCGTTTTAGCCCCAACTTCAGAAAATACCACAAAATACCATGAGGGTAACCACTGCGCATGTATGAATCCCAGGTGATGTGATGACACAATCACCCTAAGTGATACATTGACTCAGGGAATCGCTGGCCGGCCATCGAAACCCCTGTGGCTACCCATGGGTGATCTTGTGCTTGGCATGCAAGGGGTCTATGGTTCAAATCCTGGAGGTACCAAATGACTTTTTTTTTATCTTCTCTCCTTTCTCATTCCTCCTTTAATTTCCGATAGCAAAAAGCAGTGTCCGGTGTTAGGGTTAAATAAATAAATTTTGGTGTTTTATATAGCGCCTTTTCCCAGATCTCGGAGGGATGAAAGCGCTGTAATTTCGCTGCCATGGTGAATCATCACAATCAGATCACAACAACTAGGCTGGTTGCAGCCGAACTTGGCACAAACTTATCCGCAATTAGATTGTAACATCCACCAATTCAAAGAAGTTAAAGAATTCAGAGTGAAATTTTACAGCTTATTATACAAATGTGGATTTCTTTTTTCTTCAGTCTCTTGAAGATGTTGCAGGTAGAAATTCCAATGGCTACACGCTACTATTCAACGACACGGACAACAAGGACGCCAAAAGTTCTACTAGCTTACTGTCGGCCAGTTCAAATGGCGCCACCTACGGGTCCCTTGACTCAGGAGGATTGACGGCATCGTTGATGCATAATGGAGTTGCGTTGATGAGACCAATGACTCCATTGTCAGATTCTGTTGCTATTAAGGTTAGTTCACAGTATTCTAAATAAACATTAATATTTGACCCTTGCATCAACCATTGCTGTAGCTACTCTGGGTGACATTAGGCAGTGGAGCCCACCCCTCACTTGGCAGTGGAGCCCACCCCTCACCCATAACTAATGGTTGATGTCAATGCTGTAGCCCACCACTCAACTCAAACTCAAGAAGTTGATAGAACATTTGTGTTTTACCATTTTACTATGTTGTCATTGGGCAGGAAAAACTCCTATGTGTTTGTGGCCCCTGAACATGTTTAAAAGAAAACTGCTGATCTATTACATAAGAGGTTTTGCCATAAACATGTTCAGGGGCCAATGACACAGTAAAATCTTGCTAAAATGTCGGGGTTTTGTAAATTAGGCTATTCCAGTTGAAATCCACATACCCCCTGTGAAATACATGATCTTAATCACCCACATAGGGAGTGTGAATTACTAATGGGGTTACTTGAATGAGGGGACTCAATTTGAAATTTGCATTCCCTGTGTGAGAGATTTAAGGCCATGTCTTCTATGTAGTTGTGACTACCAACAATTTTCATTCTACATGAAAATTGTTGTAATCTTGACCTTATTAGTTCTACTAATCATAAACTTAATCATAATCATGCCAATCCAATCTGTAACCCTCGTATGGGACATGATCAAAGAGTTTAAAATTCCGTTGTTCCATTTGAAAACATAATAGGTTTTGTCATTGCAATTGAGTGATAGTCACTGACATGACTGATGTAAGTCTTAAGCTTACTCACACGATATGGCATGGAAATGTTTGTATTGCATTTTTGTTAATTTTTCATTGAAAAATATTGGAGACAGCAGACTATATGGTATGTCAGGGGAGCCCATAGTGCCAGTAGGTGAACCTTTAAGGTATTTTCATTCAAAATGTGCATATATCATTACTATGTTTTTGCAAGGGCTGGCTTGAAGCCCTGGTAATACGCCATTCCATTTAAAATCCACACTACCCCTGTGGAAGAGTTTGGAAATATCTTCCACAGGGGGAGTATTCATTTCAAATGGAGCTGCTAATGTGTTCATTCCATTTAAAATCACACTACCCCTGTGGAAAATTTTGGAAATACCTTCCACAGAGGGAGTATGCATTTCAAATGGAATGAACACATCAGCTCCATTTGAAACTCACCCTCCCTCTTGAGAAGATTCCAGTTGAATCTTTCTCAGAGGGTGTATGAATTCAACTGGAGCTGTAATGTATTCATTCCATTTGAAATTCATACTCCCCCTGTTCAAGATATTTCCAAAATTTTCCACAGGGGTAGTGTGGATTTGAAATGGAATAGCACAATATGGTATTGGTTGTTCATTGCTTGTTTTTTTAAACCACAAATGATTTTGTACCCATTTTCTCTCCAGGTGGAGGATGGTAGCTTCACCTGGGATCAAGACAGCGTTTACCCAGTCCTATCAAATATTAGCATAGAGATACCAACAGGTAAGCACTGTGAATGAATTTAATATTTTGTTTCTGTCCGTGAAGAAGAGCAGTATATCTGCAAACAGGTAAAGTTTGATGGCCCAAAACTGCCAAATCCACAGCCCACAGAAGTATCAGGAAAACAGTACAAGACTACACTTGAAGTGATGAAAATCACTGTGCACATAACAGACAAACAAAACCAAACAGACAAAAAAGCGACAGATAAACTGCTCTTCTTCAGGGACAGACAACAAAAACAACGAAGGCAAGTTCAAAACCAACTCAGTAGCTAACAAGACAACAGACTCAGAGCAAAATAAGCTGTGTCTTAACTCAATGAAAGCAAGTTCACTACTTTGCCTGTTTTTGTGCCTACATTGGTTGTTTGGTTTATTGTGTCTGTTTATGTGCACAGTGATTTTCATCACTTGTTCTAGTACACTTTATATTCCCACTGATCCATGTTGTTTTTGCAGGTTTAGCACTTGGGCCATGGAACTGGTAATTTTTAGCTATCAAACTTTACCTACTTCTAATCTGGGACGAAAATACCTCGTCTCAGCTTCTAATGCCTACATTTGCTGTTTTTGTCGCTCTTTGCGTACCGTCTAGTCTGCATTTTACTCGTTTCCCCACGTCAAGTTGGTGTACCTTGCTTTTTTTCTTTCCAGTTGACATCCATACACACCACTCTCAACTTGAGATGAGAAACTAACTTACACAGGCCTGCCAGCGATTTATCATACATGTATCATATTTTAAACACATGTGGCAAAATCAGTTGATATTTCAGAAATCTTTTTTTTTTTTCAGTAAATTTTTGGTTTATTCAGTGGACAATTATGAAAATGGGAGAAAAAAAATATCAAAATTTACAAAAATGATGTACAAAAACAAAATGTTGTGGCCAGCCTACTGCTTGCACAGGCTTGACAAGAACAGTTCAGGGTTGCCAAAAGATTTCAGCCTGAATCGCGGGTCAAATAATCAAAAAGTCTCCCAATTTTTCTCGTTACCATTGGTTTCAATGGGGCAGAAAACTACCGGAAATCGCGGGAGCCAATGTTGAAAAAGTCGCCCAAATTGGTTTCTATGGGACAGGAAATTCTCAAAAGTCGCTGGGAAATTTTCAAAAGTCGTCCAATTGGGCTACCAAATCGCGGGTTTGGCAACCCTGCAGGTTTGACAAGAACTGTTTTTAAGAGAGTTTAGTTTATGGAACATGTTACTGGTTTTCTAAACTATTTAATATTATGCTGACAGTCATAAATATAAACACCTCATATGTCAAGAAGTTCATTGTCATTGTGTTTACTAATAAGATTAGACCATAAAGAACAAAAGCAATAACAGCTTACTAACCACTTTGATATTATTGATTGATGTATTATGCTCTTCAAATGAGATATATAATGAAAGACAGAGATAAAAAGACTTTATAGCATCTGACATCACTGTCAATCAAATTCCCTACTATCCTTGATTGGTTAATAGTGCGTAAAAGGAAGGCGATTTATCTGGTGCCGATCGTAGAAAAGGAATAGCAGAAGATGGCGAAAAATTATGTACTTTTTCAAGGCAAAAAGCAACTTTTCTATGCATTGTTGACATGGTGTCTTCGGGAAAGAAAGTTTCCTACTATAAAGACCTAACTTTTGAGATGGTTTGTATGTTTGAAGGTGCAAAATTAACAATAGGCCGCCCGCTTATACCGCTGCGTTCAGCATGTCAGCATCACGGCACTTGTAAAACAAACCGTGCTTGAGACAGATGACATCAGACGTGATAACATCTTTTTATCCCTGTCTTTCATTATAGCTACTAACCAACAAGATGTACAATTGAATGTGATCTGTCACATACACTCAAATCGACTCCCAGTTACTTTCACATTCAAAAAAGCGCAGAGCAACAGCACCAGTGGTGCTCTTGTTTAGATTGAGGAACAGCATTCATGGGGTGTTGAATTCACAGGCCTATTGTCAAAGCGCAAAATGTGCACAAAAAAAACCGCACAAATTTTGGCTAATGCAGTAGTCTCTATTTTGATATTATTAGAATATCACACAAATTATCCAAGTAAAATTTTTCATCACCTCCATTAGTTTTCTCAACACGTGCATTACTTCTAAGAAAGTCCATAACCTGATTGAAGATCTCATCGGAGACAGATTCTTTGAAGTTGATAGACAAGGTTATAAAATCCAGCAGCAGTTTAGCTGCAGGCGTGTCCTGTTGGCTGAAGCAGGCAGTTATATCAGTTGTTTCTGTGTATACTGATTGAGTATAGGCCATCTGGTTCTTGGTCAGGACACGTATGATATCTGGGGAGCAAGTGAGATCGTTTGACGTTCTTGTTGCCAATTCATTAGTTGACGGAGGAGTCAGCTCTTTTAGAGCTACAGTGTCTTGATCTGGGAAGGCCAGAGGAAGGTTTCCTGTGTGTTCTATATAAGAAAAAAAGAAAGAGTAAGGAAGATTATTCCTTAAGGGCAGAGTAATGGGAGAGAACATGGACCTTTTCGAGCTTCATTATTTCTGAATTGTATGTCTAAAGTATATAAACTATACATTTTTGGAAAGGAAATGAGTCAAGGAATCCCATGGTGACGCCAGATTTGTTCAAAAATCTCAAGTTTTTGAAAAAATCACAAAAATTCACTTTTTGCCCCAATTTTTTGTGACAACTTAGAAAAAAATCCGTTCGAGTAAAAAAAATTCAGTTAGCTTTTCATGAAGAAGAGACATGAACTTAGGGAAGGTTTTTTATTTTTTGAAATTCGTCTCTTTTTTGAAATATTGAAAAAAAACGTGAAAAAAGCCATTTTGTCACATTATTAAGCTAAAAATTGCACATAATGGTGTATATTTTTGTTTAAAACAAATATTTTGAAAAAATGAAAAAACCTTCCCTAGACTTTGATGTACTCTAAAGGATAGTGCAAAAGTTTACCCTTTGCTTGCATATTTTTGAGTTATCTTGTCACAAAAATCGCATAATATTGTCAAAAGTGAACTCTGAGAAATCGACGTTTTAGTAAAAAATTTCAAAATTATGCACAAAACGTCCTTAAATTTTAAAACGGTAAGACTTTCACACTTGTAAAAGCTGTATCTGGTGCATGGTCTAAATATGCATCTTTTTGCACCAATGAATCTATAATCTCTGCTTTCAGTGCGCCAAAATTCAAAATAATTAAAAAATCTAAGTGGCATTTTGACTGCAAATTTTTGTTTTGTTTACACCACATTTACTGGCGTTAACAACATACCGAATGCGCCTTGACTGCGTTGGACATACGCACAGAGTTATGTCGGCGTCACGCCGACGCGAATCGCTGCAGTAATCACAATATTTCGCATTCAAGCATTTCTGACTCATTATTTCCGCCAATTTACTAAGCTGTCTTGAGCCATGTGACTTTTTAGAGTTGAAAAGAGTGAAAGAAATCAAGCAAAAAGACAAATAAATATTAGCAAGTTGTATTTTATCAGTTTCAAGTGAAAGAATACATCTTAGTGTTGATAAATATCAAAAAATCTCATATTCGGTCGTGGACGAATGTGTCTTCCATTACTCTGGCCTTAAGAAATGATTCAATTTCTTTTTGATTTTCTACTATACTTTGATCAACTTGTAATCAGCGGGAATTGTTAGGCTTGACACTTCGCCGAAAAGTAGACCCAAGTTAAGGTGGTATTGGAGGCATTTTCTAGAAATTAGGAAATGGTTTGAGCATGTTTTAAGCAGATCGATTGAGTAGGGTAAAGTACACTGATCAATATGCCTTTTGTTTGGACCAAATCGGACATACGGTTTCCATAATACATCAAATTATACTTTCTTTGCATCTTATTGTTTTTATCAATAATCAATACAGTTAATGAGCTAAAAGGACTGTAAAGGCTTATTAATATGTAATTTTTACCAATATTTTGCCCAAAATTAAAGCAAAAATGATCATGGTACTTTTATTTTGCATACTTTTGCCCTGAAACTTGGTCAAAGTGTTTCTAATATGTTCCAATGTATTGTATAGTGAAGCTGCTCCTAATTTGCATATTTGCATAATTAATTAGCATTTATGTAAATAAGCTCATTAATTATGCAAATATAGATACAGGGTGTTCCAAAAGTTTCTTTACCATTTTGAACCGTCATTTCCACAAGACGTGGCCGGGCGAAATCAAAATACATATATAAGGACTAGGAGTAAATTCATACAATTATTTGGATACCAAACATGATATACTATCCTTCATTATTTTTAATAACATACACGACCAATAAAAAAAATTCTCCCTTCAGGCTATCAAGATATGGTAAAGGGACTTTTGTGACACCCTGTATGTAGGCCACTGACTATACCAGGCCAAAATGATGTATAATTGGTGGGAAACTGTCCCCTCCCCCTGACAAATGTACCCTCCCATCCCCTGACATGCCAGTGAAAGTTAGAATGTGTGTCAACATTACAAATATAGCAAAAAAAATTGGGTTAAAAAAATTAACCGATATACATAACATTAGATCATATATTGTGGTTTTAAATAGCTTTTTAAAGTGCTTGATTGTACTTAAGCCTCCAGCATACTTTCCTGCCGCTTGCCGCTGCGGCAAGCGGCAGGGCGTTTCAACCAATGACAAGCCTTTATTGTGTCCGTTTGTCTGCAATGCGCGTCCGCCACGCCGCTCAACGGCAAGCGGCAGGGTAGTATGAAACCAGCATTAGGCTAGCTATCTCACCTCTTTCCAGTATTATAAACAGTATTCCACCAGGTTCCAATAACTCATACATGTTTCTGACCGCGTCCTCTATATCACCCATATAATATATGGCGTGAAGATTGGCAATGAAATGATACTTGCGCTCTGCTCCAGCGGATCTCACAAACTCTTGGTAGGTTTGGTTACGCCATTCAAATTCAATCCCGCTAAAATCATCGCTTTCGGTGTGTATCCGTGCCTGGTATTCGGAGATCTTTTGTGTGCTCGGTTCAACGACAGTTGCCGATATTCGAGGAAATTTGGTTTTCAATTTCTTCAGTTGTAAAATTTCTTGATTACCTGGAGAGGAAAAATGTTAGCTTTGTAGTGGATGTTTGAATACATACATGTTGGTACTATAGACCCAGTAGCAGGTGCCAAGCCAAGAGCTTGCCCAGGGTGTATGTGTTTGTAAGGGGAGGTTCAGGGCCAGATTTACAATTGTAAGGGGGTGTTCGTTCGGGGCAAGATTTACCATTGATCTAGATGGACTTCATATCTTGGGGCCCCAGACTGAAGACAAATGTATTTTACAATAAGTTACAGTGGATTTTAAGACTTACAAAGAGCTATGCAGTGTCGTACATTTTGGTGAGATAGACCCCAAAATTGTAAATGTTGCAGAAAATGTTCTGGAAATAGGCCCCCCCCCCCCAAAAAAAAAATCTGAGATTTCTTCTTTTTTTTTAACTTTGCGCTATACGCTCGTAAGATCAGTCTTTTGCCAATAAAATTAAATCAAGAAATATTGGAAGAAAAAAATATAAAAATTGGGGAAAAATTTAGTAACAAAAATACAACAATGTAAGATTCTGAAAATATAATAGAGGGTATGCAATACGACATCACTTATAACAGAGTCATCCTCATTTAAATAAAATTCTGTCTTCCATAAGGTACCACAGGAAAATTTGCATGATAATATACAATAAAACGTGTGATAGGTATGAATGGTTGTGGAATCGATCTAGAGACCTGTCCCTCTGTCATCTTAAGTTATCTTAGAACTGTCCTCCAGCATGGCTGCCATTTCAATTGTTGTTTCCGTTCCGGTCGGTTTATTGCATACACTCTATAACATGATAAAATTGGATGGGTTTTTACACCGAATGCAAAATTTATTGGTCTCGCTGTGAGTTTTAAAATAATGGATTCAACTTTGTCTCACCCAATATTCTAAACTAAAAGCTTGAACAATAAATTTGTGCACTGGGTTAAAACCATCCAATTTTATATCAAACTTGGGTTGTAGCTACATTACAGGTACCGTATTGGTGGTGTCCAAGGCAGGGTTGTCACCAGGACCAAAAAAGTACTGGTTAAAATCTTTTTAGTGAACGCTAGGGATTGGGGAATAGGCTTTGAGGGTACCACCCCACTAAAAAAATAAATTCTTGCTCTTTTTATGATGAAATATCATCATCATCGACTTTTTTTTTTTTGAATTTTTTTTTTTTGGTGAGTGCCGGACGTCCAGCGTAGTGACAACCCTGGTCAAAGGTCATGTCACATAATGGAGATTAAAAGTCCTGTTTGTTTGTTTACCACTCATACAGTTTGACATCTAGCTGTTATATTATCTTTCCGAATAGTCTGAATTTTAAGCTTACCTAACCCTTAACCTAACCCTAAACCTAAACCTTACCCTAACCCTAACCCTAACCCTAAAAATTTGGACTAGTGGTGGTTAGGACTGACAGTGTTTCCGACTGACAGGAAGACCTCACCTTCACCACTGCCCACACCAAGTACACACAGCGGTCGGTCATCAAGTTCATCACCAATTGCAAGCCTTTCTGATAAAACCTTCACTACTTTTGATCCAAATTTTTCCTCTGCCCATTTTGCAAGCACTTCCTGGTAGTTGGTGTACCGATGAAATGTTGTTAAAACTGACCAATAGTGGTCAAGATTGCAGTGCAATTGTTGCAATGGTTTTCTGTTTTGGAAAATTGGTGTAGCCATTATGTCCAGCAATGAGGTCAAAGATGTATTAGTACAACATTGAACATGTAGGTGTAAACAGAGTTGCCAATTGTTCAGCCCATTTGCTGAGAAATCACACAAATTATACCCAAAATCCACCCAAAAGTGGATTGCCTGGTGGCAACTGGTTGCCTGATCTCTGGTGAGGACAAACTATATTTCTGATAACAATTTCAAAGTCCAAACTGCAGATGGAACATGCCATTGAAGGCATTAGGATACATGCATAAGGTAAAAAAAAACAAGTTTGTTTCCTGTATAGCGCGCACACATTTCGTTTTTGACAGCTTATTGTGCGCATTTGAATTTTTTTTCACTTACAAGGAAAAAAAAAGAGAAAAAAAACAACACGCAAAAATCACAAAAAAATAATATAAAACGCTACTGGAGTAAACATTTACACATTACACAACAAATAAACAATATAAATATTCTTGAATATGAAGAAATACGATTTGTGTGTGTGTTGGAGAAACCCATTGTAAATTGCCATTCCAATTTGCAGCAAAAGGGTATTTTTTCCCATTTCAAGACAATTAAAAAAAATGCATTTCGCATTAATTAGACTTTTTGGACCTGCTACAGGAAATAAACAAGGTTTTTTTGGCCTAATGATATTTTGTTTTAAAATCTTTTCATCATAATTTAAAATGCAAAGATTGTCAAAGGAAAAAAAACTTTCAGGAAGTACAAAATTAGGGTAGGTATTCTTTTGTGCAGAAAATTTTTTTAAAAAAGAAGAAAGAAGAAAAAGTATTTCTAGTTTTCAGAATTTTGTGCAGGCAGTCGACAACAACAACCAGGCAGGGGCGTTTATTCTTCCGTTAATCGCCCCCAAAGGGGAGGGAATAATTTTACCCCTTTGGGGAAGAATTTTGTATTTTGAGAAAGAAAAAAAAGAGAGGTCAAAAACAGAAGAAAGTCAACAGGATTCAAGGAAAATTAAAAATAAAATTAATAAATTTGGGGGAAAATGTATAACGGGAACATCATCGAACATGTATTATTATGTTTTATGGTATTTTTGGAATGAAATAGATGGTCACTTGAATTCATCAAGTGTCATTTAGGGAAGAAATATAATGGGTACAATAACATTATAGCATACATGTAGTGGTCCCTTGGCTTTTACTCATTCCCATCCCAAAAATGATAATTTGAGGGAAACCATGGACTTTATCATAAAACAGGGAAAAGTTGGGTCAGTAATTCTTCCCTGCTTGGGCAATAGTGACTAGTGGTCATACTATAGGTACCGGTAATAATACATTTGGGATTCTAAGGGAAGAACTATCAATTAGTTAACAGCTCTATTGTCCAAGTTTATCTTCCCTTTTAAACCTCAGCTTCAGATCCAAATCCTTGATTATTCTTCCCTAGATGCAATAGTTCAGTGGCATTCTCTGAACTCTGCAACAGAAGAATTTTAATTCTAAGGCTTTATAAATCAGGGGCATGCAAGTCACCACATATATAAAAGAGTTGAAAACGCAAAAACCAGATAGCAAAAACTCAAAACACCTAGCAAAAAGCTGCAATTTGGGAAGATCCTATACTTTTATACAGAGCAAGTGTACTGGTACAAAAAAAAAAGCTGAAAATCAAAACAAAAAAGCTGAACTCTCACACCCCTGTAAATAATAAATCACAGCTAGCTCTGAAAATAATAAAGAGCCTAGAGGTGTTTACCAGCCTGTCTTCCCTTTGAATCATTAGTCCTTAGATGCAATGGTTCAGTGTCCAGACTGTACCATAGGAAAGAATTTGATGTTTTTAGGGAAGACAGAATAGAACAACTCACAACACACCTATGTTCAGTCAGGGAAGGGAGGGAACAAGAAAATAAGGAAAAGTATGTATGTAGATAGCACCCAGGGGAGGCACTTGAATATGAAAGTGACATACCTGTGCCCACCAGCGTATGAAACTAGGGGTGTATGAAACTAGGGGTCTATCGGTGTGGAAATGTTTAGAAAAAAGGGGGTCATTCAGTGTTGGTAATGTAAAAAATGGAGTGATTTTGTATGGGAGCACCTAAAATTTCACATCATTGACAATCTAAAATAGCTTTTTACCCAATTTTACAGTACAACATAGACAAAACTCATTTATTTTGCTCAAATTGTGTGTGAAGCACGCCGAAATTTCAATTTTGAGGACTAATTGTTCAAGAAAGGGGGTCATTCAGTGTAGGCTACTGAAAAAAACAGGGTCATTAATTGGGTGTACGATTTGCCAAAAATAACGGGTGTTTTCATGGGCTCATGGCGATGTAAATATATGGAAGTGCCCCGAGATAGCAAACTTGTGGGGTAGCATGTTCCTCAAACTTGGTGGGTGCATCTTGACCCCAGGCAGAACAAGTTTGTATTGGTTAGTGGGTCAAGGTCAACTGAGGTCATCCAGGGGTCATCTGAGGTCAAATGAGCAAAACTGTCGTATGGGCATGAAACTTGGTGGGTACAGTCAACATTTGGGGTCAAATTTTTGGAAGGTCATTTTGGGGTCATCGGGTGTCACCTAGGGTCAGCTACCAACCTGTTGCGCATTCGACTCCAAGAACAATCGCTTTCCCACCAAAAAAGCGTACAGCCACAGTACCATTGGTGCTCTTGTTTGGGTTTTCAGTCGGGGAAGAATCTGGGGACGGATGTGACACCACGCGGAAGGGTGAGGGAATAATTTCAATTTTCTGGAAGAATAGACACCCCTGGTACCAGGATAAAGGTGATGCTGCTGAATAGTAATTTGGTTTTTAATTTTTTCCTTCTTCAACTATTTACTTCCTTTGCCATGGTCCATAAAAATACAGCACTAATTTATTTGGATTAAAAAATATTGTCCTGTTTTGCCAAGTGAAACATAGCTAAATCCTAATCATTTAGTTAGTTGTAACTGGAAATGAAAGTCAAAATTTAATATTTGGTCAATTTGTGGAAATAGGGCCAATGCGTTTTTAGGGCGTTTTCATATGCTGTGACAAATCAAGACCAAAGACTTGTATGAAGACTAATTCCAAGTTATATAATCTAATTTTTGCAAAACACATTTCCTAATCTTTTACATAACCAATTATCAAAAATAACATAAAATTTTAAAATTATGAGCTAACTCTTAGCCTATACACAAGATTTTGAATGCTTAGATTTGTTCCAAGTCTTAGAATTTTGTGACTATAGTATAATTGTTAGAAAACATGTACAATTGAATGTGTTGGCCTATTTTCCCTCAAATTGCAAAAATATTAAAATTTGACTTTTATTGCCAGTTGGAACTACCTAAAGGATTAAGATATATTGTTTAGCAAAACAAGGTAATATTTGTTTTATTACAAAAAATAAGTGCTGTATTTTTCTAAAACAGGTAGGCCCTGCGTCACTTAGTGGGTCTGAGAAATTGTGAAAAAAGTAAGATTAACAGCATGAATTTGTAAATTGTAAAATTATTATGTATGCTGATGACACCCCTCTGCTCTATTAAATGATTTAAATACTTTGGAAGGTATTCTCAAGTTTAATCTTATAGTACTGCTAATTGTCTACATACATATCAAAATGATGCACTTGTCGACTACTTCTTGTGTCTTTTTTTTTCATAATAGCTAGGAATAAATACCAGAATCATCTGAAGTGGAGATCATGCTATAAGATTAAACTTGAGAATACCTTCCAAAGTATTTAAATCATTTAATAGAGCAGAGGGGTGTCATCAGCATACATAATAATTTTACAATTTACAAATTCATGCTGTGAATTTATATAAGAAATAACAAAGGTCCTAAGATACTGCCTTGGGGTACACCAATATTTGTTTAAAATGAGAGGCAAAGCTCAATTTATATAGCTTAAACAGTGACGCCGTGTCCTATACTGTACAAGCCTGTTCTGCATACAGTTATTTTTGTGATTGGGATCGAGCTGTGGGTTGATGATTTCACGGTTGTAGATTTCCTTATAATTAAGCTTTTATATTATCATGTACATTCCGGAGTCGTGGTGTTTAATTCACAGGCCTATTGTCAAACTGCGAAATGTGCAAAAACCAAACGCCGCAAAATTATTTTTAGTCTTATACAGTTGTCTCTATTTTGATACTATTAGAATATCACACGGATTATCCAAGTAAAATCTGTCTTCACCGGCATCACTTTTCTCAACACGTGCATTACTTCTAAGAAAGTCCATAACCTGATTGAAGATCTCATCGGAGACAGATTCTTTGAAGTTGATAGCGCATGTAAAAAAATCCAGCAGCAGTTTAGCTGCAGGTGTTTCCTGTTGGCTGAAGCAGGCAGTTATATCAGTTGTTTCTGTGTATACAGATTGAGTATAGGACATCTGATTCTTGGTCAGGACATGTGTGATATCTGCGGAGCAAGTCAGATCATTTGCAATTCCTGTTGCCAATTCATTAGTTGATGGAGAAGTCAGCTCTTTCAGAGCTACGGTGTGTTGATCTGGGAAAATCATTGGAAGTTTTCCTGCATGTTCTATATAAGAAAAAAAAAAAAAGTAAGGAAGATTATTGTTCACATGCAGTGGTATTCTTTAAGGAATGATGTGATTTCTATTTGATTTTCTGCTATAATTTGATTAGCTCGTAATTTGTGGGAATTGTTAGGCTTTTACCACTACACTGAAAAGTAGACTCAAGTTAAGAGTGATAGTGTGCATGTTAAAGAAAATAGACAATGTAGAGGACTTAATAATTAATAATATATGATGCTTCTGGAGAGATTTCACAAGACAATTTTCAAAATAAAATATATTGATATTAATCTGCGATGTTATAAGGCCTGCTGATTATGAGTTGATCAAACTATAGTTCCTGATAAGCATTGAACTCCAGCCAAAATCCAGAAAATCTAGTGTTTATTCCTAGGTAGGCTTCGTAGGGGTTTGCTGGGTATCGTTTTACACCAGAACTCAACTTGATTATGGGTAAAAATGGCCCGGCAATTCCATTTCAAATCTGCTATACACCTGTGGAAGATTTAAGAAAAGTAATCCACAGAAGAAGTATGTTTTTTTAAATGGAATCGGCTGGGGTTAATATTTTTTAAACCCATACTCCCCCTGATATGCCTTAGTCAATTTTTGATAAATAAAAATATGTTATTAATCATGATGAACACATTCAGTTTAACTTGAAATTGTACTGATGTTTATTACATCAAAATACTAGTAAATGGTTATAAAAAGTTTGTATAATTAGTGACAGTAAAAGTCAAGAATAATAATTAGACTTTTATGCTTAAATATAATAGCCAGAGTATGTACAATGGGCAAGTGGACTATGGAGAAGTCTAGTGAAGACATTTAAGCTAAATCATCCACAGCTCAGGGGGACTGTGAATTTCAAAATGAATGGGTCAGGCTCAATATACAGTGAGCAAAGAATTAAGGTAGCAGTTGTGTTCACCCCTGTATATCCTAAATAAAGACAATTGTGTAAAAAATAAAACATGCAACCGATGCCTGTACTCTTTAGGTCTGATTTAAGACCTTATTTGTTGAAATTGATTGAGAATTAAAGAAACGGTGATCCAAAACCTAATAAAGATACGAAATAAAAAGTTGCACTTTCGTGTTCTAATCAATGAAAGCACACGATGCTAGTTTTTCGTGCTAATCAATGAAAGCACGGCGCTAGTTCTCTTGTTCGCGAACGTTTTGTGTACAAATCAATAGGACATGCAATGTGGCAAACTGCAACTTTTATAGTTGCATCTTCCTTGGGTTTTTTGATCATCGTGTCTTTATATCTTGAACAATATCAACGAATAAGGTCTTAAATTCAAGCTAAAAGATGCAGCTATTGGCTGTTGGTTCCAATTATGACACATCTGCCTTTGTTTAGGATATACAGGGGGTGAACGTAACTGGTACCTTAATTATTTGGCTTACCGTAGGTTAAAATGCATTATTTATCATATGCTCCCATGCAATTGTTGTGAAGTCATTTTGGGGGCAGGTCAGTCCTGGTATATAGGTACAGTGTCTTCCAAAAGTCTCTTTACCATTTTGAACCATCATTTCCACAAGATGTGGCCAGGCGAAATCAAAATACATAATGTAAGTTCGTACAATTATTTGGATACCAAACATGATATACTATCCTTCATTATTTAATATGACATACAAGACCCCAAAAAAATTCTCCCTTCAGGCTATCAAGATATGGTAAAGGGACATTTGTGACACCCTGTATGCAGGGTTTACTTTAACGCACAAAACACGCATTTATGCGTTCAATGCCTTCAAATCTAATGTCCCAAAGTCCAACGCATACAAAATCTTGAAAACGTACGTGTTCAAATATTGCAAGATTTTAATAGAGAAACACCCGATATTGTGCATTTATTCTCAGCTTTGGCATTTTGGACCTCTGATATGCAGGGCCCATCACATTTTGTCAGCATCAATCCATGCATGTTTTAGTGATTGCGAGTCTCATTTTGCAAATTGGGTTCGGGTCCTTTTTTTGTTTAAATGATGCACCAAATGGCTTCAATTGGACTTTAATTTTGCAAAATTTTCCCTCTCAGGGGGGAACCTCAGATACTCCTATGTGTAGTGGATAAAGAAGTGACCATTTTCGCTTCTGCTTTCCCGGTCTGCTTTCGACATTTGCCAATTTAGGCCTATGTTTAACACAATTTATAGGCCTACAATAATAGGGAAAACGTGACAACGGAATGCTTCATGGACCGTCATGTCACAAATTTTCGGCTTTTTCAACTCTTCAAACTTAAATTTTACACAGTATTAGTGCCAAAATAGTCCACCAAATTGCTTCAATTAGGTCTTTGTTTTGCAAAATTTCCAAGTTCTTAGGGGGAAGATCCCGCTGTGTGGTGATAAACAAATGGCCACTTTCACTTCTGCTCTCGACATTTGCCAATTTATGTTTAACACAATTTATAGACCTACCATAATAGGGAAGACTTGCCGTCCACGAAAGGCTCCATGGACTGCAAATTTCACAAATTTGTCGGCTTTTTCAAACTTTTTAAACTTAAGTTTTACACATTAATACAGCTCAACTGATCGTACTTTTCCTACATTCGACCTTGATGCCAAAATTGTTACTACACCTTTACATTTCATCGAATCTCTTTTTGATGTCTGTCACTTTGAACATCACACTTGAAAGATGTAGAAACTTTATTTTGCAATTTCATAATTTGCATATTATTAGCATATTTGCAAGAAAAACATGAAAATCAATAAATACCTATATTTTCACAATTTCAATAGTTTATTAGAAATTAAGCATGTAGGCCGTTTGTTATGACTTGATGAATGAAGCTGTTAAACAGATTTTGATATTTTTGCTTATTTTTCCTTTTTTGCCCCAAAATGTGTAAAAATCAAAATTTTTTGTATGACCTATATTTTCTTTGAATATTTATAAAATTTCTTAATTTAGGTATAATACAGTGCAGAAAAAGATGTCAAAAAAATCTGTTAAAACAGATTTCCAATAAATTGTTCCATTTTCCATTTTGGGTTAAATACTCAATTTTCATGCGCGGTTATTTGAAACATAAAATGAAAACATGTCCATTGCACTTTTTCCTCGAGATGTACTATAATATCAAGGTTACGGATATATTATAATCCTTCTTATCTTCACTGATCCATCAGATACCTATTGTTATGAATGATCAATGAAAAGGTTCAGAACTGGGCTACTAATGGTCTGTCAAGTATCTATAGTTATTTTCATGACTGTGTCAACTCAAAAATCATGCAAGGTCGAATGTAGGAAAAGTACGATCAGTTGAGCTGTAGTGCCAAAATGGTCCACCAAATCACTTCAATTAGGTCTTCATTTTGCAAAAGTTTCCTACTTCTCAGGGCATTTTTTACATTTTATTTTTTCTTCTAAAATTGCCCCCCCCCCCTTCTGACTGCTCTAGATCCGCCACTGCTCCAAAAACACACACATTGTTTAAAATGTCTTCAAAAATAATATTATAATAATACCCCTTGGGAAATGTTTTGACCCCTTCAGAGGAAAAATTCACAATTGAAAGGGTCCAAAAAATTTGAAAATACCCCTTCAGCAAAATGCTTAAAGAAAACCCTGCCTGTATGTAGGCCACTGACCATACCGGGCCAAAATCCCTCCCCCTGGCAACTGTTCCCCTCCCCTCCCCTCCCACTGACAACTGACCCCTCCCTTCCCCTCCCCTGGCAACTGCTCCCTCCCTCCCCCTGACAACTGTCCCCTCCTCCCACTGACAACTGTCCCCCTCCCTCCCCTGGCAACTGTCCCCTCCCTCCCCCTGGCAACTGTCCCCTCCCTCCCCTGGCAACTGTCCCCTCCCTCCCCTGACAACTGTCCCCTCCCCTCCCCTGGCAACTGACCCCTCCCTCCCCTGGCAACTGTCCCCTCCCTCCCCTGGCAACTGTCCCCTCCCTCCCCTGGCAACTGTCCCTCTCCCCTCCCCTGACAACTGTCTCCCTCCCTCCCCTGGCAACTGTCCCCTCCCTCCCCCTGACAACTGTCCCCCTCCCTTCCCCTGGCAACTGTACCCCTCCCTCCCCTGGCAACTGACCCCCTCCTCCCCTGGCAACTGTCCCCTCCCTCCCCTGGCAACTGTCCCCTCCCTCCCCTGACAACTGTCCCCCTCCCTCCCCCCTGGCAACTGTACCCCTCCCCTCCCCTGGCAACTGACCCCCTCCCCTCCCCCTGGCAACTGTCCCCCCCCTCCCCTGGCCCCCCCCCTCCCACTGACAACTGACCCCTGACATGCCAAGTGCTTGATTGTACCTAGCTATCTCACCTCTTGCAAGTATTATAAACAGTATTCCACCAGGTGCCAATAACTCGTACATGTTTCTGACCGCATCCTCTATATTACCCATATAATATATGGCATGAAGATTGGTAATGAAATGGTAGTTGCGCTCTGCTCCAGCGGATCTCACAAACTCTTGGTAGGTTTGGTTATGCCATTCATATTGAATCCCGGTAAAATCACTGCTTTTGGTGTGTGTCCGTTCCTGGTATTCAGAGATCTTTTGTGTGCAACTGTCCCTCTCCCTCCCCCTGGCAACTGTACCCCTCCCTCCCCTGGCAACTGTCCCCTCCCTCCCCCTGACAACTGTCCCTCCCCTCCCCTGACAACTGTCCCCTCCACTCCCCTGACAACTGTCCCCCTCCCTCCCCTGACAACTGACACCCCCCCTCCCCTGGCAACTGTCCCCTCCCTCCCCTGACAACTGTCCCCTCCCTCCCCTGGCAACTGTCCCTCCCTCCCCTGGCAACTGACCCTCTCCCCTCCCCTGGCAATTGTACCCCTCCCTCCCACTGACAACTGACCCTCCCTTCCCCTGGCAACTGACCCCTCCCTCCCCTGGCAACTGCCCCTCCCTCCCCTGACAACTGTCCCCCTCCCTCCCCCTGGCAACTGTCCCCTCCCTCCCCTGACAACTGTCCCTCCCTCCCCTGGCAACTGTACCCTCCCTCCCACTGACAACTGACCCCTGACATGCCAAGTGCTTGATTGTACCTAGCTATCTCACCTCTTGCAAGTATTATAAACAGTATTCCACCAGGTGCCAATAACTCGTACATGTTTCTGACCGCATCCTCTATATTACCCATATAATATATGGCATGAAGATTGGTAATGAAATGGTACTTGCGCTCTGCTCCAGCGGATCTCACAAACTCTTGGTAGGTTTGGTTATGCCATTCATATTGAATCCCGGTAAAATCACTGCTTTTGGTGTGTGTCCGTTCCTGGTATTCAGAGATCTTTTGTGTACTTGCTTCAACAACAGTTGCCGATATTCGAGAGAATTTGGTTTTCAATTTCTTAAGCTGTAAAATTTCTTGATTACCTGGAGAGGAAAAAATGTTAGCTTTGTAGTGGATGTTTGAATACATGCATGTTGGTACTATAGACCCAGTAGCAGGTGCCAAGCCAAGAGCTTGCCCAGGGTGTATGTGTTTGTAAGGGAGAGGTTCAGGGCCAGATTTACCATTGTAAGGGGGAGGGGGTTCAGGGCCAGATTTACCATTGATCTAGATGGGCATCATATTTTGGGACCCCAGAATTAAGACATTCTCTTTTTCATTGTTAATATTAAAATGCTTTAAGGTTATACACAATTTTCCGAAGGCAAATGGGATGCACATAGCCCCCTTTAAAATGATATATTTCTGGAAATAAATATCGTAGAAAGCAAACGCATACTGCGTCTAAAAGCTGAAAGTGTAAGGCTTATTATTATGCTTGAATTTTTTACGTAGCTCATAAAGAAATGTATTTTTCAAGCATTTGAATTTTTGTTCAATTTTTTGAGCATGAAGATTTTTAGGAACAAGGCCATAATTACTCAATGGAAGTTTGGATTTTTTTGGGAACTCTGATACACACTACAAACAAGTCAATAAAAGAATGTGCATATTCATTCTTGATATTGGTTGTCTCGATTTGTTTCAGTAAGCTTAAATTTTCGCCGATTTTGAAGGAAAATGATGTCCACTTTTATGTCTTTTTGTAACCAGTAATTATAATTCCGTGCACGATTTCCTAGACATAATTCTGACCTACATTATTTCTATATACCCTCATCTACATGCAGGTGCTATTTAAATTCTTGTTATGATGGAAGAAAATTGAGATATTGGCTATTTTTGTGACTTCCAGCTGCTAAATTGGCTTGTTTCGCGATAAACTGGCCCACAGTCTCGGTTTCGGTTCCATCTCTGGATAATGTAACAATAAATAATTACATAATGCCCTATGAAAAAAATGCCAAAGTCCTGTAACCCCCCCCCCCTTATTTTCCTCAATGCCAAAAACCCATTCCTCTTTATCCACAAATTGACGCCACTGATTACACACACAGTCAACCATGCAGCAATATAGAAACATACTCGTATTATTAGTGAATGTGAAAGTCCATTGAGGGCTGATTCCTCGACTGGTCCAATCTGTTTGAGATATCCCTTCCAAATAATCGTTCAACGAAGCCTGGTGATTCCGATGTCAATTACGAAAGCCCCGCCCCAGTTTCAATTCAAATATGGTAGCACAAAGCTATGCCGCGGGATGTGACGCAAGATCGGATGGGACACTTGTTAACAACTGAGAGGTATTGAGCTCAAGTGGCACGCGTCTGATAGACCCATGGTACGCGCAGTAATAAAAGGCAACCACTCGACTCGGACTTAGGCCTATAATTGGGTCTTACTTGGCTTTCTGGTTGAACGCCTGAAAAAAACCAAGAAATGTGAGAAATGAGCAAAAGCTGAAATTGTCAAATTTCCGTATTTTAAGAATGCCTTTTGGTCACGTGAATTCGGAGCTGCTGTATCCAAAAAAAAAGGAAAAAAAGGGGGTGGGTCTTGCCCGGAGAGCATACCCATATGGTCATTTGTGTTAAGTGCCCCCCCCCCCCCCGAAGCTTCCAACGCTTAAAATTCAATTTTAATATCATGAATCACATTTTATTTGGGATTTTACCAAGAGAAGGTGCTAGGCATACATACTCATGTTTGAATCTGGCAACACAAGACCTTTGAACTTTTGAGGTAGTCTAGTGTCCCTGTTCAGTTTTGCATGCATTTAAATAGGAATTGTTTTACACACTTTTAAATCTAATGTTTATGAAGCACGTTTTCCTTCAATAGTTTGTCAAGTTACGTCAAATGTCATATTCTATATTATTTGGCAATAGTATATTTTGCCCATAGTACGTCCAAAGTTGTAATTTGTTGTTTTGATCGCAAAGGTCGCATATTTTTATTCCCGACTTGACTGCCCCGGTGCCCGAGGGCTTCGCAAAGCTTGTGTGCCATATCATTTGGGTATCGATACTACCCTTGAGTGTACCAACATTTTGGAAGTCTATGAATTTTCTGACTATCAATACTTTGGACAATCGATAACGGGCCTAAAGATTGACAGTGGAACAGGTCTCTAGTTCGATTCCACAACCATTCTTACATATCACCTGTTTTATTGTATTATCATGCAAATTACCTTACAGAAGCCAGAATTTTATATAAAATGAGGATGACTCTGTCATGAGTGACTCTGTATTCCTAAACTATCTTACTTTGGGGGTGATTTGAAGTGACTTCCACTTAAGATCAGTCTGGTATTTATTCCTAGCTATTACGATAAAAGAGAGGTACATGTAGCAGCCGACAAGTGCATCCTTTTGATATGGATGTACATAATTTACTTTATACCTACCTTCAAGATGATATCATTGATTCCCGCAAAGGAGTAAAAAATATTTAATTTTGTAGGGGTATGTCAGGGGTATTTAGTTTACAGAAGGGTGTTTATTTTCAATTTTCAGAAGGGGGTTTAATATAAATTTTTTAATAACTTGCCATAACATTTATATTGTGAATTAAAAAAAAAAAATCTAAATTATTTGATATCAGAAGGGCATTCCTCAAATTCAAAATGCAAGTTGGTGTGTCTGATGTGGTCTTAGGTCCCACAAAAAATACTGTGCAAGGTGTGTGACCGAGCCCTTAAGGTAATAAGGTGAAAGGTGTATGCACACTCCTCCCTACACCATACATAAATTTTCCCTATTATGAAATGAAAAAGAAAAAGTAAATTAAGTTCGGCAAAGGTTGGGCTTGAACCCACGCCACGCCGCTATCATGGATACAGTATCGTCCTACATTCAGGGCCTTAGACCGCTTGGCTATTGTTGGTAGCCATCTTGAAATTTATTTGAACATAATCACAACTTCAACATAGCATGTGGCAAGCAAGACAGAAAACGTACCATATTTTAGAATTTTATCTGCTTAAAAACATTAATGTGTATAACTCTAAGTTCTTGATAATTGTGTGTTCTACATACATAAATACGACAATACATGGGCCTATATACATGCACAATACATTTATTTTGACTCTCCGGACTGCCGTGCAGACTGCACATGGCTATATTGATCAGTATATGGAGCTTTTTTTTTTGTATAGACGTTCTGGGTGTTTCCATTTATATACAAAATCCACATTAGACCCCAAAGTTTATTTCAGAAAATAAAAGAGTAGAAAGATTACCATAAAAACGAAACAATAATCTTTGGCGGGGTCTAATGTAATTTTTACATAGAATTTTCAAAAAATTTTCTGCCTTTATTTTCACTAAATTAAAAAAATATTTTTTGGCATACATAAAATTAAAATAAAATTCTCTGCCTCCTAAACCACATCAACTGTAGCATGCTTGGGTATCACAAATCTATATGATGTACAGTTAATATTCATGTATTCTTTTATACAAGGATGCTTGTTTTTGCACAAAAAATATTTCATTGAAAACCCCTCACTCGGCTATTTCAAAAAGGTAATCAGGCATCCTAGAATGTGCAACAAATTAGCATTAAAATTTTTCTTATTTTAACAGCATTCTAGAAACACTTGGAGTTTGGCGCAGAGAGGAGTGGTGTACAATTTATAGCATACAATGTTATGAGGGCAATAACATTATTAACATTATTTGTATTGTATCATGCCTTGAACCTTGATCATTCTATAGTTGGACATCATGCTAACAAAAACAACCTAATTAAACTTGAAGTGTAGATTAAGCATTTTTACATACAGGTGACGATGGTCCTCCCACTTTTCCGATAAATAATTTATTTCTTAAAATGTAAAACTTGCAGTTTACTAAATAAGGGTTAGAATGAAAGCTACTTTCGGGGGGATAATTACTAGTAGTCAATCTCTTTGAGAAGCTCTAGGCCTACAGATTGTAAATTATTTTAGTTAAATGTATTTTACAATAGGTTACAGTGGATTTTAAGACTTACAAAGAGCTACGGAATGGCGTACATTTTGGTGAAATGGACCCCCAAAGATGTCAATGTTGCGGAATATGTTCTGGCAATAGGGCCAAAAAAAAAGTCCCTAGATTTTTTTTTCAATTTTTTTGGGCTATACGCACATAAGATCAGTCCATTTTGACCAAAAAATCAAATCAAGAAATATTGGAAGAAAAAAATATAAAAATTGGGGGAAAATTTATTTGAAAAAAAATACAACAATGATAAAATTGGATGGTTTTTACACCCAATGCAACCCCGGGAATGCAACTCGCTGGATTTGACTTTGTCTCATCCAATATTTGAAAACTCATAGCTCGACCAATAAATTTGTGCATTGGGTTCAAACCATCCATCAAACTTGGGTCATAGCTGCATCATGATGAAAATATACTAGTGTGGACTGGGTCTTATTGACACTTTTCCAAATTAACTGTCATAGATGTCTCTCACCATTGGTCAAACACCTTAAGGATTGAGCTAACTTGTCTGCTCAATATAAGATACAATTTCATGACTCCACAAATAGAGGTATATTTTTCCCTACACATTTTGAAAGAGAAAGCCTTAGGCCATGTAGTGCTCCCGATGTATACATCCTTTTCTGCTGATTTCCATGTAGCCGGGGGGCACTCAGAATTATACTTGTATGGATCTGCGTGAAAGGAAACACGGATTTAGGGTGGTTTTGAAAAGCATAACGAGGATCTGCGCAGATGATCTGCGAAGATCCGTGATTAGGGTCTCAAAACACCAGAGATGTCAACAAGTCATTTTTTGCAAGTCAAGTCCAAGTCCTTTTGTCCAAGTCCCAAGTAAGTCAAGTCATTTTGAAAAAGTTGCAAGTCAAGTCAAGTCACAAGTCATCAAATCAAATCACAAGTCAAGTCACAAGTAAGTCACAACTTGTCACAAGTCAGTCACTACAAGTCCTCCAGTTTTGTGTTTGCTGGGACAGTACTCCGAGTTTTCAACCCAACATACTTTTACTTCCTACGCCGATCCTGTGTCGCTGAATGAGGGCACTATTTATTTATGTATTTATTTATTTCCAGTTCAGGTTATGCGGACACGAGGCCCGCCAGCGGATAATTCATTAATGTAATTGTAGGCCTATTAATATTCATAAATTCTATCCATAAATTTCAATTTACAGGAAAGTAACCTCAGACTTGCGTTGCAGTCCAAGTCAAAGTCCAAGTCCAAGTCATTTTGTCTAAGTCACGTAATTTTGCAAAAGTTGCAAGTCAAGTCACAAGTCCCCAAAATAGTGACTTGAGTCAGACTCGAGTCCAAGTCACACGACTCAAGTCTACATCTCTGCAAAACACTCATTTTATTAGAAGGGGTATTTTTTAAAGAATGCTCTTCGCTTAAATATGGTAGTTTTTTAAAGTTACCCAATTAACAGCCATTTGTGGTGACATATTTATCAAGTTATTCGACACAAAAGAGTGGTTTCCAAGCGATTTTACACACCAGATTAAAAGAAATTTGGAGCCGACTTCAACAGCACCTTGAATAGCCAATCATCATCACTGACTGACACTCGTACTGACACACGCAATGCCTATCCTTGTTTAGGGGGGAAATTTCAAGCCAATTCCTCACTTACATGTAGGGTGTTTTTTGAATGTATCTCCTTGTTAAGGGGGAAATTTCAAAAAAATTCCTTGCTTAGGGTGTTTTTATTTGAGTAAAATCCTTGTTAGGGTTAGTTTGACAAAATTTTGACATCCTCGCTTAGGATCATTTTTTAATGTCGATTCACACGGATGCTTACAACTTTTATACATATGAGTGCCCCCCGGCATGTAGCTTACCTTCACCACTGCCCACACCAAGTACACACAGCGGTTGGTCATCAAGTGTATCACCAAGCCTTTCAGACAAAACCTTCACTACGTTTGATCCAAATTCTTCCTCTGTCCATTTTGCAAACACTTTGTGGTAGTTGGTATACTGATAAAATGTTGTGAAAACTGACCAACAGTGGTCAAGATTGCAGTGCAATTGTTGCAATGGTTTCCTGGTTTGGAAAATTGATGTAGCCATTATGTCGTCAAATTCTAGTACAACATGTATAACATGTGTAAACACGAGTTGCCAATTGTGCAGCCCATTTGCTGAGAAATCACACAAATCACTCAAAAATCCACCCAAAAGTTACTTGGAAATAACTGTTTGGCTGATCTCTCTGCAACATTTCTGGTGAGGACAAACTATATTTCTGATAAAAATTTCATAGTCCAAACTGCAGATGGAACTTGCCATTGAAGGCATTTAGGAACATGCATAATGATATTTTGTTTTAAAAAAGTAGTTGTAATAATGTTCCATACATCACCTGTTTTATTTCATAAATAACAGTATGTTTACACATCACACCACACTTCACAATGCATTAAAACCATCTGTAGCAGGGATTTTCTATTCAATAAGGCAACAGTAGCTGTTTTAAAATATGGCAACTACAAAACAGGGCATGCCCCAAATGTACTTTATTTATACCATTAAAATAGCCTCATGCTCACTGCAAATGTGCTTAGAAGCTAGGGTCTCATTGAAAACCACTGCGCCTCTGAAAGTACACACTGGGCTGACCTTTGACTGCCCAGTTACCATATAAGGTAAATGACTTTAATGTCTCAAACTTGTGATGCTTGTCACCAGTGCTCATTGATACTTTTGTACACAAAAAACAGATGAGCTGATAGACTTCAACTAAATCTTTCCTGCAAAGCGCAAATTGTTACACACATGCATGTGGTTAGGGGCAGGATAAGTAAAACTTTAAGACTGGTGCAAGTCCATGCAAAGTTTTAGTTTATGCTGAGGTTTATGATTGAATACTTTAGAATTGAAGGTTGTATACAGGGTTTGTCATATTCATCATATATAAGAAGCTGCATGAGTAAATAAAATCATGTGCATTGATCTTCCTTTTAAAATATTAAGACAATTTAAATAGCCAAGAAGTATCCAAGATTTTAATAAGAGTTTTTTCATTATTATTCAACAAATATAGTGAATTAACCTAAAAAGTGTGCACCAAATCGCACCATTTGACTGTCATTTTTGAAAAATTTTCCACAGCTGAGGGGCGGCACATCCCCCCTCAGACGCCCCCCTGCTCGCGCGAGCGCGTCGCTGGGCGTTTACGTGCATAATTTGCCCCACCACAAAAATAACCCACCAGCCGCCACTGATCATCACAATCAGATCGCATCAACTAGGCCAGTTGCAGCCAAACCTGGTGCAGACACTTGGATCGTAACCAATTTTCTGTGCAGCTCCCAAAATTCCATTGGGTGAAGGAAATTTTTTGATAACCAAACAACTTATCACCAATTTTTTGAAAGCAGGAGGAAACCAGAGATCCCAGAGAAAACCTGCGAGAGCGAGCATGGAATCGGGATAAACCAAATGCACATACAGTCCTTGGGCACGGCCGGGGCTTGAATCTGGGATCTCAATGGTGAAAGGCGAGGGAACTACCGCTGCACCAACTTGCTCCTCCGTTTGAAATGCAAAAAGTCTGAAAGGAAAAAAACCTTTCAGAAATTACAAAATTAGGGTAGGTATTCTTTTGTGCAGGAAAATTAAGAAAGAAAAAAAAGAAAGAAGAAAAAGTATTTCTAGTTTTCAGAATTTTGTGCAGGCAGTCGACAACAATAAAAACTTCTTTATTTTTTAGTAATATGTGTCGGGAAGGATTTCTGTCCATTTTAAGCTGAAATAAGGTAAAAGAAAGAAACCCCATTTGGCAATTTAACATGGAATTCTATGGAGTGTGGGGCTTAATGTTGTATGTCCTGGTCAAAATTACTCTGATCTACAAACATACCAATTTGGCTGCTTCAATTTAGGTGAAAGTTAGAATGTATGTGTCAACATTACAAATATAGCAAAAACATTAGATCATACATTATGGCTTTAAATATCCTTCATTCAATTAGGCCAAGAAATCAAATCACAGCTATGGCAACCGGGGGAAGAAATGAATGCTGTTAATTTGTAATCATATATATACAATGATCTATGGCCCATGAAGTTGGATACGGGGAGGGGGGGGGGGTACCAGGATAAAGGTGGTGCTGCTGAATAGTAATTTGGTTTTTAATTTTTTCCTTCTTCAACTATTTACTTCCTTTGCCATGGTCCATAAAAATACAGCACTAATTTATTTGGATTCTGTTTTGCCAAGTGAAACATAGCTAAATCCTAATCATTTAGTTAGTTGTAACTGGAAATGAAAGTCAAAATTTAATATTTGGTCAATTTGTGGAAATAGGGCCAATGCGTTTTTAGAGCGTTTTCATATGCTGTGACAAATCAAGACCAAAGACTTGTATGAAGACTAATTCCAAGTTATATAATCTAATTTTTGCAAAACACATTTCCTAATCTTTTACATAACCAATTATCAAAAATAACATAAAATTTTAAAATTATGAGCTAACTCTTAGCCTATACACAAGATTTTGAATGCTTAGATTTGTTCCAAGTCTTAGAATTTTGTGACTATAATTGTTAGAAAACATGTACAATTGAATGTTTTGGCCTATTTTCCCTCAAATTGCAAAAATATTAAAATTTGACTTTTATTGCCAGTTGGAACTACCTAAAGGATTAAGATATATTGTTTAGCAAAACAAGGTAATATTTGTTTTATTACAAAAAATAGTGCTGTATTTTTCTAAAACAGGTAGGCCCTGCGTCACTTAGTGGGTTTGAGAAAATAGAGCACAACTTTGAAATTGTTAAAAAAGTAAGATTAACTTGTTTTCTTTGATTCAAATAGTTTTGTCATTTGAAATCAGACATGCCAACTATTACGGTTTCACCGTATTTTGTACGGTAAAACGTGGAAAATACGGTAGTACGGTCACCCCCCAAAAAATACGGAATTCCAGAATTTTGACCAAAATAATAAAATGTTGTGTCTTAAAAAGATAAACAGCTGCCAGATTAGACTACCGACTGAATTACTGGTATCATTTGACCACTTTCTTGGTCTGTTTAAGTGGTTGCCTGCATCGTTTTTCTCTCGACTTTCGATGATGCATGCACATTAAAAGATTATTATTTAATAGGCCTACAAGATGCTTTCCAAAATATTTTCTTCTGACTTGCAGATTTATGCACATTAATATTTTTTATTAACCACCTAATGCTATGTCTTCTGAAGGTATTTAGTTAACTATTTAGCTCTTTTGGTGCAAAAGAATAAGCATACAAGAAGGTTTCCGACATCCTTTTACTTCCGACTTTTGCACCATGCATGCACATTAAAGAAATATTTATAGACCTACAAGATGGTTTCCGAAATAATTGACTTGCGGTTTTTTATTGAGCATCTTCATCTAACTGCTACACATGGTATGTCTTCTGGAGGTATTTAGTTAACTATTTAGGTCAGAATAAGTCTGCAAGATGCTTTCCAACTTTATTTTCTCAATGGTGCACGCAGTGGCACATTAATATTTTTAATATTTTTCTTTAACCATGCATATATAGACAACTGATATACCCAGTACAGTCTTCTAATTGACATTGGCATTAAACTCTTTTAATTTTTTTTTGAAAACATGAACAAAATCCGATGTTAGGCCTACCGACTGATACTATAATAATGATGATGATGATGATGATCAATTATTTTCTGAACTTGAAAGTTTTAACAAAGCATGCTTCTAACAACATTAATAAATATTAGAAGTAACAAAACCCAATGTTTCCAGAAATATATCAATTTGTTTGGTCTACATACTTGATCCAATTTCGTGAGGTCAAAGGTCACATAGAAGGTCGACTGAGGTCACCAAATATTTTAATAATTCATTTTCAACTGTGCATCACATATCCGAAAATCAGCTTGATCAGTCATGTAATTAAGGAAATATGACGACTTTAAGATCGCTGCTTTCCATGTAAAGTATAGCAAAGTAGCACTTTCAACTCGTATAGGAAGCATCTTTTTGTATTGATTTATTACTTTCATGGAATGGTTCTTAGGTATTGCCAAATTTCATTGCAAATTCGTGGGGTGGGCCCCTGGACCCCGGCCGTTACGTGCTCGGTCGCACAAGTGCTCCCTCGCAATTATGTGTTCTACTTTTGGGGTTTCTGGGGTTGGCAGGTATGCAAAAGGTACATATTTAAAAAATACGGTTTTTGGGTGCAAAATACGGATTTTTGTTCTTATGAGTACGGAAATCTGGATTTCAAAGTTGGCATGTCTGTGAAATGGACCATTTCGCCATTGAGGTGAATCACCAAAATCTCACATAGTCAGGACACAGAATATTTAACCCTGGTAAGCTTCTCTAGGCGGTGTATGGATTTCAAGTGGACTAGCCAAATACATATTTATTTAACACTTAGGCTGTGTTCACATGTGGGTTCGTACCTGGGTAGTAATGTGGTGTCGATCCACATTGAATCCACATTTATTTTGCGTTCACACTATACCGGTGTGAAAGTGGGTTAAATGTGTATTTTTTTGTTTTCCATCATATTTGTTTTCTTACACATCCTGTATACATATAAAGAGTCCCTACACATTATGCTTTCAGAAAATGTATGGGTTTACTTTTGTGCTCTTTATGCTTTTAAAGTGACACTCACATATGTAGAAATTGGTGAAATTTACAGATTTTTCTTTAAAATGTAACGCTAAGGGTCCTAATATAAGACAGATGACCACATCCGTGTCAAAAGGATGCACTTGTCACTTGTCAGCAAGTGGAGGTCACTTCAAATCATCATACATGTAAAGGTTACATGATTTAAGAAATACAAAGAAAATTCAAAAACAATGTGCCTTGGTATAATTTGAAGTGATCTCCACTTCAGATGAGTCTGGTATTTATTCCTAGCTATTATGAAAAAAAAACCCAGACACAAGAAGTAGTCGATAAGTGCATCATTTTGATATGTATGTAGACAATTAGCAGTAAGTATTTAAATCGCAAAATAGAACAGAGGGGTGTCATCAGCATACATAATAATTTTACAATTTACAAGTTCATGCTGTGAATTTATATAAGAAATAACAAAGGTCCTAAGGTACTGCCTTGGGGTACACCAATATTTGTTTAAAATGACAGGCAAAGCTCAATTTATATAGCTTAAACAGTGATTCCATGTCTTAAACTGTACAAGCCTATTCTGCATACAGATATTTTTGTGATTGGGATCGAGCTGTGGGTTGATGATTTCACGGTTGTAGATTTCCTTATAATTAAGCTTTTATATTATCATGTACATTCCGGAGTCGTGGTGTTTAATTCACAGGCCTATTGTCAAACTGCGAAATGTGCAGAAACAAAACGCTGCAAAATTATTTTTTGTCTTATACAGAAGTCTCTATTTTGATATTATTAGAATATCACCTGCATTATCTATGTAAAATCTGTCATCACCGGCATCACTTTTCTCAACACGTGCATTACTTCTAAGAAAGTCCATAACCTGATTGAAGATCTCATCAGAGACAGATTCTTTGAAGTTGATAGCGGATGTAAAAAAATCCAGCAGCAGTTTAGCTGCAGGTGTTTCCTGTTGGTTGAAGCAGACAGTTACATCGGTTGTTTCTGTGTATACAGATTGAGTATAGGGCATCTGGTACTTGTTCAGGATGTGTATGACATCTGCAGAATCATTGAATCATTATTAGTTGGTGGAGGAGTCGGCTCTTTCAGAACTACGGTGTGTTGATCTGGGAAAACCAGAGGAAGGTTTCCTGGAGGTTCTATATAAGAAAAAAGAAAAATGAGTAAGGAAGATTCAGCACTCAAAGTAAATGGGGACTAAGGACGATTTGCTCCTGAAAATGACAAAATAAAAATAAATTACTGGGGAAATTTGTAATAGAAAGTAGCCCTTGAAAGAAAACTATTGGGAGGCTTGTGTCTTAAAGTAAATGGGTATTTAGCCCCCAAAATCATGAAGTAGCCCCCAAAAGTTGAATTACGGATGATAAACTGTCCTCCCTGTGTAATCTGCCCCCCTGATCGCCATATGCTGGATTATACCCAGCTTTATCATATCATTAAGCATTTTAATGGAAAACATCAAAGGTACAAAAAATGTATAATGGCTTGCTTGTATTGTTCATACTAGGTCCTTTTTGCGTATTGTATGGACACTACGTCGAAAATATTCTTTTTAACATTATTAAGAATAATTTATGGTATGATAAATCCATTATTCGGTTCAGCATCGACATGTTATGAGAATTACCATGCACTCAGTGTCATACCAAATTCAGCCTTCGCCTTCACCCAGTGTGACACTTCATGCACGCTAATTCCCATAACATGTCTCCTCTTCACCCAGTAACTACTAAGGCATGTTGTCCTAATTCTCGCTATTCGCACTACGGGCGCCGCCAGCGGTTTGCGATGTAATCGTGATGTATCATGGGAAAAATTGACATCAAGTCCATTATCTGAATATTACCATGCTATTACATAGGAACACGTGACAATATTTTTAGTTTGTCAATATAAAATATTACACGCCTATGTAATAGATGGTAAATTAATTGTGCACATTTCAAATCACATTATTAAGTATTATTGATCATCGATTACGTGCAACACCTTTGGCGACAAACTAAAAAAATATATCACGTCTATTATGCTAATAGCGAGAATTGAAGATAGGATTTAATCACAGAAAATGGTGAGCAAGTGATCGCAGATACACTGTAAAAGTCTCAGAAGCAACGGTTAATTCCCTTAAAAATAGCATTGTATTGCATACAGAATACATTACCCAATGGTTAACCCCAACCCTACCCGTGGTTTTTTGCTATCGGAAGGAAATAAGAAATGAAAAAGGAGAAGAAAGACGTCACTTGGTATCCCCGGGATTCAAACCTGGGACCCCTCGCATGCCACGCACATGATCACCGACATGTAGCTACCGAAGTTAGGCTGCCCCAGGCAGCAAGTCCCTGGTTATAGATGACTTAGGCTGATTGCGTCATAAAGTCTGGTGAAATGCATGCACGCAGAGTGGTTTTAATAGTGAGCTTTAGTGAGACTTGGTTGGGTTAGGGTTAATGACAGATTTTTTAATTTTTTAGGAGAAAAAGAATTCTGAGATTAATCGGGTAAAACTCGGGGTAGCTCTCATTTTATCGGCTCGCTCGGATAGGACAAGGTGCCTATAAATCTTACCTCTTTCAAGTATTATAAACAGTATTCCACAAGGCTCCAATAACTCGTACATGTTTCTGACTGCGTCCTCTATAATATCACCAATATAATACATGGAGTGAAGACTGGTGATGAAATGGAACTTGTGTTCTGCTCCGACGGATCTCGCAAACTCTTGGTAGGTTTGGTTACGCCATTCAAATTCTATCCCGGCAAAATCACTGCTTTCGGTGTGTATGCGTGTTTGGTATTCAGAGATCTTGTGTTCCTTTGGTTCAATGACAGTTGCGGATATTTGCGAGAATTTGGTTTTCAATTTCTTCAGCTGTAAAATTTCTTGATAACCTGAAGATAAAAAGTATTAAAATTGATTGTTTAGCCCTACTGCTATGCGGTTTTTGGCAATCGGCAAGGAAAGGAGGAACGAAAAATGAGAGAAGATGAACAGATATTTTTCTTGGCACCCCGGAGATTTGAACCTTAGACCCTTTGGGTGCCCTGCACAAGGATGCCGACTTGTAGCTACGGCGGTGTATATATGACTTAGGCTGATTGCATCATGCTTCCACGTGTAATGCATGCATGCACAGTGATTCTATAGAGTTAAAGTGTTAAGCGTGCCTCAGTGAAGGAAAATATAGGCTATTAACCCTAATGCTAAACATGGTTTTTGGCTATCGGAAAGGAAAGGAGGAACGAAGAAAGTAAGTGGTAGGGTGGGGGTTAGGGCTGGATTTAGGGGTGGTGCAATAATTATGTGTTCCCGGGTGGTGAATTATAGGGGGAGATTTTTGGCAAGCCAAAGGGGGTGGGTGGGAAGTATTTTTGGCAGGCCAAAAGGGGGGGGGGGGGGGGGCAAGCGATATTTGGCAGGTCGAAAGGGGGGGCAAGCAATTTTTGGCACAAATATTTTGGGCACCATTTCTATATTACGCCCTAAAAAGGTGTAGGAAAACACTCGCTGCGCTCTCGTTATATGATAAGACAATTTAAGGTTTTAAATTCAGGTTCTCCAAAATCTTAGTGTTTACAGGGGGGGGGGAGATATTTTGGCACGTCAAAAGGAGGGGGCAAAGGTTTTTGGCACGTCAAAAGGGAGGGCAAAGATTTTTGGCACGGCCAAAGGGGGGCAAGCAAGGAAATTACAGCGCTTTGATCCCTCTGAGATCTGGGAAAATGCACTATAACACCAAAATTTATTTTTAATCCAAGTGTGTAAAAATATTGGATTCAAAACATAATGATGACTAAGAGTTTTAAAATATTTGACCTGATAATAATTTCAAAACTCATACAGTTTGTCCACTCTGAAGTACAAAGTAACAACGCGCATACAGCGCATTAACAGTGCGTAGTGCTGCATCTCTGCTGCAGGTATGCGGGCCTTCAAAGTCGGCACAATAAATAGGGGCTCAATCGATCCAATTTTATATCAAACTTGGGCCAAGGCTGCTCTATTAGACTATGCTGCCTATCCAAGCTTGTGCATTTTTATTGTATGAGCCTGGAACGGTCCTTGGATTTATTAGCATGTGTCCCTCAGGGGCCAACCTGGGTAAACAAAGGAACAAACTAAAGGCAACTTGGTGGTGCTCAAGGTCACACCCTAGTGTTATTTACAGAGATGCCAATCTTCCGATTTTAATCGGAATTCCGATTTGTTTTTATTTTTCCCAAAAAAATCAGATTTTCTAAAAAAAGAAAAAAAGCCATAGAAATCATTGGAAACCATAGAAATACTGCTACTTAAAAAATAATTGCAAATTTTATTTTACAAAGTTGGATCAAGTTGTACATTTTGATTACTTTTGCTTCTCAGTCAGGAACACATTGAATTAGTATACATTGCTAGCTGTTCAGTAGAAGTAAAAGTAATTAAAATGTACAACTTTATCCAACTTTGTAAACATAAATTGGCAATTTTTTTTTAAGTAGCAGTATTTCTATGGTTTCTAACATAAATAACAAGTAATTTAGGGCATATAACTTGCTTTTTTGGCCAAAAATATTTTTTTGAAAATTTAACCAAAAAATAGGGGGGTCAAAAATTTGATTAATCATCGTTTTTATATTGCGCATTAAATATATATCCATTTCAGCCATGTAGGCCATGTTATTAGGCCAAAAAAAATACTTTAGAGAATGTCTCTCATGTACAAAAGTATAGGAAACTGAACATTTAAAACCACTTTTTTGGGATGAAGGAAGCATTTTTCAAAAAAGTCTAAAACAGTTTTTTATGTTAAAAATGGCCTTTTGGGGTGCTAATTCTGCTAAAATTGCCTGGGCCTAGGTACCTAATTTGCATATTTTATGGTATAATTTTGAGAAAACAAGCCTTGAAGAATATTACATGTATAAGGCCAAGTAAAATAAAAAACATGTTTCACGTCCGGGTTTTTGAAAAAAAGGAGGAAGAGGGGGCTTTTTATTTTTTATCGCAAAATCGGTGTAAATAAGTTAAAATACCCATAATTAGAGCTGTTTTAGCATATACAATAATGCCTGGAAAAAGGAGGAGGCCTCTTTTTATTTGTTGTTCTGAGAGATAGGCCCCCTCTAACTATCACAAAACCTTATAAAAGTGTTCCTTGTATATTAGCAAGGCTATAGAAATCAGCTCTACTTCCTAGACATATTTTTTGAAAAGTTATAACTGAATTAAAAAAAAATAAAAATAAAATTGAAGAAACCTCAAAAAAGGAAGCGGGATGGGACGCGAAACATGTTTATTTTTTTATTTGGCCTAATAGATAGTCTTCAAGGCTTGTTATCTAGGCTTGTTTTCTCAAAATAACCTTATTTTTTAATCCATTTGAATGTAATTTTACCCTCAGAAATGGTGTCTCCTGCAGTGTAAAATGTGTACAAACCCTCTGGCTTCTAGGGGCTTTGCCCCCTCGACCCCCACCCACCGGGGCTTTGCCCCTGGACCCCACCAGGGGTCCTTAAGCGGGTCCCTGGACTCCCCGCCGTGGGGGCGAGACTTCGGTTGCTTCGCTCCCTACGTTCGCAACTTTCAGATTTTTTTAAAACCCATTGGAATCTCTGTATTTACTGTTTATTGTAACCAAAAGTAATCCCAAAAGCAGGTGGTCGTGAATGTAGACCAGACTCGTAGTTCAAGAAAGGCCTTTATTTATGCAAAAATATTGTTTGAATGGAGCCTTTTATTCTATTCTATAAAGTGAAGCTGCACACTTAAAACTACGGGGTCAAAAAATGACCCAAACGGGGTCATTTTTGACCCCAGCATAGTTATCAACTAAACACCATACCACTAACGGGGTCATTTTGACCCCATTGGTCAGGGTCATTGCAATGACTACGTATTTGGGTCAAATAGTAACCCCATTGGGGTCAAAATATTACCACATTTCGGGGTCAAATGAAATGACCCCTTCAAAAGGGTCGCCTTATTGGGTTACTTAATGACCTCATTTCGGGGTCAAATGAAATGACCCATTTGAAAGGGTTGTTTTATGGGGTTACTCAATAACCACATTTAGGGGTTGTTTGGATTTTTTTAGTAGGCCTATGGTCATGCTGGTCCCACCAGGACATAAGTGTGTTTCTGCACAGAGAAAGCATTACATAAACAGCAAACTGCAAAATGCATCTGTGTATCACACTCACACACAGTCAGTCATCGCCTATGACAGTTCACGTATTATAAGCTTACATGATATAAGCTTATAACAACTGCAGCCAAGACACCAGCCACGACAGCATGAAATTGGAATGAATCTGCGTGCATAGACAAGGGTCTATGCATCCTTGCAGTCTCACTTTTCAACTAACTTTTCATATTCCATCATGCAGACAAGCACACACGCCAATCCGCTGAGCTACACAATCAGAACAAATATGGCGTTGATGTGACCACGTGAACCGATGCACACCGTGTGTGCAAATAGTTCGAAATGCAAGTCATTATAAAGTTGACAAATTGGGTAACTCAGTCAAAAAATTAGTTTTATTTATTAATCAACAAACATTAATTGCAGCTCATGTTTAAACTCATTTATGAATTGAGATTTTCAAAGCGGAAGATTGAAACTGATATCAATGCGCGACGGTATCGGCAAAATGACCACTAAGTTTTTGACCACGTTAAATGCGTGGCTAAAATGACCTCGTGAATGTGGTCAAATTAAAACAGTACAACCCCCTTGAAGGGTCAAAACAACCCCAAACGTGGTCAATTCAAAATGACCACGGAAAATATAACCCCATAGTTTTTAGTGTGTGTCCGGGGAAGCTGTCATCTTACCTTCACCACTGCCAATACCAAGCACACACAATTGCTGATCATCAAGTTTACCAAGCCTTTCAGATAAAATCTTCACTACTAAGGAATCAAATTCATCCTCTGTCCATTTTCCAAGAGTTTGGTGGCGCTTTGTGAGTCGATAAAATGTGTTGATAACCAGCCAGTAGTGGTCAGGATTGGTATAGAGTCGCGGCAAAGGTTTGGTTATTGCCATAATTGGAGTAGCCATAGTGAAAGTCAACAATGGTCAAAGTTGGCGATAGTACGACTTTACTAGTTGAAGCTGCCCACTCAACCATATCCAGTCCAGATAGTAAATTAGTAAGTTTCTATTGCAGGGCAAAGAAAATATCGTACCCTTCCCAGAATCCTTTGCAACATGATACATCACTACATCAAATTACACGCCTATGTGATTTCTTGTGATTTTCTGTGATTTCTTTGTTTTGATAATAAAAATACATGAAGATAAAAAATTACACTGCTATTAGTCTGTATAGGTTCCCTTCCCGGTGTTATCACTTAACATGGACTATATGTAGGGGCCTACGCATGATCGTTCCCAATTTTGTGAAAGAAGGGGTTATTTGCAAACTATGTTCGCGAACATAAAATGGTTCAGCAACACACTCAGTTTGTTTCTGGGCTTGTTTACACTGATTACATCACTAGGGACTTCCCAGTTTGGCCCCTGTGTTCTTTTGGTATGTGTTCTTGAAATGTTAAAAAAGGGGTGCTTTTGTAAAAGTGTACTTGTAATGCAAAAAATAGGGGTAATTTTTAAGGCTAATTTGTACCTGTTTTTGTGTAAAATATGGGTAACAAATGCTGAAAATGTTCTTGAAACCGTGCAAAATAGAGGGGTATTTTTGAATTTGGGAACGACCATGCGTTAGGGGCTCTGCAATAATTATGAGCCCTGGGGAGGGTAAAATTGGGGGGGGGGCAATAAATTTTTGGCGAGCCGAGAGGGGGGGGCAATTTTTGGCAAGCCGAGAAGGGGGGGGGGCAAGCGATTTTTAGGCACGCATTCATGGAGTGCCTTTTTAATAAAACGCTCTAAAAAGGCTTAGGAAAATAGTACGGAAATGCTTAAATATGCAAATTTTCCTGTTCGCTGCGGTTGCAACATGCATCTAGACCATTTAAGGTGGGATCTCAAATATTTGGCATGTTCAAGGGGGGGGGCAAAAGAATTTTAGCGGTCCGAGAGGGGGGGCAAGTGATTTTTGGTAGGCCAAGAGGGGGGGCAAGCGATTTTTGGCGAGCCGTTTGGAAATTTTACCCCCAGGGGCTCATAATTATTGCACAGCCCCTTACGCCTTTGAATAGGCTGTGACAACACAGGGGTTCTCTTTGTTTTCATGTTGAGTCAAGAAAGACACATATTTTGCAAGATCTGGATGGACTCTGTACTTTTGGTGACCCAGGATCTGTGTTGTCACTAACTACACATGTTGCACTAGATAGCAAATCAGTACAGAAATTGAAATGGAAGAAATGCATTGTGGGAAGTGTAAGACATCTGCTCTGATTGAAGGGCCTGAAATTGCCAAAATATTTCAGCCTAAATCAAAGGTCAAATCATCAAAAAGCCGCAGGAGCCAAGGCCAAAAAAAAAATTGTTTGTTTGTCCTCCACTCCACAGTTTTGAAAGAGGAGGTGCGGGCGGGTGGGCGGATTTTTTTTTCGGATTTGGCATATTCCTGGACCTACAATCATTTCATGGTGACTTAAAAGAACAACAACATTTTGTTTCTTTAATGCAAAGTTATAGTTTGTGTTCATGTCATAGTCTTTTAATGATTTCAAAATGGATATAAATCCAATGTACTTGAAGTCATTAATAATAATAGACTATGACATGAACACAAATTATAACTTTGCATAATGAAGACACATGTTTTTTGGTGGGCTTTTTATTTTCAACCTTGAAAGATACTAGTAGGGATGACCACTGTCAATACAGTTTCCACTAGAATGATTTTTCATTTACTGTGTGCGACTGTGCGTGCACTCACACACGTATTGTCTGTGGAGAAACTGATCGATACAAGATATCCCAGGCCTGTTAAATGGCGTATATACTTGTTTTGATCCAAATGTAGGCCTATATCAGGGTGTTTCAAGAAATTCCTGATTCCACCAGAAAACATTAACCAAACTTTTTCCTGTTTGGTCAGTAAATAGACAGGACCTTCCTTCATGAAAAGATCAACTTTTTTTAATGAAAAATTTAATGAGATGAGAACTACAACAGGTTGAAGTTACACCATTCCGTGCATCAGGTGTTCAAATGCAATTATCTCCGAATTTGGAGTGAATCAGCCAAGCAAACTTACATACTCATAAAATTTAACTATTTTTGAAGACAAAATGTGCAGGATGTTAAGAAATTTAAGAATGTTTAAGCCTACCGCCCATCTCAAATCTTTTACTTCCCGTGCACTTCTCACTACCATGTCCATTTCATATGCTATCCATCATGGCTTCCATGCACACACAGTGTATTGCTCAATGTAGTAAAGATAACCTTTGAGTTGGAGCAAATTTCTCAAAATTGGTAGTGATTAATGTTACCAAACTTATGCCATGATGAAATATAATAATTTTTGAAGATAAAATGTGCTGACCTTAAAAGATTGAACAATGTTTAAGACTACCGCTATTCATTTGAAATAATGCACTTATTGTTCATCTCCTCTATGGAGATATTTTCCATGGCGGCCATCTTTGATCATGCTTGAGGTTTCACCAAACAAACCATCGGTTTTGAGGTCTTATATTTTTTGTTGTATGTCAACAAAATCGATTAAATTTTCAGGATGATCTTATTTTCATGTTGTTATAAGCAAATATAATGTTCCAGATAACGCTAGTTAATAAATACATTAAGAAAAAGTACCTTAAAGTTGCACTTTCTGTTAGTATTCCTTTTTGGACTTTAACTTTTTAACATATTCTAGCAGCCCTATATAAAACTGTGACACTCGAAAGGCCATATCTCTGGAATGAAACGTCCGATTAAGATTATTTAAACGCCAAAATGTTTCTTTCATCAATTCCCAGCCAATAAGTTAGGTCTGAATCAATTTAAAAGTACTTCAATTTTTAGTGGACATGCCTAATACTAGCAATTAGCTCTAGCTAGGTCCAGAGATACTCCAAATCTGAAGAAAAAAAATTGAATTTGTTATTTATTAAAAACTAGAGCGATAACCGCACCATAGCTGAACCATGTGGCTTCGGCAGTATTGCATTTAAATTTCAGCTCAATTGAAGCATTTTGACCCCTTTATTGCCCCTTAATGACCTTAAATGTATTTTAAAATATTTTAAACATGTTTAGAATGTCATAAGGATAATTGCTTTAAAATTTCAGCTCAATCGGAGCATTTTGGAAAACTTGACCTTTGACCCCTTTATGACCCCTTAATGACCTTAAATGAATCTTAAAATGTTTTTAAAATGTTTAGAATGTCATAAGGATCATCGCATTTAAATTTCAGCTCAATTGGAGCATTTTGACCCCTTTATGACCCCTTTATGACCCCTTAATGAACTTAAATAACTTTTAAATGTTTTAAACATGTTTAGAATGTCATAAGGATCATTGCATTTAAATTTCAGCTCAATCAGAGCATTTTTGGTTAAAATGACCTTTTTTGACCCCTGTGACCCTGGATGACCTTTGACGTTTGGAAATATTTTTATTATATTCTTTATGTTTTCCTCTTTCATATGACACCACTCATGGGGTCATACCTTCGTGGCATTTAGAGATATGTCCATTTCAGACCAAATGGTTAGTCAGTTAGTAAGTAAGCTAGTAAGCTAGTAAGTAACATTCACTCATATAGGCTGATACCATTTCATGGTTCAGCAAAAATAAAAATTGAAAAAAAAAAAAAAAAAATTGGTCAGGCCTTAAACTGAGGAGCGGGCGGTGGAGGACAAACAAACAACTTTTTATTTTTGGCCCAATGGTGAAGTCGCACAATTTTTTTCTTACCCATTTTCTATGCGACAGGAAATGGTAGTAAATTAAGTCACAGAGAAAATCAGAGAAAATACACCCAATTGGGCTACCAAATAGAGGGTTTAGCAACCCTGAGACCCAGTGTGGTCAATTTGCTTGTATTGTATAGCCAATTATTTTCATGTACAGTGGAAACTCATTAACCCTAACAGGACGGTATACTACAAAATACTACTTGATATATGCGCTGTTCGTGCATGCATCCCACGTGGTGTGATGACGCAATCGCCCTAAGTGATATATAGGCACGGTTTCGCTGGCCAGCGAAGCCCAAGACCCGTGGCAAAGTGTCGCCGACCCAGTGCCTGGCATGCGAGGGGTCTCGGGTTCGAATCCCACCCAGAGCAAACAACTTCTTTACTTCTTTTCTCTCTTTATTCCTTCCTTCTTTCCCTTCCCGTCGCCAAAAAGCCCTCAGGCGGTTAGGGTTAAGGAAGTTGTCAGGGACAGAGAAATTAGTTCTTTATTTCCAAATTTCGTTATATCAGGGTTGTAAAAACAATAAAAAACAAAAGAATTTTGTATCTTGGTTCTGGAAAAATACTTCTTTATAACAGGGTTTTTCCTGTATCAGATTTCGCTAAATATAATGAGATTTTACTGTAGGTGTACAGAATTTGTCTAGATTAGGCCCTTCACAATTGATTCCGAGTTTACTGTTCAAGATTTTAAAAACAGGACGAGGTGACTTTTAATTATTTAATTATCTATTATTTTCTTTATTTAGTATTTATAGTTATCACAACCAATTATCAAACCGTTTTGACGGGAGTCAGCATTTAATTATTTCATTAATATGCTTACTTTTACACATAGTATCAGGTGCAGTTATGCTGTTTGTTGATATGATTCATATTAGAAAGTAGCAAGTAAAAGTCATTAAAAGTTATTTTAAAGGAGAAAATCCAAAATAAAAATAAAATAAAAAAACCCTTTAAAAGGGTTAAGCAGCGTCAAAGGAAATCTTTGAAATTTTGGAATCTGTGATGAATTTTTTTGTAAGGGGGGGGTAGATGTTTTACTGTTGTATTTTATTACTTTTTAAACAATTTTGGAACTCCACATGTCCGATGTTTAGGATCTTAATACTGTCATATGATTATTCTTTGTGTTTATGTGTTAACTTCATGTTTGCTTTTTTATTTATTTATTGTGAAAGCCCGTGTAAAGGGCGGATTATGAACGTGATTACTGCCGAAATATACTCAATATAGGCCTAAATATAAACAATTTCTTATTGAGATGCTTTCAATCAATCATGACTCCCTGTTCAGGCTTTAGTCACGATTGATCACGAGTTAAAATTTTGATCCTCGGTCTCTAGAATTCTAACAACTAGGCCTATCATTACAAGTTGTCAACTGATAAATTGAACATGATAATGTGATTATGTAGGCCTATCATCAGTTTATGTAGGCCTATCATAGTTTCCGTAACTTTGAGTAAGAGCCTTAAATCAAATAATAATGACCCCCCGTTTTTTAGTGTAATTAAAACGTGATTTTGATTTAACTTTTAATCCAAAGACAAGGAATTAATTCATAATTTCCGATGGTAATTTTCATTAGCGAGCCAGTGATTAGTGAGTGATGAGTGAGTGAATTCTTTAATATGAATCAAAAGTATGTAGGCCTATAATGTAGGCCTATCATCAGTTGCCGTAAGTTTGAGTAAGAGCCTTAAATGAAATAATAATATGACTCCCGTTTTTTTAAGTGTAATTACAATGTGATTCTAATTTAAACTTTTAATCCAAACACAAAGAATTAATTCATATACATCGGAAATTATGGTACTCCTAACTTTCATTAGCAAGTGAGTGCTTAGTGAGTGATGAGTGAGTGAGTGAGTTTGTTATATTTGAATCAAAAGTTTAAATCAAAATCATAATTTATATATTCCAATAGAGATGAACTTTCAGGAACGTATTTACAACGTGTCACAAATGATCATGAGTTAAATTTTGTATCGAGCGTAGCGTATCGGCTACCATCGGCTACCATGACTATCCTACAGTTGGAAAATCATCATACAGGTGGTCTCACCTTAGTTAACCTCTACTTACACTGTCAATACATACTACAAACCGGCCAACCCTTGCACAGACTGTTAAAAAGACAAACTATGCTTATTCTCTTTCTCAGTCATGTACTGCCATGCAAATCAAACTCATAACAAAATACAGCATGTGCATGCACCTAACCTGTAATATTCTAGGCTCATTTGAGCTCGATTATCGTAATGTATTTTGAATGGTGTATCAACGAAAGTTGAGGAATATCACCTAATCGTATGCAAGCCATTTCAGTGAAATTAAATAGGAAGCATCGCCTCTGGTATGCTTCTTCAATAATTAAATATTTTGTAATTTTCAATTTTGCCCCCCCTTCGATGTGCCAAAAACCTTTTGCCCCCCTTTTGGCGTGCCAAAAATCTTTCTCCCCCTTACACATGCAAGATTTTTGGGAACCTGAATTTAAAACCTTAAGGATACAATACATGATTTACCGACAAGTGACCCATTTCGGAATGCGATCATGAATTTTGAAGAAAAAAAAGTTTCTACAGGCTTCGTTGGGACTCGAACCAGCGATTCTAAACTTCCTTCGATTACGCGTCTAGTGCTTTACCGCTCGGCCACCGTGGCAGTTGAGCGTAATGATAAAAGATAAATCTCATAATGCCATCTTTAACCTTTTGTTTACTAAAAAAAGACGTGTTTTGTAAAGATAGATTAGCCGTTTTATGCATAAATAGCACGAACGTTTGGGAAAGGTTTCAAACAAATAATAAAGACACTGATGTGATGATGAAATTGCGTGAAGTCGGGAATTATCTGCGTTGCAATGTTTTGTTTTGGTTTTAGGAATTTGACCTTAAAATTTACGACTTCATGACATTATCATTCAAAATCAACAAAAGATATTTCAACACTATGCCCTCATTCTTTCTCTAGAATGTTTTGTACATGTATGTGAAATAGCTTCAACAATGCCTCATTTCAAATATATAGTTTTAGTTTTGGTTTTGGTGTTGGTCACGTGGTTTCCTATTGTCCTGCCTAACCACTTGAATCACAAGATATCGAACTCTTTGTTTCTACCTTTTGTTTAAAACTAAACATTTGTGACAGGTAGTTTCGGTTTTGGTTTCAGTTTCTTATAAGTGGTGTGACGAATAAAATTACAGGATTTTCGAGTTACCTGATCTAAGTATACAAAAGAAATGTTTAAATTTCGCAGTGCAATATTCACGAGCAGAGAAGTCGAACAAAACAGTCTACATTTGAAAGCATTGATTTAGTTTGAAAGCATTGGCTTGAGACTACTGAAATAGCCTAAGCTGATTTCACTGTGAAAATATATAGACCATCGAAATATTTGCATTCGACATTACAAAAGGGCCACTACTGTAATTGTATAGGTGCTATAAACAAAATCGATTCATGTCCTTAATCTCATGTACCAGAATCGATGGAAGGCCATTATATGACCTCTAATAACCTAATGACTTTTACTGAAGCAATTTTTACTGCAAAAAGTAGAAGATAGAGGGGAGAAGATTGGGGTCGGGGTGTGTGTGTGTGGGGGGGGTTGGAGGGCAAGGGGATATGGGCCGGGAGAGAGAAACATATGAGAGAGAGCATTGGAAGTGAAAGAGAAGGGGAGGAGAGCTCGAGATGAAGATATCGAATGTAGGGGAGGAGGAGGGGAAAGGGGTAATTTAGGAAAGAGGTGGTTATATAGGGAGGGAGCCCCTCTTAAAGAGGTAGGCCTATGGGTTGTGCTTCCCGGGATAATAAACTAATTCATAATCAAATCATCTCCATGCATCGTTTATGTTTCATACAAACAAACACATGCACCCACCCCACCCCATCCTTCAGTATACGCGCATGTACATGATGTCTAGGCCTAGCACTCGTGAGTGTAATATGCCACCTACCTTCGACAGAGAGCATCAACTGTCGTCCGCGGGCTAGATTTCCGATATCAATTATGATAATAATTATGTTAGCACAATAGGCTATTGTATACTTCTGGTTATATACCCTATACTGTGTCCTCCCAGCATAATAGTGTTATGATTGCAGATAAGATCAGCTCTACTTTTTAATCCCTTGATTTTTGGTTTCTGAACAAAAGAGAAACCAAAACTATATATTTGAAATGAGGGAATGGTTTGCTGCATAATGGTAAAAATAGCCTTGACCTAAAAAAGGGCGAGAGTTACCATATTTACGGATTCAGGCTAAATTTAAAATTGATATAAAACGTTTGTTTTTTGACCGATTACAAAAATGAATTTTTGCCGTATAAAGAAATTGTATCTGGCGTGAATTACACTACAGTTTTTATTCCTAGGGCTCTTTGACTTCTTCAAATATTTTTTTAATGATAGAGTGAATCCCCTGGCCCTCTATAATTACGCACAAAAAATCGAGTCCCCTTAAATTGTCTTATCATATGAGGTCACATGGGAACAAGTGAACACGGAACAAGGGCACACGCCACAAGGGAACAGCCTATGGATACGGGGCCTATTGATCAAAAATAGGATATGGTTAATGGTATAAAGGTAAGGGGTCCTTTTTGTGTACAGAATTAAGGGCCCTACAGACTTTTTGGTGGCAGTAGAATATTCTATGTAACATATCTACGATATTTAATTTATTCCTATTCTATTTCCAGTAATGTTCATCAAGTTGTAATGAATGTTTGATGATGCAAAATCGATAAGATATTTCTACCAGTTTATGCTACGTAACATATCATCAATTTTACGTCATCAAACATTCATTAGAACTTATTAAAAACATTACTGGAAATAGAATGGGAATCACCGGCGTGTCCAGGATCTGTTCCTGCAGGGGGCTCAGAGGGGCTTATGCGGGGGCTTAATGGCTAAAATTGCTAAAAACAGCTGATTTTACACAATTTTTAACAAAGTGCGGGGGGCTTCAGTCCCCAAAGCACCACCCTGGACATGCCACTGGGAATAGATATGTTACATCAAATATTCTACGTCAAATAGTCTGTAGTGGCCTTAAGTCTTGATTTCAAGTTTTGAGAAATATATAATTATGTGACTTGGTTTTTTTTTTTGGGGGAGGGGGGTAAGAAGCACAGGGGTATAAACTTGACAAGTATAATATAACTCTGTATAGCATTCAGAGAGTTTCATGTGTTTTAATATTAATCCTGTATTTCCAAGGTGATGCACAAAATTAAAACAACCTCGAAAATCACAGTATGTAGATTGGGGTTATTGAACTTGAAATTTAGTATTAAAATTCTCAAATTGTCCTATGCAATGTCCTTGGACCGGAAACCACTGTAATTATAATTATGCTGTTGAATGGCACTGTAAAGGGGCATATTTTCATTGGGGGTTTTGCACTTCTGTGGTATAAATCATCTTTTTCTGCTTTTTTTGGTAATTTTAATTCAATAAACTGTACATGTTTGTGCAAGTTGAGGGCGATATTTTAGGACATGACATTTTAATGACATTTTTGGGTAAGAATTGTGGTCATCACATAAAAAGTATGTTGTTCAACCTAAATATCTGTCATATTGAAACGTTTCACTTAATCCCATATCAAGATTTATTTCAGCGTTGCAAGCTCTACATCGCCCCAAATTTGTTGTATTTCCTATAAAATAATGTAGGATTTTTTCAATATATTGCACAGTACGGCTGGACCATGGTGATAAAGGATCCATGTGTTATGATGCCTTTGCACTGTGATACACCCATGCAGTTTTCATCCATTTTCAGTATTACCAATGTCCCATTTAATGATTTGAATATCACAAATGTACCCTTGTCACATAATTAGCATAAACAATTTTGCACTACACTCACAGGAATTAGCAAGTCAATTTTTTTGTCACCCCAAAATGGGCATTTTCAGCCAAAATTGGACCAAAAAATGATTTTTTTTCTCAAAATCAGTGAAAAGTAAGGCAATTAAGGCCAAAACGGCCATTTTCAGCTAAAGTTGGACCAACAAATGATTTTTTTTCAAAATCGGTGAAAATTAAGGGGTTAAGTCAACTGGTATCAATTTTTTGCATGAAGATTCTTGGACCCCCATCGAGAAGACACCTGGTAATACCCAAATGTTAATGGATTTAATTTTGAAACTTTCATTAGAGTTGTTATAGTTTGTCGCTATCTCATCTTTCTTGTTTGGTTCTTTATTCATAATCAATGTCACTGTACCAGCACTTATATCATTAGGGGTGATGTCAGCAAGTCTTTTGGACCTTGGATGATCTTCAAGGATGCTCATTCCATCCTCAACTCCATTGCTGTTGAATATCAAGAATATCATCACCATCATCATCACCATTTAAAGCAACTGTACATTGTACAATTTTGTTTGACTTTTCACCACTGTTCACTTCAGGTAGAACCTGTAAATTCAAGGAGGTAGATTTCCTCTGAAAGGTGTCCTATACATATACAGTGATGCAAAAATCAAATATTTTGGCAGTAATGTTAGGAACAAGCTTACTGTGTGGCAAAGTAGCATACCTTGTTCTGCAAACTTTTTGACCGCCCCTCGTATTATGTTGCACATAGTACGGTTTGCCTTTGGCAGCCATTTGATTATTTCATAGAATGTTGCCATTTAACTGTACAGGGGTCAATGCACTTTGAAATGTAGTTTCAACGGAAGGTTTTATGAGAATACAAAAAATGGTGCCAATGAGCGGGTCAATCTATTTTGATATCACTAGGATATCACATGCATTATCTATGTAAAATCTGTCTTCACCGGCATCATTTTTCTCAACACGTGCATTACTTCTAAGAAAGTCCATAACCTGATTGAAGATCTCATCCGAGACAGATTCTTTGAAGTTGATAGACAGAGTTATAAAATCCAGCAGAAGCTTGGCCAGATTTGGTTCCTTGTGGGTAAAACAGGCCGTCACATCTGTTGATTCGATGTAGAAAGATCGTGTGTAGGACATCTGGTTGTTGTTCAGGACATGCATGACATCTGCGGAGCAAGTCAGATCATTTGGCGTTCTCACTGATGGGGATTCATTATTAGTTGTTGTCGTTGGTGTTTGATCTTTAAAAGCCACAGTATGCTGGTCTGGAAAAGTCAGAGAAAGCTTTCCTGTGTGTTCTATGAAAAAAAAAAGATTTATTGTTCAGTTGTGTTCATATGAAATGATACTAGTTATATTATTTTTTGTTTGTTTCAAACATGTTATAAACATACAGCTGTCTTTAGAAAACTTTGATTTGAAAAGGTCTATTCACCATTTGCACAGATCCGTCATCTTGCTACCAAAACGAGGTACTCCATGCAAATGCAAACGCAAAAAGTTCATTTTTATTTCTCGGGCTTTTCTAGCAATGCACCATGATAAGGTTTTTGAAAAGGGTATGAGGTAATTAAAGCATGCGTATGCACACACACACAACACATACTTTGCGGGTAAAACCTGATTTTGAGATGACCGTCCGTGCAAAGGGTCAATACACATCCACATACACACCCCAAACACATGTTTATGATCACAAAGTGTACTGGAACTAGACTAATTCCAATCAGCCGTCTACACTTCGCATGTACTGTGTATGCTTCGTAGTGATGACTGATTATCTTACAGTCCATATCATGACGGACTTCTGAAAAATATTCAATGCGACTTTGGTTGTGCGCCGTAGCGCGACTGACTAGCGGCGCCCGTGTACCGCGCCGCTGTGACAAGATCGCTCTCTGAACCTCTAAAAACAACAAACATGGTCAAAAGGTCAATTGGACACAACTGCGCACGCATGCCCTATGCCACAGGAATCCTGTTGCAAAATCCGTCACTTTTTTTCCACATAGTTTTCCCAGTCATCAATCCAGACGGTTGACGACTGAGGCCAGCAGTCTATACTGGAACTCTGTGCATTTTGATACCAAGTGTGTAAGCAACATCAGGCTCTACTTCAGCAATATATTGATTATGTCTAGGTCCCAGGGTGGGGGCGCTCAACTCAAGTTTCATTCTGGTTTGGGTGTATGGCACAAAGCACTGCACTGGGGGTGTGGGGGTCTTGAGAACTGAATGAGATACCAATTTGGGGTCTTGGAACTTGGGAATTGATTTTTTTTAATTGGGTTTTGGGAACTGAATTTTTGCTCAAATTTGAATCTCGAAACAGCTGAAAAAAAACCCTCACCATTAAGCTTGGGAACTGACGGTTTGAGTATGTCGTTTTGAATCAGGGGGCATAAGAACTGAACCATACTCTTACTGGGGTCTTAAGAATTACTGGAGAGGCATGAAACTAGGGGTCTTTTAAATGTCACACATACCCATGCGGGGGGGCACTCAACTTAAATTTTGGGAACTAAGAACTGATTTTTAGGCAAAATAGGGGCTTGATGAACTGAAATTTCAACAATTTTGTGGGGGTCTGTGAATTTGGAGCCAAATTTGAGCTAAAGAGCTACAATTGTCAGAGTTTGATTAATGTGGGTCTTAAGGAACTGCCAGAGAGCCTGAAAAAGGGACCCTTGACCGCCGCACATACCCGTACCACCATTACATGTGAGTGTCAGCCCCCCGGGATACCCATACCACCTATTCAGCGCTTCACCAGCATTTAGCTACATTGCTATTCCATTTAAAATCCATACACTCCTTGTGAAAGACATAATCCTCCCACACAAGGGGGTGTATATTTCAAATGGAATCACACATTCAGGTAACCCAATTTGAAATACACACTCCCTGTGCGGAAGACTAAGTTCATGTCTTCCATAGGGGGTGTAGGGATTATAGTTGGAATAGCCCATATCTCACCTCTTCCCACCACCATGAATATCAACCCTCCAGGCTCCAATAGCTCATACAAGTATCTGATAGCACGGTCCACGTCACCTAAGAAATACACAGCGTGTACAATGGTGATGAAATGATACTTGCGCTCTGCTCCGGCGGATCTCACAAACTCTTGGAAGGTTTGGTTATGCCATTCGTATTGAATCCCTGTAAACTCACTACTTTTCGTGCCAGCTATGTCTTGATATTCAGAGATTCTTTGTGTGCTTGGTTCGACGACAGTTGCAGATATTTGAGAGAATTTGGTTTTCAATTTCTTCAACTGGAAAATTTCTTGATAACCTGCAAGGAGGGGGAAGTAAACAACATAGATTTTCGGTGGATTTTTTTTTTTTTTTTTTTTTTTTTTTTTTTTTTGTTTTTTTGTTTTTCCATTTTTATTCCCTGTACTTGGGACTGGTGGGTGGAGAAAAGTTACAGAAAACCACCAGCCCCCGTCTTCATGTCAGCCATACAATATTATAAACAAATATGCAATTATTCCTTTAAGCACAAATTAAAGTTTGATATGCAGTTACATTTGTAATTATTGACACCCACCACTCACAAGTGCTGTGATGTATACACCACACAAGCTGAAGCCAGGACATAAGAAAAAGAATAGTAAAAAAGCAGAAGCTGAACCAGGCCTGACAAAAGCACAAAACGAAGACCATCCCAGCACTGTCATAAGCGGTGAGTGTCAATTGAAATATAAATGAGACATCACATTCAAGAGAGAATCAAATTCAAGGCATCATAATCATATGGTTGAACAAACACTCGATCAAATCTACATACCCAGGGTTTTTAACAAAAACAACAACAGACCCATCCCCAGACAAGAACCCTCCCACAATCCCCACACCACACCACATTCACACAAAAACAGAACAAAACAGAGAGACAAACAAGAATGGTAACTGTTCCATTTCAAAAAATAGACAAAGATTCTGTAGAAATATCTATGGCTGATGCAAAAAACAAAACAAAAAAATTTAAAAAATAAAAACATTTGAATACTTATGCAAAGACAAGCAGGAGATTAAATACCTCTTAAGAACTCGGATCAAAAGAAAATTTCTTAAAGTGTTTGGACAATATTTTCGGTGGATTTTGAAAATTGTACAGGTATTTTTGCGAGGGTTTTATTTTTCATAAAGTTTGGAGCAACTTGTGATGTACTAATGTTCCAGGAGTTATTTTCAGAGGAATTTTCTGCCGGTCCCACTACACTCTGATTCACTTGAACCCTAACCCTACCCGTGTTTTTTTTTGCTATCGGAAGGGAAAGAAGAAACAATGCCACGCATGAAGATCCCCAGCATGTAGCCACACAGGTGGCGTTGGCCCGACCAGCGATTCCCTGGTATATATGACTTGGGCTGATTAAATCATCAAGTCACGTGGAATGCATGCACGCAGAGTGGTTTTAATAGTGAGATCTAGTTGGGTTAGGGTTAAGGAGGCATAAGTCTAGGAAAAACATGCATATTAACCCTAACCCTACCCGTGGTTTTTTTGCTATCGGAAGGGAAAGAAAAAACGAAAAAGGAGAGAAGATGAGGAGAAAAGTCACTTGGCACCCCCGGGATTCGAGCCTCACGGGGACCCCTCGCATGACACGCAGAAGATCCCCAGCATGTAGGGCGAGTTAGCGCAGCAGTAATTCCCTCGCTTTGCACCACTGAGGTCCCGGGTTCAAGCCCCGGCACAGCCCAAGGACTCATGTGCACTTGGTTTATTCCGATTCCATGCTCGCTCTCGCAGGTTTTCTGTGGGATCTCCGGTTTCCTCCTGTATCGCAAAAATCGGTGATTAGTTGTTTGGTTATCAAAAACTTCCTTCACCCAATGGAATTTGGGGAGCGGCACAGATAATTGGTGGATATTACAATCTAAGTGCGGATAGGTGTGCGCCATTCGGCAGCAACCTAGTTGATGCGATCTGATTGTGATGATTCACCATTGCAGCGAAATTGCAGCGCTTTGAGTCCTCTAAGATCTGGAGAAAGGCGCTTTATAAATCCAAAATTTAAATTTATTATTATTTATTTATGTAGCTACACAGGTGACCGTTGGCCGGTATATATGACTTGGGCTGATTGCGTCATCAAGTCACGTGGAATGCATGCACGAGTGGTTTTAATAGTGAGCTTTAGTGAGACCTAGTTGGGTTAGGGTTAATGGAGCTGGAATGTCAAATTAAAGTTTGTTTGGCTTTATATAAGGAGGAAAAAATAAGGCTCATAGCAACTTATATTGATATAGAATACATGCAGTTGGGTGCATTGCTTGTGCGTTTGTAATGTGAATTTACACGAGCGTGTGTTGGGACTTTATTGATGCGCGCAGTAACAAATGCTGAATAATTTCCGCTTTATATAAGCTGAACAAACTTAAGTAAAAATTGAATAGCCCATTACTAATAGCAACGTCATGCGGCGCGGTCATTATACGCTTTCAGTAACCTGCATTAGCGGACGCGTATTTAAAAGTTATTATCTGTGATTGGATTAAATACATCGCATATATTCATGAGGTTATGGATGATCATGAACCACTAACTTGATCCAGGGTTCGGGCAATGGGGTGAAAGGTGTAAATATAGCATACAACATCAAGGGCAATGACATTATTTGTATTGTATTAGGGATGCACCATTAGATATTATTGGGGGGGGGGGGGGCTAGGGAGTTAGGGTCAGGCAGAATTTTTTTTTTCCCTGCAGCGAAGTTGTCTTTTTCAATTTTAATGTACCGTATTCATTCATAAAGTTATTTTGGGTGGGCGCTTATTTTTTACATTGTTTTTAGTCATCAATCACCGTCTGAAAGTATTTAGTTACTCACAGTTAGTGCGCCCTCACAAAGTGTGTCTATATAATTATTATATTGAGAGGGCGCAACACTAAATCACTCCGCATTTTATGTAACAACGAAATTCGGCTAATATAGTCCATAGTGAATATGAGATTGTAGCGACCATCTCTACCGACATGTTCACTTTAAATCACTCAATATTGGCTCATATGAATTCGACAAGTGTCTTTAATGATAACATGCAGAAAAAAACTGGACAATGGATCTCAAAAGCAATTGTCTGTGGCGGATTAAGAGAAAACCCGATTTTGAAATGTGAGTGGTGAGTTTAGTATATTTTTAGCTATTTTTTTTTTCTTTGCAAAATAGCGAAAAAAGTCAATGGTCATCGATATATGCCGACAAAAGTTTTGGAATCTAGAGAAACAGAGCTTTAATTTGATACCAAATTTATTTTGCCACGTATTGCAGGGACGCCAGAAATGGCGCTTGAAGTAGGCCGAATTCACACGTTATCCTATGGGACGCTGAATTAGTGCTGCGCCCCCTTGACAATGTTTTTGAGGGCGCACTATAACTGTAAGTAAAGATGGCCGCCGCCGCCGGAAAATACGATTTTTGAGTTAGAAAATCCTCAAACTTGGCCTTTTAAAGGCATTTGCAGGTGGTTATTGTGAAGTATTTTAATATCTATACATCTGCCCACTATGAAATAAGCGTCATAATTTAATTTTGGTGTACATTTTGGATACTTTTGATGCATGTAAATTCACTCGACAGGTAAGCTTACTGGAGGTATTTTGACAACATTGGATGGGCGGTTAATAATTTCATATTGTGTTTGTTGCAAAGTCGCTGGGTGGGCGCTTAATTGGGGCATGGGCGGTTATTGGAATGAATACGGTATACCTTTATACAGAGCTGGGTAGGGGAATTTTTTTTTTCTTTTTAAACATAAGTGAGGCAAAATTTTTTTTACTCATCAGTGAGGCAAAATTTTTTTTACCTATCAGTGAGGCAAGATTTTTTTTTCAAAAACTCCCTAGCCTCCCCAATAATATCTAATGGTGCGTCCCTTATGAATGCTTTGAACCTTGATCGTTCCATACATGGACATTGTTCAAACAAAAACAACCTATAATTAAACTTGAAGTGTAGATTAAGGCGTGTAGACATAAAGGTGATAATGGTCCTCCCACTTTTCCGATGAATAGTTATTTCTTATAAAGTAAAAAATATTGCAGTTTAACAAATATGGGTTAGAATGAATTCAGACGTTTTGTTTGATAAGTATTGTTTTTTCTGTTTTACCCCTGTTTTTTCCTCTGGTTTAAACAAAATAGCCACAGATTTTCATATTTTTTTTTCTTCTTTGTTATTCTTCAGTGTTTTACTCCGGTTTTAAAAATGGCACCAGAATTTCGGATGTTTTGTTTTTAATAAATCTTAAATGTTTTGCTCTGTTTTACGGCTCTGTTTTAGCGCTCTGTTTTTTCCTCTGTTTTTAAAAAGTAGTCATAGGTTTTCATTTTCTCAGCCACAGATTTCCATATCCGTTTCTTCTGTATTTTGAAACATTTTTGACAAATGCTCCCTCAATCATTGTTTTTCATTTACAAAAATAGGCTTGAGTCAATACTACACCATATTTGCAAATAAAATAAAATAAAAAAATCTCAGAATGACTTCAAATTGCTATTAAAATGCCATTATAATTTATGGGATTCTGGCGGCCTTTTTGAAAAAAGCGGCCTCACCACTTAACCCAGGGTCCACATTTTTGCAGACAACCTGATTCTAATTCCTATATGGGTAATGTTTCCAAAAACTTTTGTCTCCAAAAATTCCTGGGGGGGGGGTTGGTTCCTAGCCCAGAGCCTATTAAATGTTCCCAGTGACGGTACAGGATATGGGGGGGGGGGGGCAAGTGAAATCTGTGGAATTTTTGATGATGTTTTGTTCTGATTGGGAGGAATGCCCCATGTGTACCCCCTTGGTGCCACCAACGTATATACATCCTTATAATGCTTATTTTACTCACCTTCACCACTGCCCACACCAAGTACAAGTAAGGGTTGGTCATCAAGTTTATCACCATTTGCAAGCCTTTCAGATAAAACCTTCACTACATTTGATCCAAATTCCTCCTCTGTCCATTTTGCAAGCGCTTCTTGGTGGTTGGTGTACCGATAAAATGTTTTTAAAACTGACCAATAGTAGTCATGATTGCAATGCAATCGTTGCAATGGTTTTCGGTTTTGGAAAATTGATGTAGCCATAATGTGCAGTAATGTAGTCAAGTTCTTCCACACAGTGTTTTGGTACTGCATGTATATAGGGCCTAGAGGTGTTAACAGAGTTGCTAATTGTTCAGCCCATTTGTTGAGAAGCCACACAAATCACCCAAAAATCCACCCAAAAGTTTATTTGAAAATTGTTGTTTGGTTGATCTCTAACTTCTCTGGGGAGGACAAACTATATTTTATAAAGATAACATTATCCAAGCTGCAGATGGAACTTATCACTGAAAGACCCATTCAGTGATCCCAGCACAAGTGTAAAGAAATTTAAATTGTTTATAAATTGCTTCAAAATGAAGGATAAGTCATTCAAATTGTCATTTTTTTTTTTTTAATGACAAATATGGCAAAAAAACAAAGAACACAGCAGTACTGATGAAGTTGAAGCCCCATTCAAATACATGTAGCTAATTTAGATACCGTCAGTATCTAAATTACAAATTTGTGTATTAAAACTTTCAGGAATTACAAAATTTGGGTAGGTGTTCTTTTGTGCAGCAAAGCAAAAAAAAAAGGGTTTTTGTAGTTTTTTAAAACGGTTGTGGACAACAACATGTTTCTGTCCATTGTAAACCAAACTCGGGTAAAGTGAAAGAAACCGCACTGGCTTTTTTGGCCGTTTAACTAATATTACTTGGAGTTCTGTGGGGGGACTTAATGTCATTAGTCGAAATAGCTGATCTACAAACAAAACCAATTTGGCCGATTCAAGTAGTTTCAATTTAAGTGTTAATTAGGATGTGTGTAAACATTACAAATATAACAAAAATAATCAGGTAAAATAAATTAACCGATATCATAATAAGTTGTACATTTATGGCTTTTGAATATCCCTCAATTGGGCCATGAAATCAAAGGTTTGGCAACTGGGGAAGAAAAATATACAAGGGTGTCTATTTTAGTCCATGAATGCTGTTTATTTGTAATCATATACAATGATCTATGGCCCATGTAGTTGAATACGAAAATACCATCTGGTATAGGATTAAGGTGATGCTGAACAGTAACTCAGTTTTTAATTATTTTTCTTCTTCAATTATTCACGTAGCAATTAGAAAAATAACATGTGCATTAGGCGAAGGCGCCTTATTTAGTGTTAAGTTAGCTTTGGATATTTAATTATTAATGTCCAAAGCTAACATTAAATAGGGGGCCTCCACCTAATGTGACCAGATTTGATCCAATCAGGCTGAAGTTGGCAATAACGAAACTGAGATATAGGGAAAAAGGCAGGAGAAAAACACAATAAAAAACATAAGAAAATGCACATATAAAAGGTTCATAACTTTGCAACCAAGTATTCATGAGACCTGGGGATTCAGCATCAATAAGTGTAGGTACTGAGCAGGTTATTAATAGTAGGAACTCAATTTTTAACATTTCCGACTTTTATCTGAGTGAATCGGATGTGTTTGTTATGGTAAAATGGTCTATCTTCTATTTGTATCGCTAACAATTTAAATTTTAAGTTCTAAAATTAACTGAGAACAAAAATAACAACTTCACAAAAATGTCCCACGTACCTATACATTAGCAATGCCCTTTTTCAGTTGGAGGGCCATTCAACTTTGACGCGCTATTATTAAACTGTACGCTATGAATACGCACACAACGAAAATTTAAATTTGCTTGGTTTGGGTTGCAGTTTTAAAAGCTTCCAAATTTCTCTCTACAAATCCTAATAGCTATATATTTTATATATAACTACAAGAAAGGCTTTCAACATTCCATATATGTTCACAAAAAATACCGTAACTTTGCAAGGAATATGATATGGGCACATAAACACAAATTTTTGTCATGAATTGAGATAAAAGAGTAAGAAAACTGCGTTATTTTAAAAATGGTGCGAGTTCATAAATCAGGAATTTGCATATGATTAGAAACATGGCTTATTATCCTCATATTAAAAAATCAAGATTTTTGGTTGGTTAAGACAAAAACCTGCCGGGATGAAAAGGGTATTTTACAAGACGGAAAAATACCAGTAAACAGTAGGCCATTCGACAACAGCATTGAGAAGGTTCATGCGAGCAGTGTTAAACTGCGCGCAGCGTATTTCACTGAACGCAGATGAATGGCGCGCTTAGGCGCCACAAAAGTCACTTGTGGCGATGTACTTTCGTTCATGGTGTCAAGTCACGCGGTATTGTTATGAAGTTGTTTACTTAATTTTCGTCGATGGGCCTAATCAGGGTAACCAATTTAAACTATTATAACAATTTAGAATTTTAAGTTCAAAATTTGGGACAAAGACTAATCGATAGATAAAGGTTGAAATTACTTGTCTGGCTAAAAATTAGAATGATTAAAGCGTTAAGACAGAAAATATCCGGGTTAGAAGTCCTTAGCAACGAAAATAAATTTGAAGGTAAAGCAAACGCAAAAATCACGAATTCTAACGACAAAAGTAGACACAATGGAAATCAAGTAGAGAATTATGAAGATATTTTCTAATAAAACTTATTTGTTAATTGCCCAAGATGATTGACTACACATAATACGATACATTTCAAATCGAAATTTTCCGCGGGAAAAGTAAAAAAGCATACCCAAGAGTGCGACGGTCATTCTTGCCAAGGTCGCGTCCGTTAATAATTTGACCTTTAACGGAAAACGCGCATGATGGCCCTCCGACTGTTTTGTATACATTCATTGCTATGCTTAAAATGAGTTTCAGCATCACCCTAATAGCCAGACTTGGAAAGTTAAAAGGGTATGCTCTAAGTCACTAAGTCGCAAAAGTCTTTTAAAAAGTCCAAAAACTGCGAGCATAGCGAGCCAAAAAATCAGTTTTTTTTATGCATTTTTGGTCAAAAAAAAGGACCAAATTTTTTTGAAAGTCCACTTTTCACAAAATTGCCCACCTCCTGGAAAAGGTCCACTACTCCACTTTGTCAAAATCTACACCCCAAACAAATCCTGCCTATGGGCCTGCGTTTAATCCAAATAGTTTTGTCATTCTAAGTGGACCATTTTGACATTGAGACAGATCACATGTGCATTAGTTTGGAATGTCCTTTGAGTATGTTGGGTACTGTAACTCATTCTTGAGGTCAACCTTTGTGCTATGCATATTGAATGTAGGTTTTTGGACTTTGTCATTGGTGATGATTTTGACTCATAGTGAGAATTGCTATCATAGGCTGAATTTCTTCATATGCATGTTATGTGATCAAGCAAAATCATTCAGAAGTTGGAAGTTCTAGTTTGAATATATGTTGGAAAATGTGTTCGTATTTCTTGTGTAGTTCCTAGTGATTTTGTAATTACTAAAATTTGAAGGCAAAACAAGATATTATTATTTAATTCAAAGAACTGAATTTTGTGGAAGTATTTACTAAATTATATAACATTTGGCCAAAGCCAGACAAAGCTCAATAGTGCTCAGAGGCTACTTAAATGAAAGGGATGCTAACAAAATATGATGGGACATGGATATGAAAAGATGAACTGTGTGCAAAACAGACGCAACAATAAATGGTTTGGCAGATGTAGTCCTACCAGAGAAGATACGTTGCCCTTCCCAGAATCCTTTGCAACAAGATGCATCACCTTATTACAGCCAATGACACTCTTTTTACTTTGTACAAGGTCCCATTGTTTTCCATGTTGATAATAGACTGGCTAAACATGTGTCCATAGTCAGAAAATCAACTGAAAAGGGTGAATGGTACTGGAAGGGGGCAAGCATTTTTGACAAGCCACAGACATGACAGAGGGGAGAGCATATTTGGCTCGTCAAAGGAGAGAAATGATTTTCACACATTTTGGGCTCCATTTTGGGAATTCAACCCTCTCTTCCAAGACTGCATGTGTCTGTGTTAGCCACACATCGTCTGACTGATATGGTTGTACTTATTTATCTTGTATTTCAGGCAAATTGACGATGATAGTGGGTCAAGTCGGCATGGGTAAATCATCGCTGTTATCCGCAATGCTGGGAGAAATGATTGTGTTAAATGGACATGTGCAATTCAATAGGTAAGTTTATCAGCTATTCCGGTTGAAATACATACACCCCATGTGGAAGACATGACCTTAATCTACCACACAGGGAGTATGAATTTCAAATGGAGTTACCGGAATGACTCGATTTGAAATTTACGCCTGTGTGGAAGATAAAGGTAATGTTTTCCATACAGTGTGTGAGGATTTTCAATTGGATTAGCCTAATGGTCCATACTATTATTCAAACATTAGAAGATGGATTGAGCATACAACCATGTGATCTGTTTCCAAGTCCAACATTTATTTTCCATTGAACTCTGTACTTAACTATGACCTATTTTGTTATGGTATGTATGTAACAAGACAATGCAAACTATTCTTATCTTGATTCTTATCTTGATCCACTCGTATATTCTTATCTTGATTTACTTTGGCAAAGGAACAATATGAGACATTGATATAAAATCATTTTTCAATTTTGACTCATGTGGAGGCCAAAAGATGAAAGTGTACAGGAAGACCATCCACTGTATTTAATGCTGGTTTCATATTTTCCTACCGCTTGCCTCTGACAACGATTTTGCATCACTGTGCAGTTGCACCAAAAGCGCTATCGGTGACCAGAGGCAAGCCGATATATCAATCACTCCACCGCTGCAGATCGCTAGGATTTGAATTCAAGTCAATTTGGGAGTGGCGCCGTTCCGATGTATGAGAACGTTTTTTTGGCGGTGCTCATAGTCATGCCGCTGCTTCTCAGCGGTGTGCCGCTCCGCTTGCAGTAAAGTACAAGCAGCATGATGAAGCGCCACGCCGCAGCAGAAAGTATATGAAATCAGCATAAGGTCACTTCCAGATTTCCTGTTTACAATCAGTTATGGCAGCAGACAGGTAGTCACATGCATATTTATAAATACATATTTATATAATGCCTAAACCCACTGTCTGTATATCCAATAGAGTAAGGAGGTAACTTCAGACAAAAATGTTGACTTGTTCTTCTCTTTATTCTGTATATTTAGTGAAAAGAGCAGAGTAGCATATGCAGCACAAAAAGCTTGGCTATGCAACGCATCACTCAAAGATAACATTCTGTTTGGTCAACCAATGGAGGAAACAAGGTAAGGTACCATATGCCCGATGGGATATATTTGCGAGGCTTTTATTTTCGCATTTATTTCAAAACCATCCATTTATTTTTAAAATATTTTGAATCCATAGGCTTTATGATGTATAACTCTTTGGTACTGTGAATAAAAGACACTGCAAATTGTTCAGAATAGTTGAATTTATAACAAAATATTATTGAGAAATGGATGTCTCATGTTAAAGTTTGTTTGGCTTATAAAAGGCAAAAAAATAATACTCATAACACCATGTATTGATGTAGAATGGCGTGCAGTTGGCCACAGTACTTATGCTAGATGTGCGCTGCGTAATGCGTGACTGATGAACGTGTATAGTTTACGTGAGTGTGAGTTAGGACTTTATTGAGGCGCACAGTAACAAAAGCCAAATAATTTTTGCCTCATAATAGATGAGTTGATGTCAATGTTTATCAACAAAGGCAAGGGACTGGTACTATACTGTTCAATAGCCTTCTTGTCTTGTCTTAACCCCATGAGAACTACCTACCGATTGGCCAAAATGATTATTGTTTCCAATTAATTTTGAACCAATCAAGGAGGGTATTATAAGATCATCTGCAAATGCAAGTTTGACCATAAATAGTTTAAAGCCAAGTCATATAAATTGGCAATTGAAATGAGCATTTCAAGTTATCAACCAATCAGAAAGGATTTTGCTTTTGCTGATACAACATCCAATACACATTACTTATAGGACATTTGTGACCTAACACAGGGCCAAAGGACAATGCATATTACAACTTGTGTGTGGGGGTGTGTGCGTGGGGGGTACCCTTACTTTTAATGCATTGGGTTATTCCAGTTGAAATCCATACACCCCTTATGGAAGACCACCCACACAGGGAGTGTATATGGATTTTAAATGGAGGCACTTATTCAGGTAACCCCCTTTGAAATCTACACCCCCTGTGTGGCAGATTAAGGTCACTAGGCGGTTACCGGTATTTGGCGGTTCTCGGCTGTCGCGATTACCTGGCTGATGGTGACTGTACTCACCAAGTTTTATGCCCATAGGACAGTTTTTACTAATTTGACCTCAGATGACCCCTTGTGACCTTGAAATGGCCTTCCAAAATTTGGCTCTAAATGTTGACTGTACCCACCACGTTTCATACCCATATGACAGTTTTTAGTAATTTGACCTTGGATTACCCCAAAATGACCTTCCAAAAATTTGACTCTAAAAGGTGACTGTACCCACCAAGTTTCATGCGCATACGACATTTTTTACTAATTTGACCTCAGATGACCCCTGGGTGACCCCAAAATGACCTTCCAAAAATTTGTCTATAAAAGTTGACTGTACCCACCAAGTTTCAAGCCCATGCCAAATGATAGTTTTTACTAATTTGACCTCAGATGATCCCTGGATGACCTTGGGTGATCTTGGCCCACTAACCAAAACAAACTTGTTCTGTCTGAGGTCCAGATGTACCCATCCACCAAGTTTGAGGAATGTGCGACCCCTAGTCTCCGAGAAAATAGGCGGAAAACAGTTTTTACTAATTTGACCTCAGATGACCCCTGGGTGACCTTGACCCACTAACCAATACAAACTCGTTCTTCCTCATACCAAGCTGCACCCACCCACCAAGTTTGAGGAACGTGCGACCCCTAGTCTCCGAGAAAAGAGGCGGACAGACAAACAAACAGACAGATGGACAGATTCTGGTGAATTATAGTAAGATAGTAAGATGTCTTCAACAGGGGGTGTATGGATTTCAATTGGAATACCCCAGCAGCCTTACACCTGTATTACTTTCATATTTAAAAGGGCATTTCGTGATCCACAGCCTCATTCCCTACTTTTCTCAAAAAAAGGAGATTTTTATACCACTGGAAACCTCTGAATACATAATGTTTATATACAAAAAATTTCTTTCTGATTAATTTGTTTAGCAAAAATATCTTTCAAATTTGAATTACGTTCTGGTACAATGTACACCAGAACAAAATTACAACAGTGGCCTATGGAGCAGTGTAATACACCTAATCATGAATAACTGGCAAATGCAAAATCAGAATCAACTGAAATTTTGGGAATAAGCTTTTTTCACCATATCTACTGAAAAATGTCATAAAAAGAGGATGCTAGGATCACAAATTACTCCTTTTAGTTACATGTGTATGTTTATATATTATCAGGTATAAGCAAGTTATAGCAGCATGTGCCTTAGGACCAGACATAGATATCTTGCCAGCCGGAGACTTGACAGAGAACGGCGAAAAAGGCATTAATCTTAGCGGTGGTCAGAAACAACGAGTCAGCGTTGCTAGGGCCATGTATGCTGCAAGAGATATTGTCATATTGGTAAGATGTATGCATGTAACCACCGCCTGGACAGGTCGGACATTGTCTAATCAATTTTTGGATCATACAAAAAAATTGTAGTATGTAGAAGAAATCATGATATGTGACCGTACAGCACGAATGAGCCGTAAATGTCCTCAATTGTATTCCGAGTTACAGTGTAAAATGGGCATGAAGGTCGTATTCATTGGTACCTCAATTTGGTGCTACGTGTACCTCATTTAATGAGATACACGTAGCACCAAATTGAAATACCTATGAATATGACCTTCATGCCCATTTTACACTGTAACTCTGAATACAATTGAGGACATTTACGGCTCATTCGTGCTGTACGGTCACATATAGCACTTGCATAAAAACATATCAGTAATAATAATTCAATGACATTTTTGGTGGAATTGGAAATGTTGCAAATTAATGCAGTTTTACTCTCTGTAAACTTGCATAGCCTAACATGTCCTCAATGAATATTAGCCTAGTAAGAAGTATGTAATGTGTATATTTAACAATGACGTTTGAGATGATGCTGGACTGATGTTATGGGCCTATACTCTAATATCAAGTCATGTTTAAGTTAAATGGAAGCAAACTTGGGTCAACAGTTTGATATGAACCTTATAGCTGTATCCTTTGGCTTTGTGTGGCCATCAGTTGGGCTGGTGGCCGTGGGGTGGGGAGGTTGGGTGGGGTGGGTGCAATTTTGAGAAAACAAGCCAAGATAACAGCCTTGAAAAATATTACATGTATAAAACATAGACTCTTACTTTCTAGAGTCTATAAAAGATATTCTTCTAGGCTTGTTTTCTCAAAATAACCTTATTTTTGGCCCCCACATATATGTGGGGCTTATGTTATCATCCAGATGGTTGCATGCCTGGTTGTTTGTTACTTTGTTTGGCTGTCCGGGCGGAAGTAAATTCATTAATCCACTCTACAGCTCCAACGCACTCACCGATTCACTTCATTATTATGTTTTCAGGGTTATTAGGAGTTAAGAAAGCCTAATAATGATAATATTGGATGGCTTATTTCGCATGATACCATAACATACCGGATTTGTCATACAAATATCGAACTCGTCGTTGGCTCGTCCGATGTTTTTATGACTCATCCGATATGTTATGGTATCATGCTCAGCCATCCAATATTATATCAAACTTGGTACAGTGATAGGATATCACGTTTGTGTCATGTAATTTGCATATTTATGAATATTAATGAGCTGATTTGTATATTTTGCCTAATTTTTCATTAATCCACTCTGCATCTTAAATGCAATAACCAATCAACTTCATTATTATGTTTTCAGGGTTATTAGGAGTTAAGAAAACCTAATAATGATAATATTGGATGGCTCATTTCGCATGATACCATAACATGCTCAGCCATCCAATATTATATCAAACTTGGTTTGGTGATTTGATATGGTTGCGTGATATGCTGTATAGTTTTATATCATTCAGTAGACATGAATAACGACATTTCATTGGTTAATAGCCAAATAATATAATTTCGTATTGTTCAGCGTTCATAAATTACCGTACAATATATAGCCGTATTATTCAGCTCTTAATCAGTACCAGCAATTAACGGGCATGCATACTCGCGTTGTATTGTACACTGTGCTGATCGCGTAAAGCGGTAGAGGCGGCAATTACGTGCTACCTCGCGTCAAGTGCTAAGTGTCGTCACACATTGGCAATGGCGCGGCTGTATTACATGGCTTGGTGGTAGTTGCATGACAGAAAACTTGAAAGCATACTTGGAAGAGTTTGGAGTAGGCCTATAACATGCGGCCTCGTGTGATACGACCTCAAAACCAGTGATATTTTTCGTATTGCATGAACAAACAGTGGATAACTAATAGTGTCATGTTATTTGCATATTTATGAATATTAATGAGCTTATTTGCATATTTTGCTTATATTTTGCCTAAATTTTCATTAATCCACTCTGCAACTCCAACGCAATAACCGATCAACTTCATTATTATGTTTTCAGGGTTATTAGTAGTTAAGAAAGCCTAATAATGATAATATTGGATGGCTTATTTCGCATGATACCATAACATATCGGATTCGTCATACAAATATCGAACTCGCCGTTGGCTTGTCCAATATTTTTATGACTCATCCGATATGTTATGGTATCATGCTCAGCCATCCAATATTATATCAAACTTGGTATGGGTATAGGATATGGTAGCCTGATGTGCTGTATAGTTTTGTGTCACATTATTTGCATATTTATGAATATTAATGAGCTCATTTGCATATTTTGCCTACATTTCTGTTAATCCACTCTGCAGCTCAAATGCAATCACCGAACAACTTTAAACTTGGTATAATGAATGTATAGGGTGGCCTCATGTGCTGTATACTTTGTGTCATGTTATTGGCATATTTATGAATATTAATGAGTTCATTTGCATATTGAGCCTACATTGTCATTAATCCACTCTGCAGCTTAAACACAATCACCGATCAACTTCATTATTATGTTTTCAGCAGTGTTCGAATTAAGAAAATAAAAGAGGTTGTCCCACGGACAACCAGATTGTAATTTCTGGTTGTCCACCAAAGTTTTTGGTTGTCCGTAAGCTGCCACAATCTGAAACAACTACATGTGACCAATAAAGTGGAATGAGTGTAGTCAATTTATGAACAATTACTCTTAAATATTTACCAATTCATCAGTTGTGTCAGGTTTGAGCAAATTAACATGCTGAAAAAGTGACTTTTGGCTGTAGATCTTTGGTTGTCCGGACAACTAGAGCATTATTTTTGGTTGTCCGGTGCATGTTTTGGTTGTCCCGGGCGAACGGACAACCAAAATTTCGAACACTGGTTTTCAGGGTTATTAGGAGTTAAGAAAACCTAATAATGATAATATTGGATGGCTTATTTCGCATGATACCATAACATATCGGATTCGTCATACAAATATCGAACTCGCCGTTGGCTCGTCCGATATTTTTATGACTCAACCGATATGTTATGGTATCATGCTCAGCCATCCAATATTATATCAAACTTGGTACGGTGATAGGATATGGTGGCCTTTTGCATCATTATTTGCATATTTATGAATATTCATAAGCTCATTTGCATATTTTGCCTACATTTCCATTAATTCACTCTCCAGCTTAAGGCCAGAGTAATGGAAGACACATTCGTTCACGCCCAAATTTGAGATTTCTTGATATTTATCAACACTAAGATGTATTCTTTCACTTGAAACTGATAAAATACAACTTGCTCATATTTACTCGTATTTTTTTTTGATTTGTTTCACTCTTTTCAACGCTAAAAAGTCACATGGCTCAAGACAGCGTAGTAAATTGGCGGGAAATAATGAGTCAGAAATGCTTGAATGCGAAATATTTTGATTACGCCGATTAAACTTAGCGTGACGCTGGCGCAACTCTCTTGGCGTATGTCCAACGCAGTCTAGGCGCATTCGGTTTGTTGTTCACGCCAGCAAATGTGGTGTAAACAAAACAAAAATTTGCAGTCAAAATGCCACTTAGATTTTTTAATTATTTTGATTTTTGGCGCACTGAAAGCAGACATTATAGATTTATTGGTGCAAAAAGATGCATATTTAGACCATGCACCAGATATCGCTTTTACAAGCGTGAAAGTCTTACCATTTTAAAATATAAGGACGTTTTGTGCATAATTTTGACATTTTTTTACTAAAACAACGATTTCTCAGAGTTCACTTTTGACAATATTGCACGATATTTGTGACAAGATAACTCGAAAAATATGCAAGCAAAAGGTAAACTTTTTACACTATCGTTTAGAGTACATCAAAGCCTACTGAAGGTTTTCTCATTTTTCAAAATATTTGTTTTAAACAAAAATATACACCATTCTGTGCAATTTTTAGCTTAATAGAGTGACAAAATTGCTTTTTTCACATGTTTTTTTTTTAATATTTCGAAAAAAGAGACGAATTTCAAAAAATAAAAAAACCTTCCCTAAGTTTATGTCTCTTCTTTATGAAAGGCTAACTGATTTTTTTTTACTCCGAACGGATTTTTTTCTAAGTTGTCACAAAAAAATTGGGGTAAAAAAGGGAATTCTTGTGATTTTTTCAAAAACTCGAGATTTTTGAACAAATCTGACGTCACCATGGGATTCCGTGACTCATTTCCTTTCCAAAAATGTATAGTTTTATATACTTTTGACATACAATTCAGAAATAATGATGCTCGGAAAGGTCCATGGGTGTTCTCTCCCATTACACTGGCCTTAAACACAATCACTGATCAACTTCAAACTTGGTCTTGTGATAGTATTCTTTATATTTACCAACCTTTGTTGTGGGGGCCACCTTAATTACAAACCACGTAATTCTAGTTTAATCCATATAATTTTCCCCTCAGAAATGTTGTCTCCTGTAGTGTAAAATGTCCCTCTGGCTTTAGAGGGGCTTTGCCCACTTGACCCCCACTGGGGCTGTGTGGAAGATTCAGGTCATGTCTGTGATAGTGGGGTATATGGGTTTCAACTGAAATGGTCCAATATGCTCATAATTTGACACTTTATTTATTTTCTTGTCAGGATGATCCTCTGTCAGCATTGGACGTTCATGTTGGCAGCCATCTTTTCCAGGAAGGCATTGTGGGGTTGTTACTGAAACAAAAGCAAACAGTAGTACTAGTCACACACCAACTGCAGTATTTGGAATATGCAGACAAGGTAGGTATAAAAAGCATGCCCTATGTTTAGTTTTGCACCTTCAAACAGTAGTACTAGTCACACACCAACTGCAGTATTTGGAATATGCAGACAAGGTAGGTATAAAACAGCATGCCCTATGTTTAGTTTTGCACCTTCAAACAGTAGTACTATAGTCACACACCAACTGCAGTATTTGGAATATGCAGACAAGGTAGGTATAAAACAGCATGCCCTATGTTTAGTTTTGCGCCTTCAAACAGTAGTACTAGTCACACACCAACTGCAGTATTTGGAATATGCAGACAAGGTAGGTATAAAACAGCATGCCCTATGTTTAGTTTTGCACCTTCAAACAGTAGTACTAGTCACACACCAACTGCAGCATTTGGAATATGCAGACAAGGTAGGTATAAAACAGCATGCCCTATGTTTAGTTTTATGCCTTCAAACAGTAGTACTAGTCACACACCAACTGCAGTATTTGGAATATGCAGACAAGGTAGGTATAAAACAGCATGCCCTATGTTTAGTTTTGCACCTTCAAACAGTAGTACTAGTCACACACCTACTGCAATACTTGGTGTATGCAGATAAGGTAGGTATAAAACAGCATGCCCCATGGTTAGTTTTGCACCTTCAAACAGTAGTACTAGTCACACACCTACTGCAATACTTGGCGTATGCAGATAAGGTAGGTATAAAACAGCATGCCCTATGGTTAGTTTTGCACCTTCAAACAGTAGTACTAGTCACACACCAACTGCAGTATTTGGAATATGCAGACAAGGTAGGTATAAAACAGCATGCCCTATGTTTAGTTTTGCACCTTCAAACAGTAGTACTAGTCACACACCTACTGCAATACTTGGCGTATGCAGATAAGGTAGGTATAAAACAGCATGCCCCATGGTTAGTTTTGCACTTTCAAACACTAGCACTAGTTAAACACCAGCTGCAATACTTTGTATTTGCTGACAAGGTATGTATAAAAGTGATGTTCAGAACAATAAAATACAAAGAAAATACTATTATTGGGTATATCTCAAATCAATATTCCTGACATCCGACTCATTTTTCTTTTATGATCATTGTGTGTTTGATTCTGTGCGCATGCACTCGTCAATTTTCAAGATTCGGATATGTACCTGTGGTACATCTTGAGGTTTTAGGACCAGAAAACCCTACCTGCAATAGCTGCCCCATAGACATTTGGATAATTTCTGCATTATATATTGTACACATCTGTAAGTATGACACCTGGCAGCTATTGCAGATAGGGCTTTCTTACCCTGAACCCCCAATGTCTACTTTATCTCCTACATACATAATATTTTATGCTGAAAATACATAATGAGGGTTTAGGGAAAGAATGCCCCATCTGCAAGGGCTGCAATAGCTGCCAGGTGCCATATTTTTAGCTTGTGTACAATATAGAATGCAGAAATTGTCAATCCCTCAATCTCTTGAGTTATGGTTAACCCCATGGGCACTACTGCTTTTCTTACAGTGCCCCTGATTGGTTAATTACATGATGTAAGCATTTGAGTAACTAATCAATATAGAGCTTTTAGATCTCTCACCAATTTTAAACTCAATTCCCATCAGTTATACTGACTATTCTTACCATATCTCTGATTGGCTCAACAGATGATATAGCTCTCTTTGTAACCAATCAACATAGTTCTTAGAGGCTGATATGGGGTTAACTGACCATTTTCTGATTCATCACAGATTTTAGTCCTAAAAGACGGCTGCATCACATGTGAAGGTACCATTCACGAGGTCAGCCAGTCAGATCCGGACCTCCATCGTAGCTGGCGTCACTCGTTGCATTTAGGGACTGAGTCTGAGGAGTCTGCCTCAGAAATAAGCGGACGTGGGTCACAGTCAGAAACAGAAAGGGAAGATCTAAGGAAGCAAGTTCGAAAAGCGATGGGAACGCAGGTGGCTGAAGAAAAAGCTGGTAAGAAGAAAAAGTGGGAGGGATGCTCATTAGATGCTGATCTGTCACAACCCACACTTGCATTTTTTGCCCGGGGTACTCAAGTTTGGTTTTGGTAGGGGTGTGCCAAATTTAACCTAAATTGTCTTAGTTTTTACAAATTTGGAAAAATTGAGAAAATTTTGGCTAGATTGAGTAAATTAGGCTATTTTCCGAAAAAATTGAGAAAATTTTGAAAAAAAAGACCCCTGGGCTTTTTTGCATGTTTACAATGTTTAAAAATATAAATATAGGCCTACTTTCAATGTTGGGTTATATATAGGTAATGAAAACGTTTTTAAAAATGTCATATATGTATAATGTATGTATATGAACATAATGTGTATACTGCGCACACACATATATTTCATTACTATTCCATTCCAGAAAAATACAAATTGAAAATAAGTCGGTGTTCCATTTATTTTATCCATTTGTTAGTGGATCCATTGCAAAGCACCAAACTGGTAACACTAAAGTTGCTGTTAGAACATGATGAGGGGGTATTGAAATTGTCCTTAAGGGGGTACTACACCCCTGTCCAATTTTGTGCCTATTTTTGCATTTTTCTCAAAAATTATAGCGTATTGGTGAAAAGTAAGACATGTATATTATTCAGTTTCAGTTTTCAGTTTATTTATTTACCATATCAACGCAATGAAAATATATATATAATACATAATGGTAGGATGACCAAAAAAAGAGCAAAGCTCGAGAAGACTTTGGCCACCCTGAAAGGTAATAACAAAATACAAAACAGTGCAAAGACAAAGACACCATTTATGTGTAGACAAAGACATTACCTACAAGTGGGACAGACATTTGCTACATGTTGGCAACAAAGGCAGATCCATGAGTAAACCACACTCCCAGACAGTTGGTCAGGTCCATAAGGATGAACGAAACAAGCGTTCAAAATGGAAAAGCAAAAGCAGCATAACAAGAGAGCAAATGACACGAAAAGGACAGAAATGTCTGGAAGTGCGGACTACAAATAGATAACACTATTAAATAACATGAATAATATTCAGAGTATAAAAAATAATCACCACTTAATGATAATTAGACAGTAAATTCACTTTATACATTAGTTTAAATTTTTAACTGATAAGGAATTACAGTACATGTCTCAATAGCATTCCATAGAATGGGACCCTGTCTTCTGATCGTATTTCTGGCAAGATCAGAGACAAAATTATGAGGGCGAAACAATTCAGAAGACCTGGTACCATAATTATGAATTCTATTGACAGTAACAAAATAATCAGAAAAATTTACAGGCAGTAAATTATTCGTAAATTTATACATAAACACAGCTTTAGATAATTTATGAATATCATATACAGTAAGAGTATTAAGTCTGGCAAATAAAGGTGTCGAATGTTCAAGAAAATGAGAATTAGTACAGAGACGCATAATACGCTTTTGTTTGCGATGAACTAAATCTAAATTGCAATTATTACGGTCGGCCCAAATTAAACTACAATACTGAATATGTGGGAGAACTAAGGTATTATATAATGAAAACAAAATGTTCACGTGTAAAACGTGCTTTAGTCTGAAGAGTATGCCAGAATACTTTGAAACAATATTTGCAACTTGGACATTGTGATCTTTCCAAGTTAAACATTCATCCAAAATTAAACCAAGGAATTTTGTACTTGAAACGCGAGAAATAATGTGATTATCAATGGTGATATGAATATCTGGATAATTGCGGTTACTGAACCTATTTTTAAAAATCATATAATTACTTTTGTTAACATTAAGAGATAACTTATTCGCCTTGAACCAAGTAGAAATATTCGCAAGATCGAAATTAACATTATTAATTAATTGAGTCAAATCATTGTGAGATACCAAAATATTAGTATCATCGGCATATAAAATAAAACGAGAATGTGTACCAGCAGACATTAAATCATTTATATAAATAATGAACAGTAAAGGCCCTAAAATTGAGCCTTGAGGAACCCCGCAACATATATTTAATAAAGACGCAATTATGATGATTATAAGTAACAAATTGAGATCTATTTGTGAGATAACTCCTGAACCACTCAAGGCTATACCACGAATACCGTAATTAGAAAGCTTGGAAAGAAGAATATCATGGTTTATGGTGTCAAAAGCCTTGAGAGGTCCAGGAATAACCCAATAGTATGCTTTCTCTTATCTAGATCGGAAATAATATTATCATATGCTTGAAGAATGGCCATTTCTGAGGAAAAATTAGGGCGGAAACCAAATTGATTTTTATGAAGTAAATCAAAGCGATGAATGAAGCTATAAAGTCTTTTATGAATTATACGTTCCAATATTTTAGAAAAAACAGGTAGAACTGAAATAGGCCTGTAATTGCCAAAGATATCATTCTCGCCACTTTTAAAGATAGGGACTACTTTAGCAATCTTGAGCTTATCGGGCACTACACCAGAACTTAACGATAAATTAAATATATGAACAAGAGGAGGTGCAATTAAATCACTAACTGATTTAACAACGTCCGGCTTTTTGTCATCAAATCCACTACTAGCACCAGACTTTAAAGTTTTGCAGATGGAGAGGACTTCAGTCACATCAGTTGGTAAGAAAAAGAGTTTACTATAGGGAGTACTGATTTCTCTCATAAAATGTTGAAAATTAATGTCTGTATGAGAAATGTTACGTGCCAAATCAGGACCAATATTAACAAAATAAGAATTAAAATTATCAGCAACAATTTGAGGATCAGAAATATGAGAATCATTAACTTTGAAAAAGGAAGGAATATTTTTAGGTCCTCTATGTAGATCCCAAGATGTTATTAAGAACATTCCAAGTTTGCTTTGAATTAAACTTAGATTCTTCAAGTTTCTCAGCATAATAGCGACGCTTAGAAATTCTGATTAAAGCAGTAAGTTTATTACGATAAGTCACATAGGCAAGTTTATTAGAATCTGTAGGACTACTTACATACTTCTTATGCAGCTTTTCTTTGCGAAGGATAGATTTTAAAATCGCTGAGGTAATCCAAGGTTTACGAGGAATGCGACGACTGCTAGATTTAGTGAGGCGTTTAGACCTAATTGGAAAATGGAAATTATAAACATCAACAAATTTATGACAAAAAAGCATTATCGCATCATCAGCAGACTCAAAATCAGTGACGAAGTTCCAATCGACAAGACTTAAATTATTATGAAAGTTGTTAACTCTGGTTTGGTTGAATAGCCGAGTTGGAATTTGAATTGAATTAATGTTAGAAACAGAAGCAGACTTGGTAATTTGATAAATAGGAAAATGATCACTAACATCAGCAATGACAACACCAGATTTAATATTATGCGTAAAGACATTACTAAAAATATTATCAATTAAAGACGCTGTGGTGGGCGTGATTCTGGTAGGCCTGTCAATAAGAGGGAACATACTATGATTATAAAAAATAGAAAGGAACTCGTTAATGGTATAATTATCATTGCAATGTAACAAATCAAAATTATAATCACCAGATATGTAAACATGTTTATCTTCAGAATTAACTTTAGTTAAACAATTGGTGAGATCATTTAAGAACATATCAGTATTGGATCTATGGGCACGATAAACATTACCAACAATAATATTTTTTTTACCAGGAACTGAAATTTCAATAAAAGCAGATTCGAATGGTCCATCTCTTCACTTGGCCCTTCAATTAATTTTAAATCATTTCTAATTTTATACTGAAAGTGAATTATGAACATAAATAGCAACACCACCACTTCTTCTTCCATGACGAGGCTCCTGTAGGAAAACATAATCTTCAATACCAATAATATTAGACCCATCTTCTTTGAACCAAGTTTCGGATAATGCAATAACAGAAAAGGTATGTTTTAATCCTGAAAGAAAGGCATTAATTTGATCACAATTTTTATTAAAGCTACGAGGGTTAATATGCAAAATTGAAAAATCATCATCACAAGAAGCAGACATGTCATCATGATCAAAAATATAAGAACAGGAATGTGAAATATCATAATGATTCAAATTATCAGAATTATTCAACATGTCATTGAAGACAAACGGATTAAATTTGAGACTTAACATTCTATTATAATCAATACTATGGTCAAAACTAAATAAAGCAAATTTAAATTCATTGTCATCAATATAATGATTAAAAGGGAAAATATCACCAGTACATTTAAAACAAAACCAACTCTCATGATTAAGATCAGAATAAACACAACGGGTGTGATAGAATGTATTACACCCATTACACAAAATATTTGGCTGGTGATGCGTGATGTTTTTGTAACAAGAATTACATTTTTCAATCATACTCAAAAGTAATTACCGAATTAATATGTATCAAATAATACAACATTTCAATAATATCAATAAAATAACATTCACTTACCATAGCTGCCAACATGTAACACAAAAAACACTCAAACAGATATACCAGATAAAATCGTTCTGCCAAAATACATAACATATATAATATGAACATAATCTAATAGCGTACAAATAGAAGCACAAAAGCAAGTTGGAACTGTGTGGAACTGTGTAGAAAGAAAAGTTATGGGAGCATGAATTAAACAGATTATATCACCTGAGCACAAGAAATGTTGGAGATCAACCGAGCATAAGATGGATAACAAGGTCACAATTAAGGTGGTATAACAGGCAATTAAACCAACAATGTTACTAAAAACATTTATTAAGATGAGAACAACAAATTTCAATTGAAACTTGTGAGAGTCAATGCGATATAGGGGCAAGGAATACAACTACTGCACTGAAAATTCAGCAACTCAAGACAAGTAGTTATTGATTTATTGATCAAATATTGGTTTTCCCACATTTTTGACTGTAACTCAACAACTGTTGTCTGTGCTGAAATAAAATTTCCAGTGCAGTAGTTGTAGTCCTTGCCCCTATAATATACATATCTTACTTGTCACCAATGCGCTATAATTTTTGAGAACAATGCAAAAATAGGCACAAAATTGGCCAGGGGTGTAGTACCCCCTTAATAGAGCGAATATATAGTAATGCAATCCGCAAGGCATCGCTGTGTTTCACCGATGCACAAAAGTTTACATTGCTGGCATATTATTGTGTAAATGACATTATGCAGGGCTGTCAACTCTCACCCATTGGCCGTGAGTCTCACGCATTGGGTCACTTTCTCACGGTCTCACGCCAAGGTAGTATAATCTCACGCCTAGGTAGTAAATCTCACGCAAAAAGGTGGAAAATGAGTAAAATCTCACGCATCGTCATGAATAATTTGTTGCTCCTACCCCCCCTGCTTTTCACATTTCCCGAGCGCCGTTGCTCAAATAATCATGGTACAAAATGAACATTGGAGTCAGCAAATCCCGGTACGCCTGTGTCTCACGCCAAGCAATTCCAAAAAGTTGACAGCCCTGCATTATGTGAAATACAAGTGAGATGAGTGGTGAGCCCTGTAGACCCTTAACCCAATGAGAACTTTTCTTTCATGCGGGTGCTTACACATGTATGTACATGATCCACCAGTGGAGCTTCTGCGACCCCTACGCAGAACTTCCGATAATGGATTAACTGCGCACAGTGGACGCACGGATTTTCGGCGCACATGTGCAGAAACTCTCCTCCGTATAGGCGCCGGTGGAGTATTTCTGCGCACGGTCGCATGGAATCCACTGACGGATTTTCAGCGCCGTGTGCTGAAACTCCCCTCCGTATATAGGCGCCGGTGGAGTATTTCTGCGCACGGTCGCAGGGAATCCACTGACGGATTTTCGACGCATTGTGCAGAAACTCCCCTCCGTATACCTCGGTCGCAGGGAATCCACTGACGGATTTTTGGCGTACGTTTAAGAAAAAAGTTAGAAAGTATTAAACTCCTGTATATAGCTCCGGTGGAGCATTTCTGCGCACGGTTGCAAGGAATCCACAGTCGGACTTTCAGCGCACGTTTAAGAAAAAGGGTAGAAGGTATTAAACTCCCCTCTGTATATAGCTCTTAGCCTAATCTTGTCTCATCTATCCCGCCTATTGTGCAATAAGACGTCTTATCTTTATCGCCTCTCTTAAACGTGCGCCGAAAATCCGTCAGTGGATTCCCTGCGCAGAATTACTCCACCGGCGCTATATTCGGAGGGGAGTTTCAGCGCACGGTGCGCTGAGAATCCGTCAATGGATTCCCTTCGACCGTGCGCAGAAATACTCCACCGTTCTGACTCTAAAAATATATACATTTCAATATGATTTCATACTTTCTAAGTTATTCTTTTTAAACACAAGACATTTGATGCGCAGAACAGTAACTTCTGACTCTAAAAATATAGGCCTAAATAATATTTCTTACTTTCTACCCTTTTTGTCTCGCCTGAACTTTGTTCAGGATGGGACTTAGTAGTCACTATTTCTGTCTGTCCGTGCGTGGGGGTGGAGGGGTGTGTGTGTGTGTGGGGGGGGGGGGTGGATGTATGTGTGTCCGTCCGGAGCTGTATCTGGGGAACCGTAAGACCTACGGCGACGCTACTTGGTGGGAGGAAGGGTATCCAAGTTTGCTCAGTAATCGTATAAGTTTTCGGTGAAAAATATGCAAATTAACATAGCTAATTTGCATAATTTATCTGAAAATCAGCGCAAATTGATAGCGGAGTTTGTGGACAGACTATCTCAAGATCCGTCGGGCGCATGGTAACGAAACCTGGTGACAGGAATGATACACACCTGCTGATCACCTGATTAGTTTTTTCGGCCAAAAAGTATGCGCATTTAGTTGTTAATTTGCATAATTTATGCGAACGATTCTACAAATATGGTTGGAAATCTGACGAAATCCGCCTTGTGGAGCTGTATCTGGGGGATTCGTAAGATCCCTAAGCCCTATGATGATGAAACGTGGTAGGGGGTAGTATGACCAGAGGATCCCAACCCGATTCGATTTTCAGCGCACAATATGGTAATTAAGTACCTAATTTGCATAATTTATGCATAAAATGAAAAAACCTATTTTCTCGGAGACTAGGGGTCGCACGTTCTTCAAACTTAGTGGGTGGGTGCATCTTCACCCCAGACAGAAAAAGTTTGTTTTGGTTAGTGCTTCAAGGTCACCCGAGGTCATCCAGTGGCCATCCGAGGTCAAATGACTAAAAACTGTCGTATGGGCACGAAACTTGGTGGGTACGGTCAACATTTAGAGTCAAATGTTCGGAAGATTATTTCAGGGTCATCCGAGGTCACCCAGGGGTCATCTGAGGTCAAATCACTAAAAACTGTCGTATGGGCATGAAACTTGGTGGGTACAGTCCAATGACGTAGAAAAACATAGATCGCTGAGCTCGAGCTGGTACGTTGCCGTTTCATTGACAATCACACACTGAATAAGCCATTATGAAATGAAGGGACCTAACAAAATCAGCATCAAATACAACTAAAATGGAAACTGAATTTACTCTAGCATGTATGGATTAATAAAATTAAATAAATTACTTGTTTTAGCATATTCAACTTTACTGTGTACCATTTTTTATCAAAAAATTGCTGAATAATAAAGGCAAGCACGCTCCTAAATCTAGTTCATTCGCCCGTTGCCATGCAGCGCTACAGGAACGGCGACTGAAGGCGAAATTTCGTAAAGTGGTAGAGTTGTTTAGCGTGGCAACACTGATGAAATACCAGATTCAGGCGTATTTGCCTTTATAATTCAGCAATTTTTTGATAAAGACAATGGTATACTGGGAAATTTAATGCGTTTTAATACATGATTTGTTCAACTTTGTGATCTATACAGCACCCAAACCGGGACCCAAACCTGCTTCACAGATTCGGCGAGCAGGGCACTCTATCCTTTCTACCTCATTGGTACAGTCAAATGTTCAGAAGATTATTTCGGGGTCATCCGAGGTCACCCAGGGGTCATCTAAGGTCAAATTACTAAAACTGTCGTATGGGCATGAAACTTGGTGGGTACAATCAACATTTAGAGTCAAATGTTCGGAAGATTATTTCAGGGTCATCCAAGGTCACCCAGGGGTCATCTGAGGTCAAATTACTAAAAACTGTCGTATGGGCATGAAACTTGGTGGGTACAGTCAACATTTAGAGTCAAATGTTCGGAAGATTATTTCGGACCCACCAAAATTTAGGGATCAAAGGTCAAATTCCAATATTGGTCCAATCAAGCTCAAATTGAACAAATCGCCATGGGTTGTTGCAGGTTCATTTACTTCTACCAAAAGTAATCGTAAAAGCAGGCGATCGCGAAAGCAGGCGAGACTCGTGGTTCGAGAACCGCCTTGTTCTTATCTCTACTAGGGTAGGCCAATATTAAATCATAACAATTCAAGAAAAACGTGCGCCGAAAATCCGTCAGTGGATTCCCTGCGACCGTGCGCAGAATTACTCAAGCACACGTGCGCCGAAAATCCAGAAGCAGAAGCTCCACTGGTGGATAGCTTACATAACTCGCTTACAAGTATAATTCTGAGTGCCCCCCGTGCTCAAATCATACGCCAACCAGTTACATTTGAAAAACATACTCCCCCTGTGGAAGATATTTCCAAAATCTTCCACAGAGGTAGTGTGGATTTTAAATTGAATAGCCCAATGTGTCTCTTTTGTCCTTACAGATATTAGCAGTACTAAAGGCAAACTCATTGAGGAGGAGGATAGAGAGAGAGGATCGGTGTCGTATAAAGTCTATTTCTTTTATCTACAAAACATTGGCTGGCTTATTGTGTGTTTTGTCATGTTTTTAACCACGTGTCAGACAGCATTGCAGACCTATAATGGTTTCTGGTTAGCTGAATGGTCAGAGTCAGGGCTTTCTAATTCTACAGCAAATGAGGTCAGTATACTATGAGCCATATAAACTTTGGATTTTATATAGCGCAATTTTCCAGAGCGCTGTAATTTCGCTATGTGGTGAATCATCACAATCAGATGGCATCAACTATATAGGCTGGTTGCTGCTGAGCCTGGCGCAAACCTATCCTCACTTAGATTGTAACATCCCCCCAGTTTCTGCAGCTCCTCAAATTCCATTGGGTGAAGGAAGGTTTTGATAACCAAACAACTATAATCACCGAAGAAAACCTGCGAGAGCGAGCAAGGATCGGGATAAACCAAGTGCACAAACAGGCCTTGGGCATGGCCGGAGCTTGATCCAGGGACCTCAGTGGTGCAAGGCGGGGGAACAACCGCTGCACCAACTTGCTCTCCCATATTTATCTCATTCTAAGGCCTAAATAAAATAATTGTATTGCCCTTAGAGCTCTAAACTTAGGGTCAGTCGGTCGTTTTACTTTTTCTTTCTTTTTATGCCACGTACAATATAAAAAATGCAAGTTCACCACAAAATGCCATGGTAAACAATGATTTATAGGGTTTCTTAGGCTTGTTTTTTTTTTAATTGAGTTGTGCAGTACGAATTACAAACAGGCAAAATATTTTCACAACATTTGTGTGTATTTTATATGGAAAAAATAACAAAAATGGGACCCTATTTTTTTTCTTCAAATTTTAGTGTCAGTCGAAAAGGGCAATACAATAATGCCAAAGTAAGTAACCTCAAAAATAGACCCGAAGTTGAGGAGTGTAAGTTTTTGTCCCAACATATCCAAAGGTCATTGTTTGAGTGTACAATATATTGGGGGTCATGGAACTGTGCCCTGACAGATTGGCATGTTTCAGATCCTACTACCGTAACCACCCGGGTATAAGCCCACCTTCGGCTATAAGCCCACCCCATATTTTTCAAAACATTCTGGGAACAAGGGTGCACTCAGGTATAAGCCCAGTACTAAATTTTGGCCAAGTTCTTAAATCAATTAATCAATGCTTTGCTCTCATATTTAAGAACAAATATAAAAAAAAATACCAGTTGATAATTAACATTCCACACTTATAATTTTAAGAAATTGACATAGATGATAGAAATTACTGGTACATTGGGCATACAAATGGGGGATGATTGTTCTTATTTTTAAATTCACGCACAGTACTAGCCCCTCCCCGGTTATAAGCCCACCCCCATTTTTGAAGTGAAATCTGCCATCTAGGGGGGTGGGCTTATACCCGAGTGGTTACGGTACTTATTCCTGAAAAATACAGCACTAATTTTTTGGATTTAAAAATTATATTATCTTTTTGTTTTGCCAAATGAAACATAGCTAAATCCTAGTCCTTTAGTTAGTTAACTGCCAATAAAATTCAAAATTTTTGCAATTTGAGGGAAAGTCTAAGCATTCAAAACCTTGCTAGGAGATGACTGTGTTTTCCAAAATTATAATGTTAGACAGAGATAAAAAGATTTTATCGCGTCTGATGTCACTGTCAATTATGATCCTTGATTGGTTTACACAGGTTAATAGCCCGTAAAAGGAAGTCCGATTTATCTGGTGCCGATCGGAGAAAAGGAATAGCAGCAAATGGCGAAAAATTACGTACTTTTACGAGGTAAAAAGCAGCTTTTCTAGGCATTGTTGACATGGTGCCTTTGCGAAAGAAAGTTTCCTACTACAAAGACCTAACTTTTGAGATGGTTTGCATGTTTGAAGGTGCAAAATTAACAATAAGGCACCCGGTTATACCGCCGCGTTCAGCAAGTCATCATCACAGCAATTGTAAACAAACTGTGATCGAGTTTGATTGACAGATGACGTCAGACGCGATAAAATCTTTTTATCTCCGTCTTTAATAATAGCAGAATGCGTAACTTGAAATTAGTCTTTGTACAATTCTTTGGGCTTGATTGTCACAGCATAAAAAACAGCATACGTATTTCCAAAAATATGACTTTCATTGCAGTTAGAACTTACGTCCCATTCTGTGATCCCAACGAAAGTGTAAAAAACAAAGAAAAGAAAGAAAACAGCAGTATTGACGAAGTTGAAGCCCCATTCAAATACATGTAGCTAATTTATATATACTGTCAGTATATAAATTACAGATTCATGTAAATGCCTTATTTTGTCTTAAATACATGGCTTTCGGCTGAACCACTAGCTGATGTTAGCACATCTATGACAATGACAATACCAAAATCTGAATGTTTACGATCGTCCGGATGAGTAAATCAATGAATGGACCTCTATAAAGGATTAGAATTTAGCTGTTTCATTTGGCAAAACAGGACAATATATGTTTAATCAAAAAAAAATAGTGCTATATTTTTCTGAGTAGTGGTATCATGTCCAGGGTTGCTACAATTTAGGCAATTCCAGTTGAAATGCAGCCCCTATGCAGCCCAATTTCCAGTCCAAATAGCCCAATTTTCATCCAAAGTAGCATTTCCAGCAGTAGCCCATATTGTCTAACCCAAGTAGCCCATTGGCCAACCCAAGTAGCCCATTAGCCAACCCAAGTAGCCCAATACCAACCCAAGTAGCCCAATTTCCAGCTCAAGTAGCCCAATTTCCAGCTCAAATAGCCCAATTTCCAGCTCAAATAACCAAATGGCCAACCTAAGTATCCCAATTGCCAGCTCAAGTGGCCCAATTTCAAGCTCAAATAACCAAATGGCCAACCCAAGTAGCCCAATCGTCAGTTCAATTATTCCAATTTCAAGCTCAAATAGCCCAATTTCCAGTCAATAGGAAAAGACATCCAAAATCCAAACAATAATATGTTCCCTCAAACTATTTTCTAAATTCCACTGTAATATATTTTTTATCTTTGTACATGTACAGACACTCTCTACCTCGTACTACATCAAAGGCTATGTAGGCCTACAGTGTTCATTGATATTGTTCACACTAGGAGCGTTGGGTCTTATATCCTACTCGGCATTTACAGCTTCTAAAATGTGCACTTTATGATGCTAAGAAATATCATCAGGGCACCCATCAGGTTAGTGGTGAAGAAGCTTAGTGGGCTATTCCATTTAAAATCCACACTACCCCTGTGGACGATTTAGCTAAAGTCTTCCACAGAGGGAGTATGAGTTTCAATTAGAATAGACAGTTGGACAACTTCTATTTGAAATACCCACTCCAGTTGTGGAAGATATTGGTAAAAGCCATAATACAGGGGAAGTATGATTAACCCGGACCAATTACATTTGAAAAACATACTCCCCCTGTGGAAGATATTACCAAAATCTTCCACAGGGGTAGTGTGGATTCTAAATGGAATAGCCCATTGGGCTATTCTGGTCAAAATCCATACACCCCCTTAAATCTCCCATACAGGGGGTGTTGATTTCAAATGGAGTCGTCCATTCAGGTACGTATAAGTAACCCCATTTGAAATTCACACTCTGTGTGGAATATTTAAGGTCAGGTTTCCATAGGGTGTGTGTATTTCAATTGAATTGCCAAAAATTGTTGCCTACTATAGTTTTTTCGGCTTATAATTGGCAGAAATATTTGTACAGTGCAAATTGATGTAGAAGACATGCATGCAATCGAGCAAAGGACCTACCGTATTTTCAAAAAAAGGGGTGTTTGTTAGAAGTGAATTTTCAATGAAAAAACTCACAAAATATGACTTCTGGTAGAAATCAAACATGGCGGCGCCTATACAGGGACCAATTATTTTCAGAAAATAGTACAAAATTAGATATGCAGGTGCACATTTATACAAGAATGCAATTTATTTAGTTTTTTATATGAACATTCTTCTATGTGCTGATGAATTTGATGGAATTGTAAGTCAGAATAGGATTTGTCCATGCAATTTTGCGATCATGACATGCCAGTTTTAAGCTTACTTGCTTACATGCTAAGTTACCAAATTTGGAGGAGGTCAAAACATGTGATAAACAATTCTTTAGTTAGATCTAACTGGCAATAAAAGTTGAATTTTAATATTTTTACAATTTGACAGAAAATAGGCAAAAACATATTTTGCATTTTTTCTTACAATTATAGTCACAAAATTCTAAGACTTGGCACAAGTATAAGCATTAAAAATCTTGAGTGTAGGTTATGAAGAATTAGCAAGTAATTTTAATATTTTATGTTATATTTGATAATTGGTTAGGCAAAAGGTTAGAAAATGTATTTTCCAAATATTATATACATAACATGAAATTAGTCTACAAGTCTTTGGATGCGATTGTCACATCATATGAAAAAAACACCCTAAAAACAAATGTTTTTGGCCCTTATTTCCAAAATTTGACCAAACATAATTAAAATTTGACTTTCATTGCGAGATAGAACTAAAGGATTAGGATTTAGCTATGTTTTGTTTGGCAAAACTGGGTAATATTTTGGTCCTTCAGAGGAATTTTTATGACGGTAACTATATTTTTGCTAAATAAAAATAATGTTTAGTTGTTAAAATAATATTTAAAAGGGGATTTCATGATCCACAGCATCATCCCTCACTTTTCTTTAAAAAGATTTTTATACCACTAGAAACCTCTGGCTACATAATGTTTATGTACAAAAAATTGTTGCAGATAAAATTTGTTTTGCAAAAGTATCGTCAAATGTGACATGATCAAGTGGAATGAGTCGCATGTCGGCCCTGGTCAAAAATGAGTTTTACACATGTTTCTAAAGAGGACATTTAGAGCTTTCAGAAAGCTAAGACCCCATGTTGATACGACTTTTCTTTGTGAAGTTACGTCAATTTATCAATCGCTGAAAACAATATAAAACAAAAGAATTTTCACACTTTCTTTGCCAATATCTCAAGATCAATATTAGCGACATCCGACTCATTTCCCTTGATCATGTCACAAATTTGAATAACATTCTGGTATACCAGAACAAAATTATAAAACTGGCCTATGGAGCAGTGTAATACACTGCTGAAATTTTAGGAATAATTTTTTTTTATGGATATCTACTGAAAAATATTATATAAAGAGGATGCTATGATCACAAAATACTCCTTTAAGTGACAAAGAATGAGAATAAACAATATGAATTTTTGTTTTGACCATCCTCTGCTATATGTAATAGACGACAGGCAGGTCCAATATTTTATCATTAGGTGCAGCTTTGGCTATTTCTTATTTTTATTTATTTTCCACCCGACTTCTATCTATCTATCTATCTATCTATCTATCTATCTATGTATCTATAGTTTGATCAGCTCTTAATAGGCGGGAAATGTTAGGCTTTTACCACTACGCCAAAAGTCGACCCATGTTAAGAATGCTATTAGTTAACCTGTTTGGCCTATATTTTGTGTGTTAAAGAAAGTAGACAAAGTACAGGACTTCAATTAATAATTTGTGATGCTTCTGGCGAGATGTCACAAGACAACACTCAAAATAGAATATTTTGATATTCATCCACGATGTTATAAGGACCACCGATTATGAGCTGATGAAAGTATATAGGCTATGTTTCGCTCATGTTTTGCCAATATATGATGTTATATCATCTCTCCACCTCCTATTCTGTCTACCTCTTCTTCTTTTTCCCAATCTTGGTTGCCATTCTAATAATCTCTTTGTTCATCTGTTATCATTTTGATTGTTTGATCTTTTTCAAAATGTCTGCAACACCAGTCAGCTGTCTGATGGTTGAGCACCTTACTCTGTCTCGCAGTGAGATGTTTAACATTTGTCGTTCCATCGCTCATTAGGTATAGATTAGTTACTAAATATTTAGTTAATGACCATGTTTCAGAGCCATACATCATCCGACTTACCCGAGTAAAAATATCTATAAAATAATTAAACGTCCAACGCTAATGCTAAATAGGGCCCCTCTGCCTAATGATCTTAGTCCACTAAATAATATTGGACCTGCTTGATGTCTATCACACAGTATAGTGTAAAAACGAAAATTCATATGTTTATTCTCTAAATAATACACTCCTGCGTGACTGGTTTGTACATTTCAACAGAGAGTAGAAATAAAAGAAAACAAAAAGTTTAGGATTTTAAAATGTCTTCTTTTCTCAACAGATTTTTTGACACCACTCCTGTTGGAAGAATCTTGAATAGATTTTCAAGTGATCAGCAGTTGATTGATATGGTAAGATAAGAGCAAAGGTTTATCTCTACATAATGAAAGTCCCATTCCAGAGGAGGCTTAAATACATTCCCACAATGCACAATATAACCTAATTTTAACGGCAACGTCTCAAACTAATTATCGAGACTTAAAAAATTTGATTTCCTTATAGAAAACATTCATATTGTTCCACTGCATTAACTTTATTCATAGGTCTCAATGTTTTGAATGTTAAATGAAAGGATGAAAACACCGGATATTTGCACACAATCCCAATGCAAGGTATGGTCAACTGTGCCACATGTGTACAAAAGGTAGACATACCAAGGCCAGAAACCCGTTGGGTTATGGGAATGTATTTAAACATCCTCTGGTCCCATTCAGTGGTCCCAGCGAAAGTATAAAAATATGATGTGTATAAATCCGTCATAAGTGAAGGATAAAGTCGTTAAAATTGTCCTAAGGTATTTCTGAAATGAAAAATTTGAACAGAAAAACAAGAAACAGCATTATTGACAAAGTTGAGGCCCGTTGAAATACATGTAGCTAATTTCAGATTCATGTGAAGCGTGTGATTTTGTCTTTTATACACAGATTTCGGCTGAACTACTAGCATGTTATATTACCATCTATGGCAATGACAAAGGGTACCAAAATCTAAATTTTGTTGATTTTTATGTTCATCCGGATAAGCAAATCACTGAATGGGCCTTTAAGAAATATTATAAGAGATTTTATTTACAAACTATTTGAATCACTAAACTGTCAAAATTGTACATAAACACCTCAAAAGAAATAAGTCCCCCTCTGAACATGTCGTCATAACATCGTAAGGTTTCGTTTTGTACCAACAAAACTAACATTGAAATAATTATATGACTGTTTACTAAGTGCTGTGTGAAAATGAGAGATTTCCATGACTTCAGGGCTGAATGAGCCTAAATTGAAGACAAAAAGTGCCCTTTCCAAAAGTCACAAAGTAGGCCTATGCTTGTTAACTGCAAGGCGTTTTGGGACAAGGAATGGAACTGACCATCTTACAACTCACTGTGCTGAACTCAGCACCAAGGGGATTTGCATGGCTGAATGATCAAGAATCGATACACATTACAGTAAATGTTCACTTGGTGAGGATTTTAAACTGCACTCAAACACATGGGGTTTTCCATTAGTAACAAGCCACGAATCAACTTTTGTGACAAGCATAGGCCTACTTTGTGACTTTTGAAAAGGGCAGTTTTTGCCTTCAATTTAGGCTCATTCAGCCCTGAAGTCACGGAAATCTCTCATTTTCACACAGCACTTAGTAAACAGTCATATAATTATTTCAAAGTTAGTTTTGTTGGTACAAAATGAAACCTTACGATGTTATGACGACATGTTCAGAGGGGGACTTATTTCTTTTGAGGTGTTTATGTGATGCAATCAAGCAAAATGAGTCTGATGTCAATCAAAATCAAAATTCGGTTTTGAATTTCATTACATGAGCCATTCACAAAGCTTTATTTTGCTGAAAACTCCATCATAATTAGAATTTTACGATTCAAATTTCAAGAGTTTACCACCTTTTCTTTTTCAGCGAATGTCTCAGACTCTGTATGTTCTATTGAATGGCATATTAGTCTGCGTATCAGGAGTGTTGGTGAACATTATAATCACTCCATGGTTTATAGCTCTCATTCTGCCAATAGCTATAGTGTATGTCTATATCCAGTTGTATTATCTCAAGAGTACAAGGTAAGTGTATTGCTTACTTTCTTAGGTCAACTTGTCTGGTCGGAGTCCGCTGATGGCTCTCCACACTACTCTGTTTTGCATACAGTTCCTAATATCTTGTCTTTGTGCTACCCGCCCAAAATTGTTAACAAGCTGATTTTTGCACCAGATAAATAGAATGCATTATAGACCACTTGACATCATTTTTTATCAACAAAGGCGAAGGACTGGTCTGTTGATATGCTTGAACAAACCACTACAATGATCAATGGCTTTCATATACTATATGAAATGTGGTGGGCGATTTAAAATGCACGTGCCTTGAGCAAACTACGATGCGTACACACACTGCAGGGTAAGGAACAATGGAAATTGCCATAATTTGCGCGCATACTGCCGGGCAATGACGTCACATGTCAAGTAGTCTATAGAATAACATATTCAAAATCTGCACAAATTCAAAGACACTAAAATCATCATATCTGCTTCAGAAGCTGAGATACAGAAATCAGCAAGTTATATATTATGGCGGCCATTTTGGGGGCCGTCTTGGATAAAACAAATTACCCATGGCGGATTTTTGTGGATTTTGGATAATTTATGTTGATCTATAATGCATTCTGATTTTATGGTGCAAAAATCAGCTTGTTGACATTTTTTTCCACATTCAATGACCACACTATCTCTCTAGCCCAGTATTCTTGTAGTCCTTCCGTGATTATCCTCTTTCACCTGTATTTACCGGTCTTCTCGGGCTCTCAATTAAACCACCTTTGTTCATTCAAATTCAAATTCTTGATTAAAGTACGAAGTTCTCAGTTTTGAAAATATTAAATTCTGTGTTGTGTTCCGTTTTCTAAAAATATCCATAAAAATTTACCCACTCCAGGGAAATCCAATTTTTTTCATATTAAAAACACTGAAATAAACCGTATGTCTTGTAACACGGTTAATCCAAAATAGCCATTCACATGCAAAATCGCCGCCATAGCCAAAGAAAAAAGTCATGAAACTGCAAATGTATGACCCCTAAAGGCAAGTAATGATCAATTTGAAGTTAATTTCTGTGAAATATTTAATAGGTATGTGCATTTTGTTGAATGTCCGTATATGAAATTAGATCCGAATAAGCTTAAATATTGCCTGTCGTCACAAAATGCCATTTTCCGTTTTCTACTTTGAATTTTATAAAATTTCTCCCTTTACCATAAAACAGAACTTTTGGTTCTATAATGTTGATCTTTTACCATACGTAGGCTGCCACAGCAAAACTCTGGAAGCTGGAAATGTATAGAAGCCAATGAGTTGCAACCAAAGAGTATCGGGAATATATCGATATGGGCCCGGCCAACTTCAATTCAAAGTGTATGGTTGTTTACAAAAGGATGTGCTAAATACTCTACATGTATGCACAAACCTGTTTAACCCTATGAGAACTACATGCCTATTGGTCAAAAAGGAGTTTTCATTATCAATTTGACCAATCAGCAACATTGTTAAAATAATTTCACCACACGAAAAATGGGGGTGAATTATTTGCAGAACTCCATTCTGATTGGCGATTAAAGTGAAGACTTTATAAATCTAATGATATGTACTTTTAAAAAGAGTGTATATAGGTATGATGAAAAGCTGACAATCAATTGAAAATTTTAACCTTTCATATTGAAGATATGGAGTTTTCCCCCAAAACAAGGAAAACAAATTTTGGGACAAAAATATTTATCTTCAATATGAAAGGTCACAATTTTCAATTGATCATCAGCTTTTCATCCCAGCTACATATACTTTAAATACATATCATTAGATTTATAAAGTTTACTTTGAGGACTGTTATAATCAAAAATTTTAAAAATATCAAATTTTTATAGTTTGTCATAAAACAAGCAAAAAAATCAAAATTATTTGATATCATCAGGATATTCCATATTTGATATTCAGAATGCAATTAAGGGGACTCAATCTTTTGTGCGTAATTATAGAGGGCCAGGGGATTCACTCTATCATTAAAAAAATTATTTGAAGAAGTTAAAGAGCCCTAAGTATAAAAAACTAGTGTAATTCACGCCAGACACAATTTCTTTATATGACAAAAATTAATTTTTTGTAATCGATCAAAAAACAAACGTTTTATATCAATTTTAAATTTAGCCTGAGTCGGTAAATATGGTACCTCTCGTTCTTTTTTAGGTCAAGGCTGTTTTTACCATTATGCAGCGAACCATTGTTGAAGCTATTTCACATACATGTACAAAACATTCTAGAAAAAGAATGAGGCCATATACTGTTTAAATATCTTTTGTTGATTTCGAATGATAATGTCATGAAGTCGTAAATTTTAAGGTCACATTCCTAAAACCAAAACAAAACATTGCGACGCAGATATTTCCCGACTTATGCAATTTCATCATCACATCAATTTTATGTGTATTTATAGTGCAATAACCAGCTGGCACCGGTGGGGTCCACTCAACTCACGTACAGATGTCAGTAATTGCCAGTTTTACTGGGCCATGGCAGCCCTTACTTACTGGTCTAATTTTGCTGTTCTTATATTATTGAAATGCCAAATGAATAATAAATAAATGCATTTTTGAAACCCATACTCTCCCTGTATAATATATGCCTTCCACAACTTTAGGGCTGGAAGTTATCTAATTGTCTATTCTATTTGTAACCCTTACTCCCTCTGTGGAACACATAAGCTTAATCTTTCACAGGGGCAGTGTGGATTTCAGACGGAATAGCGCATAATATTTTTAAGATGCTCTACATTTTGTTGTTACATTCACAGAGAGCTACAGCGTCTTGACAGCATTTCCAAATCCCCGGTGTTTGCTTTCTTCTCTGAAACTCTTACTGGATTGGAAACCATCAGAGCTTACAGGTAATATAACATGGTCCTATGTATTTAATCATACTACTAATAATGTGTGAACTGTGGGTCTTTCTGTGGATCTGTCTTGGCAGCTATTGGTAGCTAGCCAAACCTTTCAAGTAGCCAGCACAGAGCTCCAGTTAATGCATAGTTCTATCTGCCTATGTGTAGCCAGTCTATTCTCAACATGAAAACAAAGGGACTATAGAAAAATTATCAATTTCGTGGACATCGTGGAACATACTCTTTGCGTGGCTGTGCGTAGTAAGCAGTTGTGCGCAGAATAGCCTACGCTAGTATGGACGCGTGAGAGTAGCGCCAGTAATGCGGCGTGTAGTTGGCATGATTAGTCGCGGAGTAACAAGCGTAGTTGAATGTTCCACGATGTCCACGAATTTGATAATTTTTCTATAGTGTTATTGAAATAAAGTACCTTGAAATGTCGTCTTGACTGGCCGGCATATGAGAAACTCTGTGCACCAAACACCACTCTTGCCAAGCAGAGAAAGCTTTAGAATACTTGTTTGCTGTATACTAGTGGCACGAGACGCCTTTAACACCTCTCCCAAAACACGCCTATACTGCATGGTCATCCCTGCATCAAAATATGCAAAAAATATTATGTCAACTAACATATATACAATCTTGTATATTACACATAGCTGCACATACTTACAGTGTCCAAACGGACTTAAAGAAAAACCAATCGGTTATCTTGTTTTATTTTGCAGGGAGCAGAAGAGATTTTTCAAGACGTTTCTTGAGCGTCTCGATACCAATATAATACCATTCCTATATCTCAGGATATTAATGGCTTGGCTGGGAGTTAGATTGGTAAGTTGTTTGCATGGATGAAGCTTTTTTATAAGCTTTTTTATAAGCTTTTTTTATACTGAACCATACCCTACTTGATTCCACACATTCCTACACCTCAGTGGTAGCCGTTGAAGTGGGCCATCCCACCTGAAATGTGAAATGATGCAGGCTTTGCGGGAATTTTAAACTGTGTTCCATCACCCGTGTGACAAAAGGATGCTGAAAGTTAACAATGCAATATAACATAAGATTAAACGGTTACAACACCAGTTTGGTGCGGATCGCCCCCAGTAATGGCGGAATGTTCTGACCATCAGTTGGCTCGTCGGATTAGTGCATGGAGATGACCCACTTAAGGAGGCCTGGTCAGATTGTTCATGTTCTGTTTTCTAACTTTAGATTGAGACCTACCATTAAATCAATGTGTCCAAATTTTGAGTTGTATTGCTGCAGTGGTTTTAATATGAGAAACAAAACCGTATATAACAATGGCCCATAGGATAGTACATGTATATAAACTTCCGGTGTGGTTACCATAAATCACTGTGTTTGTGTTCACACCATTTAAACAAAAAATTTCTTGGTGTTAAATTTCACTGGGGTAATAAGAAAACTGAGCTTTTTTCTGATACGAAAATCTCAATTTTGATGAAGAAAAAATGGGGCGGGGGATGAGGCTGTTGATCGGGTCAAGGGTCTTTAACTAAACATCTCAAAAAAAGTAACCAACCCCCCTTAAATAATGACCATTATTCAAAAACGGGCGATTGTATTACAAATCTGTAAAATGTGTTGGAAGCAGAATTTGTTTCTGCACATTTTGACACCACATTTGTAGCAGTTGACTAAATATTGATGTCACAGCATACATTTAAATCAATGTAACCCAAGATTTGAAAGTTGCAGTAAATTGTATTGATTTTGTATTCAGTATAATGGAAGGAAATCATGTGTAATGATATTTTGAGTGTTTTTGTACTGTTGTAAGTGCAAATGGAGCTGCCCAACATGTTCATTCCATTTAAAATTCATACTCCCCCTGTTGAAGATATTTCTAAAATCTTCTGGTGTGGATTTTAAATGGAATAGCCCATTGGTGTATTCCATTTAAAATCCACACACCCCCTGTACAGGAAGATTTCACCGCCATCTTATTTTCACCTTCAATCCACCTGGTAATCCAGTTGAATAATGCACAAAGTAATCCAGATTTGATAAATTTATTTGGAATCCCAGAATCACCCAAACCTTTCTTCCTAAATGTGACACGATCTGGTCCATGGGGGCCAAAGGAGGCACTTTTGAAAATTGAGTTACTGTAATTATTACATTATATATACAATAGGCTATCATTTACTGAAAACACCAAAGGTCTAGCATGCCTGGTTCTAAAGTTATGAAATTTTTTATGTCTATTTTCTGAAGTATTTTATTGTTTTTTACTCCATATTTTTACCTTTATCTCCGTTTCGAATTTGCCGCCTTTGGCCCCCATGGACCAGATCGTGTCACATATATGGGCATCCATCAAATTTTGAGTATTGTCGCACGGGCTGAAGTTCCACAGTTTACATAATGCATGATCCTGGAACCAATAGGATTGATTGCAGATATCAGAACCGGGTCCCCCTTCTCTTTTCGAACAGCTCTGACACTTAACATGCACAGGGTTTGACACTTCCTGTACACAGGACCAATGGCTTTATGTGACTTCCTAACCATGAGACCTCGCACACATACTACATATATCTGTAAGCACTATACATATATCTGCAAGTGCTAAGCAGTGTATGGGGGTACAATTTTATTCTGTAAAGTAACTGAACACAATTGTAGGATTCCCGACCTTATAGGAACATTTTGGGAGAGGAAGAGAATTCTCACTTAAGGCAAGCCCAAGGCTCAAACCCTCGCCGATTGTATTCTCCCAGCCAACAGAGCAACAGTTTGACCGCTCGGCCATCTCGCCCTCACTTTTTATAGATGGATCTGGAATAAAAGTATTGAACCTTGTTGGAATTCCAAAATCTTCCACAAAGGGGTGTAGTTTTCAACTGTAATAGCCCATACTTTTGATGATTTATTCAAAGCAAGTACCGTGTTCATCCCATAAACCGCCCAGGGCACTTAACAAAGTAATTTTGGGTGGGCGCTTATTTTTTTACATCTTGTTTAAATAATTGCATTGTAAATAATGGCCTAAAATATTCATCCATCTTCATCAGTGTGCCATATATGTGTTTTAAACCGTGATCCATATTTGCATGGGCAGTTAATAATATCACAGTTTGTGTGCTGTTAAGTCACTGGGTAGATGCTTATAGTTGCGCGGAACAAATATGGTACATGTAATTGATAATATTGTGTGTATTTTTTACTCTGTAGGATTTAGTAGGTGCAACCATAGTGTTGTTAGCAGGAGGATCCGCATTAATAGGGGATACACCATCAAGTTTTGTTGGACTCGCTCTTTCACTGGGCTTAAGTGTAAGTTTATATATTTTACCCTGACGTTCTCTCTCTCTGACAGGTGGCACTCTGTAGCTCTTCACAAGAGTACGCCATCTCACTCGATCTGATGCCAATTAAGTGCATTGCACCTTGCATTCCTTGATTAGAAACCAGCTTCACATCATCAGCTAGTCCAAGATGTTGGTGGACATCCCCTTCCTCGTCGACCTTCCGTAGCCTCCCCCTGGATCCCACCAAGGGCCTTAGCAGGCCCCTGGACCCCCAGTGGTTAGGGGCCAAATCTTCTTCCTATTTTTTTATAAAGACTCTTTTTCTGGTCTGAACCCTGTACAGCACCCTCAAAGGAACTAACTTCAGTCAATATTTCCCATTAGCAGACTCTTCTAGAACTTTAAAATATAATATAATGGTATTTTGGTAGCCATTTTCTTTTAGCATTTTCAAAAGACCAATTTTTTCATTTGTTTTTCAAACCTCCATCCCCTTGTTAGTCTCATGTGAACCCATATTGGGCTATTCCATTTAAAATCCACACTACCCCTGTGGAAGATTTAGCTTAAGTCTGTCTTCCACAGAGGGAGTATGAGTTTCAAATAGAATAGACAATTGGATAACTTCCATTTAAAATACTCACTCCAGTTGTGGAAGATATACATGTAGGTAAAGCCATAATACAGAGAAAGAATGGGTTTCAAACTGATCAATCCTGACCAATTACAGTTGAAAAACATACTCCCTCTGTGGAAGATATTTCCAAAATCTTCCACAGAGGTAGTGTGGATTTCAACTGGAATAGCCCATTCTTAGCTACTATATATAGAATCACTATATATCCTCGAAAGAAACAATAAAACGAGGTTTAATACTGCATATGTTAATTTACTTTGGGACTACAATGCAATGCAATGTGCACACTTGTTATTATGCCAATTTATCATATTTACACTGAATGTGTTCTGGGTTTTTTTACGGATGCATAAAAGGGACACTATTCGACATTGTAGTATGGATGTTTGAACAAAATCCATATCCTAAACCAATCAGGTTAACCCCATTTAAATCAGAGACTAGCAGGTCTTGCCGTCTAGATTTTACTAGAATCACTCGCTAGCATGATGCTGGGCAAGTGGTCAAATCACAGAGCTGAATCACTCTCTAGTATGTAGTGGTCATATCACTCTCTAGGTCCAAAAGATAATTCATACTAATAGGACACACATACGCACTATATCGACACCCTCTCTTTCATTTTCAAGGTTCAGGTGAAGTTATATAATTAATGATAAATTGAATACATGGAAAGTGCAGAAACTTAGCAAAACTTGAAATGTAGTTTAATTTTAGGTGATTTGCTGCAAGCGATATTTAGTATCTATGGCGAGTGGAAAATTGCTCGCTAGAAATTGAGTTAGGCGAGCAATGGAGAGCGAGAGTGATCGCTCCCCTCAAACGGAAAGGCCTGGACTAGTATACCTGATATACTAGTCTCAGCTTTATAAAATGATTGTATTCCTTTAATTCTAACATCAGGAACTGTGCTAAAAAGTTTATAGTAATGAGAATACATAAATTGATAAACCTTTCTCAATGTGATATGTCTGCTTGTTACCAGGCACCAACCGTTTTCGCTAATTTACTTTCCCCACCCATTTTGATATGTCTCTGTAATTTTTCTTGAGCAAAATGGCAGAAAGTAAGATTTAGTATATAGTGAAGCACATAATTCACTACTAAATTTTACTTTCTGCCATTTTGCTCATGAAAAATGAAAGGTCAGCCTTGATACTAGGTATAATGTAAACCAAGTCTGAAGTCGGTCGATTCACAATGTGATGCTCCTCTAGCGGTTGCTGGAGAGAGGCCAAAATATGCAGTGTATCATAGGAAAAAGTTAACCTCCATAGCCTGCGTAATATGAATAAAACAGGAATATTACATCAATTGTGTGTTTAAATGGCAATATATAATGATGTTACACATGTATGAAAGCACATTAAATAGCAATTTGCTGTCATAGTGCATGTTAGTATTTATTGGTTAGTGCTTCAAGCTTGGGCTCATACACCTGTTCCGAATTTTGATTTGCCATAGGCTTTGTGTTGTGATCATTTAGTTCAGTGGTTCGTAACAAAGAAAGTGTGATCCAGTTGACCTAGCAACGGTCATATAACGTGCACTATAACAGCGAATTGACAATTATAGTATGTAGATGATCCATTTTCAATCTATTGATTGCACAAAATCCTTCATGGAGCTGTTTTCAACATCATTATTATCACACTCGCGTGAAATTCCAATTGTGGCTAGAACGACTATGTCAACCCTGGATGTCAAAAATCGGACTGACAATTGGGCTGGCAGTGCATCGTATTATGAATCGCAAGAATTTGGCTACATGTATACCATAAACGTTCGCCTAATGTCGCACCTGGGCTCCTTTCCCTTGGGGGTAAATTTCATGTACAAATAGAGAGCTCCCTCCTCTAAAAATCCCAACAAGAATTGAGGGTGCATGCCCTTATTTGGTGATGGGATTTTTATGGGAGGGCACTTTAGTTTGTGTCTAAAATTCCAGTTATGTCAAGGGAGCCCATAGCGCCATTAGGCGAACGTTTACGGTATAATGTTTATTTATATTTTGCTGTTGTTTTTGCACAATTTTTTTGGCACAAATTGTTTGGCCCTATCTGACAGGTTGGTTCATCATGTCAAGGACTGAAACATAACACACTAAACTGTAATCACAACCTCACAACTTGTAACCAATTATACTTTAATGGACAACGATGTTGAACAAAATAGACAGGAGATTTATGACCTGGATATGTTATCATTATAGCAGGGTCGATTACAATCTCAGTTTTGAAATTGGTGTTACATGTAACATAATATGAGGCTTTATCAGGTGTACCTCAAAATGACATTAAAAGCGTAATTAATTGACTTTGCAATATGCACTGTTCAGCCTATGAAATTTTTTTTAAATTATTTTCTTGGTAACAGGCAAAAATGGTGAAAGCCCATTGAATCCTGTTAACCTTGACATTTTTGATCATGTTATCTTGGTAACGAAACACCTAGATATGACAAACTATTCATTGTTTAAAATACTGTTACAAGCATAGAATTTAAGACCATTTTTATCATTTTTGATCTCAAAGATGGTGCAAGCCTTCAAATACAACACAACAAAACATTTTTCCAGTCACTTAACACTAAATTTTTATGCGAGTCACCAGGTCATAAAGCTAACAGTCATTAATTCTGCATAGAATTCCATATTAAACGGTCAAAATACTGAAATTGCCAGTGCATGGGGGTTCTTTCACTTTTGTGATCTAAGCATCCTTTTTTAGGACCTTTTTTAGCAGATATATATCCATGAAAAAAGCTTATTTCCAAAATGTTGGATGATTCCGATTTTGCGTTTGTGAGTTACGCATGATTTTGTGTATTACACTGCTCTATAGGCCACTGTGTTGTAATTTTTATCTGTTAACCAGAATGTAATTTACAAATATGAAGGTAATTTTGCTAATTCTGCAAGAACTTTTTTGTACATTATGTTGCCAGAGGTTTCCAGTGGTATAAAAATCTCAACTTAAAAAAAAAATGGGGGGATGAGGCTGTGGATTATGAAATGCCCCTTTATCCTTGTTTTTTGCCTAAAATGGACCGAAACCCTTCCTGATAGTTATATTATTTCATCATTTTTGGTCAAGACTGTAAAATTTCCATAATATTCTGTGAGAAGTTTTAGTTTTAACCTATTTTCCCCCAAATCTTGTTTCTTGTAGATTGCTGGCTACCTCAACTTTTTAGTGCGTTCTGCATCGGATTTGGAGATCATGATGAATGCAGTAGAAAGAGTCAAACACTATACAAGTATTGAGAATGAAGATTATGAAGGTAAGGCCAATAATAATGATAACTAGATTTCGCGGTTCTCGGGTTGGAGGACCCCGAAAATGTAGGCCGTTACTAAAGTAATGAAATAAATCGGGAGAAATGTGAATTATGAATGCAATAGGGCCTAATACATCGGTGCATCTCATCGGCACTCACTGCACCCCTCACCGCACTGCACACATCGGTACTCCTCGCACACGCCCATTGATACTCCGCGTACGCGCTCTGTGAGCACGCGATAGCTCCGCGCGTACGCCCTCTTCGAGGATGCAATAGCTGCACGCGATAGCGCACAGACAGACGGACAAACTCTCTATGATTAGTATTAAGATAATAAAACTGGCATTTATCCACACTTTCTGGATACTTGCATCCCTCAAAGCGTACCACGGGTCGATTTGCTGCCACGTCCTAAAGGCAGACAATTGGACTTCAATGCTGAGTGTGACAGACAACAGACCAGGGCTGATCACCGTTATGATAAGGCCTGCAACTTTTACATGTCCAGATATTGCTCGTCTGGTACACACAGGACCAACATTTCATGTGACTTTCCGAACCACTGGGTGACATGCACCCACTGTGGTGTTTGCACATTTAGGGCCACAATGAGTGGGATGAGGAGTAATGAGAAAGCTCCCAATCTTACAACCATCCAACTGATAACCTATAGCGCACCAAACTACACAACTACATTGTCTATTGGCAATTTCTGATTAACACAATTACTTTATTATCTCAAAGTTTAATTTTCATATCAAAAAGGGTATGTTGCAAAATATATTTTTTACCAAAAATGGGTGCATTACTAAATCTAACAATAAATGAAGTCCCTTCTCATCATCATGGGACTGGTGTCCTTATTCTTCTGCTGTCTGTAGTTACCTGTAGATACACTCTTAGAAAAAAATGGTTCTAAGTAGAACCTAATATGTTTTTCAGTTTTATTTTAGCTGTCCTGTATGTGGAACCTTAAGTGGTTGTACATTGAACTGAAAACGGTTCTGGAAAGGTTAGAAAGAACCATTTTTGGTTCTTTAAATTTGCAAGGACCCTTTTCTCTTGAGGGTTCTGCATACAGAGGGCAGCCAAGAACCCTTTTTTCTAAGAGTGTACTACTGATTCAAAACATTCATACTTCCTATACACAACCTGCATGATATTGGTATTGAATTATTCACAATGCAAGTTTTGGGGATATTTTAAAACGTGTCTATGAGGAGTAATCATTTTGTTTCTGAAGTAATTATTCCAGAGGGGCCACTCAAGTTTCACCTGTACACTACAAATATGTGTGACCAGAGATTTTCATAACATACCTAAACAGGATTTGCCCACAGTGGGATTTACCCTTTTCAGCAAAAAACACCCCTAAACAGAAATTTAGTGTAGTTTCATTGCAAATTTTACCCCCTAAACAGGATTGTATCAGGAAGGAACCCATAAGCAAGATTTTATCTGAAAGATACCACCTTTGCAGGTTTTTGATGAAATACATGCACCCCTCATATTTAAATGGTGTGTTTTTTATTTCTAATATTTATAATGTTTGGGTGATGGTTTTGATGCAAATCAGAAAATGCAAACTTGACAAAACACAGTAGGTACACTAAATTGACCCCTATACGCTGTAGTAGTGACATCATAATCAGATTAATATTACCATAGCAATGGATGAATACAATTTTTGAATGTATCACGCTGCACTACAGGCAGGTTGCACTCATCACCTGTGTATGCCTGCGATCATAGATTGAATACAATACCGCTCTTTTCAATGATACTAATCTGACAGGTGCGAGTGATTAGCATTTCTTTGACATCTTGGCTCAATGCATCGGTACCGCGTGAACGTTGTAGTGCAGGGCGATATAGTCAAAATTGTATTCATCCATTGCTATGGTAGTTAATCCGATTAACAATGTCACTTCTACGGTGTAAACACACCAACTTGAAGTTCAAAAACAACCCTTTTCTAATCTTTGAACAAACCAGTCTGAAGAAACCACTAGTGTAGTAGTGAAACATCACTAAAAATGTGAGTTTAACATTTTCATTTTTCTTGGATTTGCATAAAACGAACAATGTTAACAACCCATTTCTAGAAAACAGGCATTTTTGACCCTCTAAATGCAATTCACATTCATTCTCTGATTAAGTTTTCCCTTGCATTAAGATGGCCGCCATTGTCCAACTTGCAATATTGCATTTTGTACTTGGAGTGTGATTTGGCGCAACTCGTAATTCAATCTTATGTTTTTTATTCCAATGTTCACAGGTATGATGCCTCCAAGGTCATGGCCACAAAATGGAGAAATCAGTATAGAGGGCATCACTGCAAGATATGCGGAAGAATTAGACCCAGTACTGAAGCGGGTGTCGGTTTTTATCAAAGCAGGGGAAAAGGTATTTTAAAAGTTTTCTTGACCAAAATAGCACATTGCAAACCACCACTTGTGGTGGAGTGGAAATGGGCTATATATTCAAGTTGAAATCCGTACACCCCTATATGGATGACATGGCCTTAATCTTTCACACAACATGACCTTAATCTTTACTTGAATTCCAAAAATGCAAACAAATGCATGTAAACTCAACCCAGAAAGTATCGAAACGATTATAGATGGTCAGATATATCGGGAACTGAAATATATAGCAAAAACGTATTTAATGTATATAAAGCGCAGCTTTCTCCTGCGCATTTTGATACCTCTTTTGTTGCTCTACGATATCATTTGGCCGAGTTATGGACGCTTGAGTGGCTTCAAGTCGGATTTTGAAAGTTGCACTTTGCTCCTATTCAAGCGAAATGCGTTGTTCAGAGCATGCGACGACGAATCCAGGCAGTGATAGACAGTGATGGTGGGCACATCAAGTATTGAGATGTCAGCAGAAAGAGTTCATGAGATAAGTCAGAGATAAGTAAAGGGTAGCAAGTATTGAAGCTGGAAGTTGAAGGAGTAAAATAAAGTAAAGTTCATGGTTAAGTAAACAGAGCACATCGGTGTCCTTTTTCTTGATTTTGTGTGCGTGTGTACACGACGAACGCATTTGGCTTGAATAGGAGCTTAGTGCAACTTTCAAAATCCGACTTGAAGCCACTCAAGCGCCCATAATTCGACCAAATGATATCGTAGAGCAACAAAAGAGGTATCAAAATGCGGAGGAGAAAGCTGCGGTTTATATACATTAAATAAGTTTTTGCTGTATATTTCAGTTCCCGATATATCTGACCATCTATAATCGTTTCGATACTTTTTGGTTTGAGTTTATATAAATTTTTTTCATAATTTTTTCAACAATTTTACATGTATTGTATTATTAAAAAAATGTCTTTTTTTTATAGACATTTAGGGCTGTAAGTTATTGATTTTACAAAAATTTAACTTTTTGTAGAATATTGATCTCATTGAGGTTTTTTACCAAACATATTATGCATTTTTCAGGCCCAGAGTGCTCGTCCAAAAGATAGGTTGAGGATTTTTGCACCTGTCTACTCTTGAGATACCCATCCAAAAGACGGGTGGACGGGTCTCTGGCTAACTCCTTACTGCAGTGTGCAACAATATCCCCTAAACAGGGTCTTAGCTAGCCACCCGTCTGGCCGTCATTTTAGACGGCCAGTTTGCTCCTGGGACGGGCAAAATTAATGCCTTTGACAGATGCTATATTATAAATTGTATGTTTTGAGAAGCTAATTGACCTTTTTAGTAGACCCAATTTATAGAACAAGGCCATATCAGCACATATTTGAACTCTTTGAACCCCAATGGGCTATAGATGTCTGGTAAATATTTTAAAGGTCAAATTAGGACAGGCAATTTTATTCAAATGACGGGCAACCCTCAATTTCTAGCTAAGTCCCTGCCCCTATATGTTTTTGTTTTGTGGTAATTAGGCTATTCCAGTTGAAATCCACACTCCACCTGTGGAAGATTTTTGAAATATGTTCCATGGGGGGAGTATGAATTTCAAATGTAATTGGTCAGGGTTAATCATTTTGAAACCCAAACTCCCCCTGTATTATGGCTTTACCTATATCTTCCACAACTGTAGTGATTATTTCAAATGGAAGTTACCCAATTGTCTATTCTATTCAAAACTCATACTCCCTCTGTGGATGATGTTAGCTAAATCTTCCACAGGGGTGGTGAGGATTTTAAATGGAATAGCCCAATATTTTCCATTGATTATATAACTTTTTCTCTCTCTACAGGTTGGGATATGCGGTAGAACAGGCAGTGGTAAATCGTCTTTGACCCTGTCATTATTTAGGATTATCAAGATGTTTGAAGGTAAGGAGACAGAATGCATGGGCCATTCCAGTTGAAATCCTTACCCAAGATGGGAGCTACTGGATATTGATATAAAAAGGGTCTTCAAGATCAATGCACTTTACAATGTATGGTAATGTAAATAGGGTATCTATACCAAGCAAATTTGAGAAAATAGGTATTCTTGGACCCCTGTTTATAAGATAAGATGACTTTAGTCGGATTTGAACATGACTTTATTTGTGTTGTTGTGTTTTGAAATCAACTTGATCAAATTTGATCAAATTCAAACTGGACTGGAATTCAAACTCAACTTTTGCTGTACAGACAAACACGCAATTAGAAATCATGTTCATTATGGTTATCGAAGAATAACAAGTAACAAGCATATTAAATTTGGTATGACCAGTAAATGACCGCCGTGCTCTCTCACTTCCAGTATATATTACTAGCCCCTGGGGTTCTTCCTGGTTGACGATGTATGTTACACAGATGAGCAAGGGAAGTTACAAGAATATGCTAAGCTCCTTGTGATCTCATAAAAAATTGAGTCCATGTTCATTCCCCCTTAAAAGGTCAAGATATATGACAACTTGTGTGATGTTCAGTTCTGATGCAACAAACACTGCATTTTGGTTTTCATTGTGATTTTTGGTTCTCTGTGCAATTTTCTGCTCAAATATACAGGGTGAGTCAAAAAAAGTGCAATAGAGCAAAGAATGGACATTTGTGTAAGAACCACGTTGAACTTTCCAATTATTGAAAGTTTCTATAAATGCCACACTCAATAGTCACCTGTTGTGAAAAAATGAAGTCAGTCACATATACTGTTTAATTTTTATGAGTCCTTTTGCTACGATACCCAATTTCATTATTTGTCCACGAGGTACCATGTATTTTGAATGAGAGCACACAATGCACGATAAAGGCGCCAGCTCTGAAACTGACTTTACCTTGATAAGGTTGATTTTTGCGTTATTTCAATTTCTTTTTCTGTTCAAAAACAAACTTTCTAACATTACTTATAAGTCTTTCATACCTCACTCGACTCCAACTCCAGTTTTTTTAATCCTAATATGTCCAACTACTGGATGTTTTTATAATTCACTCCACTTCAATTTATGCAAGATTTCATTTCAACATTTGAAAAATCCGCCTTCAAATGTGTATGTTTTTGATAGAGAATAAACATCTTTAAAGTAAAGGTAAAATGAAAATAACAACATATAATGTTTCTATTCCTTAAACAAGACCAAGGACAATAATAATTTGGGTGCTCCATTTTATTTCAATGCCAATGAGGTTAAGAAAATGACAGTTGTTCCAAATCAACCTCACACAGAGTGGGCTGATATTCAAATTTTAGACGTTTCTTGGACAAACATTAAAATTGGGCATCGCTATAAAATGGGTCATAAAAACAAAACGGTAAATGCTAATTCCTTGTTTTTTTCACAAAAGGTCACTAATGGATATATCATTTATAAAATGTTTTTAAACCTAAAAGGTTCAAATCGGTTCTTAAATAAAAATGGATTCTTTTCTCTATTGCACTTTTTTTGACTCACCCTGTATGAACAGCTTTTTGGACTCTCCTTTGAGTTTTGATGTGACATATTTTTTGGCCACTCCGAAAAAAAATGCAGCGTTGTTACACTTTTTTTCTGTGAATTTTCATCATACAGGTCATATTGTCATCGACAATGTTGACATAGCCAGTGTGCCGCTTGCAACATTGAGACAGAAGTTATCTATTATACCACAGGATCCAATGCTGTTTACAGGGTCAATAAGGTAAGCACGCTCACCCACACACCTCCTACACCCTGCACACACCCCTACCTGGTCCCACATACAATGTTGACGCAGCCAGTGTGCCGCTTGCAACATTGAGACAGAAGTTATCCATTATACCACAAGATCCAATGCTGTTTACAGGGTCAATAAGGTAAGCACCCACACCCATGTAATGTAATTGGTCAGGGTTAATCATTTTGAAACCCATACTCCCCTTGTATTATGACTTTACCTATATCTTCCACAACTGGAGTGAGTATTTCAAATGGAAGTTACCCAATTGTCTATTCTATTCAAAACTCATACTCCCTCTGTGGAAGACTTAAGCTAAATCTTCCACAGGGGTAGTGTGGATTTTAAATGGAATAGCCCATTGATGTTCAGCAAGCGGCATCTCATTATTTTCTCTATTTGGTATTCTGGATTCCGGATTCACTGAACTTTTTTCAAAGTAAAACATTACAGATGATTACAGATTCATCAAATCCATATCTTTAGCTATCCTTGAGCACACCTGTGTGTTACTGGGCACTCATGCTCATTGGAAATTTGTGTTTGTTATCTATGAATGAAGTAAAACTGGCTATTCCATTCAAAATTCACACTACCCCTGTGGAAGATTTTGGAAATATGTTTTACAGGGGAGTATGAATTTCAAATGGAATGAACATGTTAGGCAGCTCCATTTGAAACTTATCTTCCCTCTGTGGACGATTCAGGTTATATCTATCTCAGAGGGTGTATGAAATTCAAATATGCATAATGTGCTAATTCCATTTGAAATTCATACTCCCCCTGTGGAAGATATTTCCAAAATCTTCCACAGGGGTAGTGTGGAATTCAAATGGAATAGCCCAATGAATGGGCATATTTAATTAGTCATCATACTCATAATATTGCTCAAAATTCTTATTTTTGGGAACAAGAATGCACAAACCTTACCCATCAGTTTTGGTACTTGTGGTAACCGTTTCTGTCATAAAAGGTACCATTAAAATATCAAGTCTTGTGTTTTAACCCCTAAGCACTACCTGCCGATCTAACATTGCCTCTGATTGGTCAATTACATGATATTTTCACTTTAATCACCAATCAGAATGGAGCTTTGCAAATAATTCACCCCAATTTTTGTGTGTGGTGAAATTATTCTAACAATGTTGCTGATTGGGCCAATTGATAATGAAAACTTCATTTTGACCAATCGGCAGGTAGTTTTCATGGGGCATTATTGAAGGGCAATAAATTCACAAAATCACACACAAAAAAAAGTTTTTTCCCATTGAAAGTTTGAGTATGAGTACCCACTGATACACAGTGCGGGGGCCGGGCCAGTTGCAAGCCTGCCAGAATGACTTCACTGTCCCTACGCCACAGGTCATATGTTGAACATCAGGTTCAAGGAAGATTATTGTGGAGAAGGTGGACTCGTCTGAGCCACACCACACAGTGTCGACACCCTATATATAAATATAAACTTAATACTCCGTTGGTGAGCGACAGGCGAATGGTATTTCACCGAACGAAAGAAAAGTAGTTCCATCTGATTGGCTAGCAATCGATCGCTGGATCGCTCAGTGGTGAACTACAAACTCAAAATGGAGCGATGTATTCAATTCGATTGAAATCGATATTCTATTATTGACGCAGATAAAGAAAGTGGCATGTGTGTATTGTATGACTTGTGATTTAATTTTCTAATACATGTGTTCCTTTATAGAATTAGAATTCTCAAACAGTTGAATATATCACAATTTTTATTTTGAAGATCAAAATCGTTACTTATAAAATGCAGTAAAATATATCCACAGCAAAATACCGGTCCCCGCTAATTAGTGTATTTAATTCCCAGTTAGTGTATTAAAAATAAAACCTGGGATTTACCTGACAACAAATCAAATTTTCTTGTAATAGAAATATCATATGGGATACTGATCATGCGCAAATCGTTAAAACATAGAATAGAAACTGTGTGGCAGGCTCTGTGGAATCTCATATCGTGTGTAAAATGGTATGCTTAGCCTGAGTCGCTCGGCCTATCTCGAACAAAATCGCCATGCGAAGCTGTTGAAAAACGAGAGGATTCATCGTACTATCACAGCAATTTTTTACACGAAGATATAGGGATGATGACGCTGTGCACCAGCCTGAGGAATCAAGCCAATTCATAATATAATGTAAAATGAATTTTAATATAGCTTTCTGACATGTTCTGTTCTAGGCAAAATCTGGACCCACTATGCCATAGGTTAGATAATGAATTGTGGCAAGCATTGGAAATTGCACAGCTGAAAGATGTAGTGCAGGCACTACCAGAAGGATTAGGTAAGCTTACTATGGAATTTTGACATTGAAATTCACACTGAAAATGGCAGAATTACACTGAGAATCACTCTAACAAAATGCAGCGATTTATGGTGTGTCCAGTCCAATATTGGCTGCCAGTCTCAGGTTAGCATTATGGTATCAAAAAGCAGTCAAAGGTTGTATTATGCTCTCACGTTTCAAACGCTTTTGTGTTCCAACTGGTGACCTAGTATCTGTTTATATTGGTTATGTTCGCCCACATGTGAATATGCAGCCCCTGTCTGGCATGGTAGTATCACCAAAGACCAAGCACATCAATTTGAGCGCATCCAAAGAGGGCTTGCCGCATTATCCTTGGTGCTAATTACTCATCCTACACACATATTCCCTTGATCAGTTGGAACTTCAAACTTCGAATGATAGAAGATTACATCTCTGTACACAGTTTGCTCAAAATTGTGTCAAATCTGATAGGTACTCAGAATGGTTTCCACAAAATATGAAGACCCACAATATGACCCTTAGACAGTGCAATAAGTATCAGGTCCCCAGAACTAAAACAAAAAGATATGGGAACAGCTGAATACCATATCTCACTCATTTATTAAATTAGTACAGTGCCTCTCGTCAATTTCATATTCAGCTGGTGTGTTTAACTGTGATTTTATGACAGCATTTTTATCTTGATGTATCCAATCTGTCCCTTATAATTTGGCTGGTCCAATTTATGTGCAATATTTTGTTAAGTTGTTTATTAATTACTGTTTTATTAAATTAATTTTTAGTGTCTCTATGGGGGTGGGGTGTGTGTGGAGGGCTGATAGTTTGGGTGTGTGTGTATGTAAGGTGTGTGTGGAGATGTAGGTGGGTGTGAGCTGTATGAGTGTGAGATTTTGCCTCCTTGAGTGCTGATTGTGTTCTCAGCTAGTTTAGTTCTTGTAGCCGATATGTGAAAATCATTGGCCTGTCTTGTACTGTCTTCATCACAAGTCTTGTACATCTTCATCACAAGTCCCATGATGTTGTTGGACTTGTCCTTTAGTTGACCATTGGCGACTCTTGGTCAAATTCGAGCTAGGATAGCAACTCCAGTCCTTGATCACGATTTAGTTCTGGCAATTTTTTCTTGATTTGGATGGCCACCAAAAGTCGCCATTGATCAACAATAAAAAGGGCAAGTCCAACACAACAGCATAGGACTTCTTCTTCAAGGTTAGTTGAATTTTTTGTGCTGAAAGTCAGTTTAAACTTTTAGAAATTGTTTTTATCACCAGCATGTATGAACTTACATTTGAACTTTAATATGGTACGACATTTGTCACTTTGACAGATTTCATGGTGACGGAAGGAGGTGAAAATTTCAGTATGGGCCAAAGACAACTTTTCTGTTTAGCGAGGGCGTTCTTGCGTAAATCACGCATTCTGATCATGGACGAAGCAACAGCGTCAATTGACATTCAAACGGTGAGTTCATTGCTAAACTTTCACCTGCCACTTATTTCTGATATGAAACAAAAATTTCTTTCCATGTGTAAATTGAATGAATGAATGAATTAAGAAAGAAAGGAAGGAAGGAATGAAAGAAGGCCAATCATGAAGATAATATTCTACATATGCCATCAATCTTAAAATGACCTCACATTTCCTGCCATAGCTGATTGCATCAATGGCATGGGGCCAGGGTGAAGCCCCCCACCATCCCACATGCCATGTACATACGGTCTTATGGACATCTTGTAACCCATTTGATTAATATTTTGATTGTATGAATTAAGGGTTGGTTCAGGCTTCAACCACACTGCGATGCGGTGAGTTGTGATGCCCGTATTTCAGTCTTTTCCCAAACTACAGCATTGCGATATCGCATAAAGTTAAATACATTTTAACAGGATATGCAGTGCGTTGCGATGATGTTGCGGCAGAATATGATCGATATATCGGTAACGCATCGCAGATGCAGTGAAGTATGAACGAACTTTAAAGGTCCGTTCATACTAATCCGCAATTGCTTTGCGGTGCGATGCGTTGCCGATATATCGATTACTTTTTGCCACAACTCGCCGCATTTCCAAGTTTAAATGTATTTAACTTTATTACGATACCGCAATGCAGTATTTTGCAGTAGAATGCAGTGCAGCGAAGCACCGCACCGCAAAGCAGTTGCAACGTAGTATGAACGGACCGATTTTAATTATCAAAATCAATATATTATTGAAAAACCCCGGGGGGGGGGCCACTGCCATTACAAGGTGGACACCATGCTCATGTATGGACTTTCAAAATGGACCCTAAACAAGTAATTATCCTTCGATCTCAGAATACCCTAAACAAGTATTTTGTCATGTTTTCCACACCCTAAACAAGTATTTTCAAATCAAGTCTGAAATCACACCCTTTTCAAGTAAGCCTTCATTAATGTTTTGCATAAGATTTTCGATTTATGTGTTGTTGTTTCAGCCCTTTTTACAACATAACTCAAGAACCACAGGACCTACAAGAGTATATCTGTGATATTTGAATTCTTCTACACACTCGCTATGAAATAATGCAATTTTTGCCAAAGCTCACTACCATTTGCAAGATGCTGTGAACTACCAAATTGCAACAGTTTAAAAGAGTTGCTAACCTTAAATGAAACCTTAAACTCTGTTTTATTCAAAAATACTGCACATTAAGCCTTGATTTTTGCAGGGATGTCAGTAAGCACATTAAAATCGTGCAAAAGTCTGACTGTTTTTAAACATTGAGGGCGTCCTCCTCAAGAAATATTTTAATATTGCTTTAAATTAATTTTTGTGATTCTCTATCAATTTAAAGCATGGGCTATTTCAGTTGAAATTCATACCAGGGGTGTGAGAGTTCAGCTTTTAGCTGATTTCAGCTATTTCTATTGCAAAAATTTACACATTTTTATTTAATTTTCAGCCCATAATTATTGTTTTACGCTGTTTTCAGCTATTTTAGTAATCTCCTTCTTCTTTTGTCTGAGGCCTCTCACACCACTACCATACACCCCATTAGAAGACATGATAATTGTGTCCCACACAGGGGGGGGGGGTTATATTTCAAATGGATTCACCCATTCAGGTAACCCCATATGAAATTCATACATGTATACACCCTGTGTGGGAGATCAAGGTTACATCTTCCACAAATAGTATAGCCCATTGCTGCATCCAATCTTGTTGCATACCTCTGCATTTCTGTTGTTCCCTGCTTTGAAAAATAAATTGTAATTATCTTTTCCCCCTATGTTTATCCATTATAGCCTGCCACCATTTGGCTTGTGTGTTGTTATAACATAGTCAAATTTTGCTGTCAAAGGATGGCACTGTTGCAAACGTTTAAACTAATTTAAAATTCATTATTTCACCATTTGTGCTTGTTGCTTAATTTTACTTTGGATTCAGAGGTGATTTGAGATTGACGACAACTAAATGCTTTGCACATTATTAAATTGCACACTTAAAGCCATAATATGTGATTTGCTCCACAGCAATGTCCTCAATTTTTCTATTTTTTGCATGATTGTAATGCCCAGTGATGTACTAAAATACCATGTGAAAGACTAAGCTTGAAGTGCTTTAATTACAGTAAAATTTAAGTTTTTATATCAAACCTGAGATATTTGGTCTTATTCCAAATTCACAAATCGAGTGATGGCTGAGCACATTGCGTGCATATTTGGGCATATAATATCATTTCAAGAAACCAATAATCACATTTATATTTCCAGAAGTCTTGCAGTTCTTGAGTTAAGGATGACAATATACCAAAACAAATTTAAGTCATTGACATGTAGTCAGGGCCAGATTTACCTTTTGGGGGGCCCTGGGCCAGGCCAAAATTTGGAGGCCAAATGCACCGTGAGGAAGGCATGTGCACTCAAGTGGCCAAGGTTTTAGATCTTACTTGAAAATTTCAATTTTAGCCCAAATTGAAGCTGAATTTTGCTATATAACAGACCAGGGCGCACGAAGCACACAAAATTTTGCAATTTTTGTACCCTATTTTGGCCCAAAACATGGTGTGTTTGGATAAAATGGAAGATGCACACTGTATAGGGCAAATTTGGGGGCCCTGGGCCCGGGCCCATCTGGCCCTATGGTAAATCCGGCCCTGCATGTAGTGCAGAAATGACACCCCTTATATCAAGCCTTATTAGGATCTCCTTTATACAACCCAAACTTTTCCTCTTGAACATCATTTATACTTTCTCAATATTTGAGCACAAACACTGCTAGGTCTCGCTCCTCTCCAACTCGCTGTAAGAATCTTTAATTTGGGGGAAAATAATTCCTTGCTTTTGTTCAAATCATATAACTTTAAACAGTGCCATCATCCTTTTTCAATACCGTATTTCGTCAAATAGTCGCCCCCCCCCTCAAATAAACGCCCCCACCACTTTTTTCAACCAAGATGTTTCAAAAATTCCAATATTTCCATGCTATCTTGTGTAGTAAGCTTACCAAGTTGCTCACATGGTCGGTAATAGCAGCAATAAATGGCAAAAATCTGCATCAGAAACCCGGAAGTGAACCAAAAGTCAGTGTCAAAAGTTCATAGTTCGTCATTTTAGCGTGACTTTTAAGCTTACCTAATGATTTTAACGGGAATTGTCGTGCTAAAATGATCTCTAATAAACGCCCCCTGGGAAAATGTAACGCCCGAGCGTTTATTTGACAAAATACGGTATAATAAAACCATTTGCACTTAGTAAATTTCAGGGGTTAAAAATCATGAATTTGCTACAAAATTCCGTGAAATTAAAAATGTTGATATTTTTTTAAATTATTATTGGGGTGAGGAACTGGAGGGGTAAGATCTTTGATGGGGCCATTAGCTCCCCTGTTGCTGTCACTATGCAGCAGTTGCAGGCTCTGATGGTTTATTATTTTAGTCAAATGCAAAGTTTTGATTGACATGTTCAAGTATGTGTCACTGTCTGTCAGTAGAAAAACAAGATCCAATATGCTATCCATCAATTAAAGACTAGTAAAAGAAGTGCCTAAGTGCAAATAAAATTATTCTAAGAAAATGTTAGTGTCTTGGGCTATTCCTTTTTTGTAATTTATACACCCCCTATGGAAGACATGACCTTAATCTCACACACAGGGGGTGTAGATTTCAAATGGAGTCATCTGAATGGGTGACTTTATTTGAAGTCTACACCCCTTGTGTGAAAGATTAAGGTTAGCAACTAAACATCTCAAAAAAGTAACTTACCCCCCTTAAAAAGCCATTATTCAGAAACCGGTGATTGTATTACAAATCTGTAAAATGCGTTGGGAGCAGAATTTATTTCTGCACATTTTGACACCTCATTTGTAGCAATTGACTAAATATTGATGTCACAACGTACATTTAAATCAATATAGCACAAGATTTGAAAGTTGCAGTAAATTCTATTGATTTTGCATTCAGTGTAATGGAAGAAAATCTGTGTATTTGTATGTAAGTGCAACTTTCAAATCTGGACCTCACTACATTAAATTGACCGGTGTTTTATTGTTTTCTGGGCTATCGTATCAAATGAGGTGTCAAAATACGAGAAATAAATTCTGCTGCCAACACATTTTACAGATTTGCAATACAATAGCCCCTTTTTGAATAATGGCCATTATTTAAGGGGGGTTAGTTACTTTTTTTTGAGATGTTTATTTTAAACTGTTGCGATTTGGTAGTTCACAACATCTTGTGAATTGTAGTGAGCTTTGCCAAAAATTGCATTGATCATTTCATAGCAAGTGTGTAGAAGAATTCAAATATCACAGATATACTTTTGTAGGTCCTGTGGTTGTTTAGTTATGTTGTAAAGAGGGCTGAAACAACAACACTTTTGTAAAACGTAAATAACTCATTAACAACAATATATCAAGTTTTCAAAGTATATGATTTGTAGAATGAATTTTTGCAAAACATCAAGGTGTTATTTTTCAATAATATATTGATTTAGATAATGAAAATCAATTTGTTTGGCTGCTTTGACCAATAATACCACATGTACCCTTAAGGTCATGTCTTCCGTAGGGGGTGTAAGGATTTCAATTGGAATAGCACATTTTCAATGCAACTTGTGAATCCCAAAATGCCATTGTTAGTTTGAGAGTTGTGGTGTTGACATTTTTTTTTATACCATATTCAATTTTGCCTTCAAGAATATTTGAAAACATGACAGGGAAATCTATTCTGAACACCAAGGCATTAATTCAGAAGAAATGAACAACTGCTATAAAATATTATGTTTTTGACATTTCAATACATCCTGGTAATGGTACCATTGATATTTTTATTTTTTTTTAAATATCAATTTCTATGCCAGAATGTAAATATTTTATTAAAAAATCACTTTGCTTCCCCTCAAAATTGGTATTGAAGTAGGATTGTATTGAAATCCATATACCCCTTATGGAAAACATGACCTTAATCTTCCACACAGGGAGTGTGCATTTCAAATTGAAGTTATCTGAAGAGGTGACTCCATTTAAAATCGACACTCCCTGTGTGAGAGATTAAGGTGATGTCTTCCATAGGGGGTATATGGATTTCAACTGAAATAACCCATTTCACTGATTGCAGTATCAAATTTTGTTACTTTTAGCGATTTAAGTTAGGGGCAAATCTTTTTCGATTGAAAGGATTGATTGTTATTGTTTTTTCTATCTTTTGAAGACTGGGATTAGGGATAAATCCTTTCCAATTGAAAAAAATAAAAATAATATTCACTATTACCCCAACCAGCAATCTACGGTGACCCCTTCATTCACCAGGTCACTTGTACCTGGCCGAAGTTTCGTCGGTGTTATCTCCTAGATTTCGGCTGTTAATGCCTCGATATGCCCGACATAAAAAAAATAAAATAAAAAAGTTTGAAATCTCATTCCAAACATATATGCATCACGTGCCATTTGGTAGTACATTAGGAGAAACACATGATTGGATAGTGAAATCAGTCTACAAAAAGAGCAGGAGTCAAACCAAAAAATCATTTCAATCTATTTTTCAATCTATTTGGATTGAATCCTATCATTAAAGATTGAAATAGTTCAATCAGTCAATTTAAAAGAGTAGGATCAACCAATTGGCCATCTTTGTAATCTACTGATTTCAACTTGATGGTCTGAACTCAATGCAAAATTTATTGGTCAAGTTATGAGTTTTAAAATATTGGGCAAGACCTGGTCAATTCCATTATTTTTAAAACTAATAAGCAAGACCAACAAATTTTATATTGGGTGAAAAAACGTCCAAATTTTTATCATTATTGTGTTTTCAGAACTGTTTCTTGGTCAAAAATGTGGAGCTTGTTTTTGGATTAGTCAGATTTTAATTTTCTTTTTTGATTTGTAAAAAACTTTATACAGATATAAATAAGTTTATTAGAGAACAAGAATCAATCATTTTGTGGTACTCTAGGGGGTTTATCCTCCGAAACTCACATGAGAAAACTTACTTCGAGGACTGTTAAATATTAAAAATAATAATTTTTAATAATTAATAATTTGCCATAAATTAAATGGCATAATAGATTAAAATACTGTGCAAAGGTGGGTGACCGACCCCTTAAGAAAATACAAGTTAAAAACAAAATATTGAATTTTTCTGCATCACAGTAATTTGTTTTGTGGTAATATCAAGCCAATAAAATACTGCATGTATCATAGGCAGATTAAGTCAATGTACTTGGGGCTCTTCAGATTTGTGCAACTTGATTGACACGTTGTGTAAATTGATATACTATCTATCTGCTGTATAGCTTTTATTGCACTCATCAAGGTGTGGTTTTATTTCATACCATAAATTTAGATCTTTTTCAGCATTGAAATAATCATGGGCTCTATTCTTATTTTTCTTGGCTAGTGCAAAATTAGATTTTTATTTCTTACCATAAATTTAGATCTTTTTCAGCATGAAAATAATCATGGGCTCTATTCTTATTTTTCTTGGCTAGTGCAAAATTAGATTTTTATTTCATACCATAAATTTAGATCTTTTTCAGCATGAAAATTATCATGGGCTCTATTCTTATTTTTCTTGGCTAGTGCAAAATTAGATTTAAATTGTGTATTCTCTTTCCCTCATCAGTTTCATGATAAGGTCAAAATTGGGATAATGACAAAAATAAAAAAATTAATGACTATTTTTGTGACTTGTGACTATTGCTATTGTAACTATTGACTTTTGTGACTATTCGCTGTCGTAGTGCACGTTAGTAACCATTACTGCTCCAAGCCAGGCTCATACACCTGTTCCGAATTTTGATATGCCATAGGCTTTATGCTGTGATCATTTTGATCAGTGGTTCGTAACAAAGAAAGCGTGATCCAGTTGACCTAGCAACGGTCATATTCTAACGTGCACTACGACAGCGAATTGCTATCTATGCCACTGGCTATTGGTCCCTTGTGTAGCCAAAAAGTCACCAAGGATTACATTTTATGTATCTTCTAAAAAAATTATGAAGTTATTATAAAGTTATTTTAAAATTATAAATTATAAAAATTATAAAGGGCGCTTTATTTAAAAGGTGTCGCATGAATGTGTGCCAAACATCGCTGGACCCCTCCTTTGGCTTGCCAAAAATTTCTTGCTTGCCCCTCCCTCTTTGGCTTGCCAAAAATTTCTGCCCCCCCCCCCCCCCCATTTTACCCTCCCACCAGGGCTCATAATTATTGCACAGCCCCTAAGTAATTTATTTGTTTCTTTATCCTTACAGGACAAATTATTACAGAAAGTGGTTAGCACTGCCTTTGCAGACAGAACTGTATTGACGATAGCAGTAAGTTGATGTGTATCTCAGTATCTGTCACTGTAATTTGAAATTATGATAAATTTATCCAATATATTTTGTATATTTTCATTGTCAAACTTAGTTTGCATTTTGGGCTATTCTGTTTAAAATCCACACTACCCATGTGGAAGATTTTGGAAATATCTTCCACAGGGGGAGTATGAATTTTAAATGCAATGAACACATTATAGGCAGCCCCATTTTAAATTCATACACACTCTTGAGAAAGATTCAATGTGAATCTTCCAGAGGGAGGGTGAGTTGGTTAATGTGCTAAATCTATCGAATTCTATGAATTTCAAATAGAATGAACATATTAAGCAGCTCTATTTCAATTTCATACACCCCCTGAGAAAGATTCAACCTGAATCTTCCACCAAGGGAGGGTGAATTTCAAATCGAGACCATCATAAATTTCTATACTATGTATTTAAGTGCTGCATCCCCCTCAGGGGAGGTATTTGTTCAGTAATAATGTACTCTGTTAATTCACACTAGTCATGAATTTGTACACTATATGGCAGGGGGCTATTTATTCATTACTTAATCCTAATCTCCAGGTGCTCTATGGTGAGGGGAGAAGGAAAGAAAGAAGGAAAGATGTAAGAAAGAAAAAAGAGAGGAAGGAAGGAATATGGAAGGAAAAAAGCAGAAAACTTTTTTTCCACGGGTGTGATTTTGAACCACAGACCTCCCACGTGAACGGGGATAGTGCACCACATGGGTGCTGCCGGCCAAGCTTTCCATGCCCATATTTGTGTCCGCATGATGACGCAATCGTATCACATGGGCCACTTGTGCTTGTACAGTGGCAACTCGTTAACACGAACCCTCTTAACATGAAGTTCCTGATAACAAGAAGTATGTTTTACATTCCCAAGCATTACATATGTTTGTTTGGTTAGCGTTATAACATTTTTTTGTCATTTTTTTGTATCTTCATTTTTTCCAGCACCGTGTGACTACCATACTTAATTGCGATACCATCCTGGTCCTCGACAAAGGAGAGATTGTGGAACATGACTCGCCAGACAATTTGCTGGCTAGGGAGGATAGTATATTTGCTGATTTTGTGAAATCCAAAAAGTAGATCTTTTGATTCAGTTAAAGCCATAATGTACAATTTCTGTCAAGATTCAGTTAAAGCCATTATGTATGATTTCTGTCCAATTTTAATTTTGTTATTCTGTACCCAAAATGCTGAAATAATATTTAATAATACTTGCCAGAAATGGGTTCTGTCCATTTTAAACTTAGATAACAAGGTAAATTGAAAGAAACCCCACTGGCTATTTTGTCCATTCAACATGGAGTTCTATGGGGGATTTAAAGTCATAATATGATTCAATTAATGTTGAAATATTGCTCTGTTGACATACAATACAACAGATTTTGCTGATTCCATTCAGGTTTAAGTTGGGACATATGTAAACATTTCAAATATGCCAAAAATCCAGTTTGAAAATAATTAACCAATTTCATATATTATACATTATGGCTTTTTAGTCAGAGTTGGCCAATAGGCCAACTCTTAAAGCTGAAATTTAATAGTAATAATAATAAATTATAATATGGATTGACTATAATAATAATCCTAGCCTCAAATCCTAACAGTACTACATTATTATAGCGGAGCAGCCCATTATAGTCAGAAGGGTCATATATAGTCCAAAAAGGGTTTTAGAGTTAGGGTTAGGTCATGTTATGTTAGGATTAGGTATGAGGTTATGGTTAGTATTAGGGATAGGTTTAAGTAAGGGGTTGGATAAGTGTTGGGAGTATAGAGTTATGGTTAGGTTTTGGGTTAGGGTTATGTTTAGGGTTATACGGCTTGGGTTATAGGTTAGGGCTATGTTTAGGGTTATACGGCTTAGGTTATAGGTTAGGGCAAGGTTGAGGTTCAAAGTTCAGGTTTATAACTAAGTTATTGGGTTTTTGGACTAATGACCCTTGGACTATTGGCCTGAAACCCTAAATAGACCTTGAACTCATTCTATAATCCGAGACAGAATTAAAAAGACCTTGATTGGTTAGTATAGTCTATATATCTACCTCGAGTCACCGCACTAGCTTTGAAGTTCAGCGTGTTCTCGTTAGCTTAGCGCTACTTGGTGCATGTACATACTTTTACGCGCGCGATCAACGTGCCTCATATACAGGCAAGAAACCATGCCAGTGAAGGTTGATTCAGGTATAATCTGAGACAGAATTGATTGGTTAGTAGCGCGTAAAAGGTTGATTCAGCTGGTGCGTTCATCTGAAAAAAAGAATTGCAGAAAATGTTGCAAAAAATTTTGGTACTTTTACAAGCCATGAAGAGCAACTTTTCTAGGCATTGTTGACATGGTGCTTTCAGAAAAGAAAGTTTCCTATTACCAATTACCAAAATTTTGAGACAGTTTGTATGTTTGCAAGTGTAAAATTAACCAAGAGTCGCATTGTTTTATCTGCTGCATTCAGCAACTCAATCATCACAACAACTTGTAAACAAGTTGTTTCTGAGTTGATGAGACTCGAACCAGTCTTTTTAACTTTGTCTTGGATTATAATATGGTGTGTAGATTGTATATAGTTATAGGTAAATGTCTATGTCTTATGTTTATTTTGAGGATATTATTTTTTTTTTGGTTTTTTTTTTTTTTGCACTTTTGGGCCCCGAGTCCAGAGGGGACTCAACTGTCATATTGGTAAGGGCCGTTTTACCAAAGTAGGGTCTTAACCCCATGAGAACTACCTGCCAATTGGTCAAAGAGAAGTTTTCATTATCAATTTGACCAATCAGCAACATTGTTAGAATAATTTCACCACACAAAAAAATTGGGGTGAATTATTCGCAAAGCTCCATTCCGATTGGTTTGGTGATAAAAATGAAGATATAGGCAATGTTAGATCGGCAGGTAGTGCTAAAAATGAGGTTTGTCTCCGAAGACCAGGTACAGAGATGTAGCATTAATAATTTGAATATTATCATTACCATTTGTGTGGGTTTGTTTTTTGGCGTTTTTAAGGGGGGGTTTGGTGTTTTTTTAATTGTCTGGGGGAGAAGGTGGTAAATTGTGTACATTGTGCATCTTATTCAGTGGGTGTGGCTTGTAAAGAATTCATGTAATTTGATTGGTTTTCGGGTGTATAATATAACAATAGTGGATAGTGATTTAAGAAAGTGTGTGCATCGCAACGCAACATCGTCAGGATTGTTGACTCTCGTGATCCCATGCTACTTGTTTCGCGTAATACATGTGTGCGTAATACATCGGACGTATTGGCCAGCCCATCCATTATGACACGATATTGGATGGCAAAAGACAAAAGCCTATCTTTAAATCTCTTATTAAAAGGTGGGACAGGTGTAATTGACACTTTTTTGTGTGGAAAGATCATAGAAACTCTTTACATGATTCATTGTAACAGGTATAGAATTAAATGTAGAAAAACAGGTTCAATTCAAATTTTATGTATATTAATTGCGTATTTAATTACCGAATATTAGCTGTTTGTAAAAAAAAAAGTAGCTCCACTATACAATATCCTATCGAGACACTTGAGGTGTCAAAAATAAAGCTCTTGCAAAGATCTAGTGCATGAGCCTATTTCCAGTAACATCAGTAGGAGTAGGAGGTGTAGCACCTGATTTTGGGATAAAATGACATCTTATACAGGGTGTCCCATAAAAAATTACCGGGCGAATAAATTTGGACGTAAGTCAAGAAGTAGACATCGGAATCCAAAAAACTAAACATCAGCGTGTAGCCCATCGTATTTTGCATCTTATATGTCAATTTTACTTGAATCGGTTGACTGATCGCGAAGAAATGAGCGAATACATAACGCACGCGTCAATTCACTTCGTTCCAAGTTTGAAAGAAATGCGCACTAGTGGTTAACTATCAATGGGCTTCATATTTTGTTCTGTGACATCCTTTTTAAACAATCTCTTTCTTGCAAAACATTTAATTAGGTTTTGTTCAAATTTGAAAACCTGCACGATATTGAAAATGAAAGCTTCCATGTAAGATGATGCTCGGTACTTGTAAATATATTTTTTGTTAATGTTGATACAAATGTTGCATAAAGAATTATTGTATGAAGAATTCCAGCTGGCTTAAAAAATTTCTCACACACATTAATGTTTTTGGAATATTTCCAAGAAATTGTATTGCAAAGTTTAAATCTTTTAAAACTTCAACATTAATGTTGCATGGTATCAAAAATCACACGTAAAGCTGTAAGCACTTGATCATTGTCATTCTTGGCTCAAATGTTCTTTGGAAAGTTAAAATATAACATATTTGTACGACATAAAGAATTAAAATTGAAAGCTTCCAATTGCAGAAATCAAAGTTTTCTCGGACAAACTGTTATTCATCTTCAGTAAAAGCATGAATGACATAACACCGTCGGATTATAAAATAGATAATGTGGACTAAATAATGTGGACTACACAAACTTTAGGAAGCGGTGAGCGAGTATGAAAAAAGCGCCATTTGATCAAACTTGGAATGAACTGCATTGATGCACGCATTATGTTATCGTTCATTTCTTTGCAACCAGTCAACCGAATTAAATAAATTTTTCGTATGTGATGCACAACAAAAGAAGCTATGCGCTACATTTTATTTTTTTTGATTCTGATGTCTAATTCTCGACTTACGTTCAATTTTATTCGCTCGGTAATTTTTTCTGGGACACCCTGTATGTGTACCAATTTTGGCATATTTGGTCATCTGATTTTATCAATATCCAAGAAATGTTTCAAATTAGATAATGGTCTAAAGAACATAAATGCCAACTTTCAGGTCTATAGGGGGTATACTTTAGGAGCTGCATTTTTTCAAATGTCGACTTTTGGTGAAAAATGAAATGCGTGAAAAACGTCATGCAATGGGTTCATAAACAAAGAAAATAATAAGATTCTTGTTGTAATTAGCACGTTTTTTATACAATTTGCATAATTTTTCCAGAATTTTTTTTTATGTTATGAAAACTACATACATTAATACATACAAAAATGACAAAAACTAATTTTTGATGAAATGATGATTTTGACTAATTACTAATTACACCTGTCCCCCCTTGTTAAATGTGTAAAAAAACATATACCGCTTTACTGTTTTCCTCTTTTTTCTGACATGTTTTTAAGGAGATTATACATGACACCCAAAGGACACAACTCATATTGGCAGGGTTCACAGGTTTTTGCCGCAGGTGGAAAAAACCTTGGTTTTAACCACGGTTTAACTTCGCAAAAATGGCAAAAACTAAAAAAAGTGATAAATAGTTCACTTTTTTAATCTCAAAACAAATCATTAAGTTACAAAAATACTTTCCTGAATGTTTTCCATTTGTAATTATAAGTAAAATATCTCCGAAGGTTTTCCACAAGAGCTCAAAATCATACGATAATTTGCATATTTAAGCTTCAGTGTTAAAGGTTTGTGCACTCACGGCTTAGCGAGCATTTTTGGCACAATGCATGACTCGTAGAATGAAAACAACAATTTACTTTGTATTGAACTTTGTCAGACGTGCGATGTGATATTTTCTGGAGCTACACTTGATGTCTGAATGCAACATCTTGTCAAAATTGCTCTGTTGGACAAATACAACAAAATTGGCTGATAACATTTTGTATGGAATTTGTGTATTACAAAATGCTAACAAATCGGGTTTGAAACCAATTTATGTTATAAGATTGTATATTATGGATCAAAATGAAATATTAAGGGGAGGGGTATGAACCTTTGGACAGTATTTATTGTGGGACATTAGAGCACATCAGACATATAGAATTGCATTCTGATAAGAAGAACGTCCTTTTGATATCAAATAATTTTGATTTTTGAAATTCGCAATGTAATACACATTTTATGGCAAATGATTAAAAATTGATATTTTGATATTTAACAGTACTTTCAAGTAAACTTTATAAATCTGATGATATATTCTTAAAGTGTATGTAGCTGGGAGGAATATCCGACGATCAATTGAAAATTTTGACCTTTCGTATTGAAGATATGGATTATTTTTCCCAAAACACCAAAAAAATTTTTGGGAAAAAATCCATATCTTTAATATGAAAGGTCAAAATTTTCAATTGATTGTTGACTTTTCCTTCCAGCTACATACACTTTAAGAATATATCATTAGATTTATAAAATTTGCTTTGAGGACTATTATATATCAAAAATATGAAAAATATCAAATTTTAATAATTTGTCATAAAATTTGTATTACATCGTGAATTTCAAAAAATGAAAATTATTTGATATCAGAAAGACATTCTTCGTATTCAGAATGCTATTCGATGTCTGATGTGCTCTCATGTCCCACAAAAAATACTGTCAAAACGCTCATTCCAGATCCCTTAAGATTAATTAATCATTTTTATATTTTTCATATTCATATGAGAAAATCAGTTTTTTCAGGGTTGCCAATTCGGTAGCCCAATTGAGCGACTCTTGAAGACTTTCCCCATAACTTTGGAATATTGCCTGTCCCATAGAAACCAATAGTTAAGAAAAAAATTGGGTGACTTTTCAATTATTTGCCCTGCTGCAATTTTGGGCTGAAATTTTGTGGCAACCCTGGTTTTTGTGCAAAATATGTAAATAGCATTTTTCCGCTCCATATATTTCCACCATAGTGCTATATATATAAAAAATAGGTATATTTTATACTAATATCTTGACTATGCAAAATATGTATTTTCATATATTTACAATATTTTGTACAATGTGTATGTATTTTTGTAACTACAATTGATAAGGGTTTGTATGTGTTTCTAAAATATTATATCACAATTGGTTTTACAGTCATTCCAGATTTTCTATCTCATTACTAGGTAGGTTTTATTCATTGGAATATATCAGGGTGTGTAAGCTTTATTACTGTATGTTGTTACACAAAAGATGCAACTTGTCGGAGTTTCCAAACCTAACATGTATTTTTACACAGACTGGAAATGCTTGTATCCTAGATTGAAAAAGAAAATTGTTCAAAATTGTATTCCATAGGGCTATTTCAGTTGAATAATGCATACATCCCTATGAAAGACATGCCTTAATCTCTCACACAGGGGGTGTAGATTTCAAATGGAGTCACCCAATGAAATATGACCTTCCACATGGAGTGTGAATTTCAAATGGTGGGGTGTATGGATTTCAGCTGGAATAGCCCATTTGTTTTTGTAAGTGTATCTTTATACAGGGTGTCTCTAAAAGAATTGTACTATCTGAAGATTTTATTTTTGAGTATTTTAAGGGATCTGGAATGAGCGTTTTAAGCGTTTCGACAGTATTTTTTGTGGGACATGAGAGCACATCAGACATATAGAATTGCATTCTGAATACGAAGAATATGTCTTTCTGATATCAAATAATTTTCATTTTTGAAATTCACGATATAATACAAATTTTATGACAAATTATTAAAATTTGATATTTTTCACATTTTTGATATATAACAGTCCGCAAAGTAAATTTTACAAATCTAATGATATATTCTTAAAGTGTATGTAGCTGGGAGGAAAAGCCGACGATCAATTGAAAATTTTGACCTTTCATATTGAAGATATGGATTGTTTTCCCCAAAAGACCTAATTTTTTTGGTGTTTTAGGAAAAAAAATTCATTTCTTCAATACGAAAGGTCAAAATTTTCAATTGATCGCTTATTCTCGGTCACACGCCTATTCTCGGTCAGTTAGCGTATTGAACAACCGCTGACGATCGTTGCTTTAATTTCAGCCGTGTCTTCCGAAAGAATCATTTAGCCGTACCGGTGCTGCAAGTTTTGGTGACTTTTTAATATCACGGCAGCACAGATCACCTCAAATGATAGATTTTGAGATTGTATGGTGACCTGAAATATAGGCATTTAAAAAAAATAATGACGTCATTTAAGAGGTGATATTGTAATATAATCAGTGATGCGAAATTATACATGTATTTTAAAGCTGTAAATTTAACAAGTTGATCCATCTGCATCGTAAATAACACCATGGCAAATGATTGGTGTTGTGTTTATGTAAATTCCCATAGAAACAGGGGTGTCCGAGAATAGGCATACGAATTCCGTTGGCATTCCTATTCTCGGTCAGTGTTCCCTAGTATGAGCTATGTTGACATTGTTGTTGCCATGTGTCCTACAAATGATCATGCATGAGCACATGAGAAGTGTTGCATTTTGCTCTGCAGGCTTAAATTAGGCCTATAGCCATTTGTCGAATACAAATGAGCGAGGAGAAATGATTTGTGACCGCCCGCCCCTCTCGCTTGGATGCTAAATTGGTCAATTTGGCGCCCCTAAGGTATGTTGCCTCCCCCCCCCCTTACGCCACTGATCGATCTGCAGTGGTATTGATACCAAAATGAATTCATTTTCATCAGTAAAATGTGAGTTTTGGTGATTTGTATGTCCCCTACCCCTTAATATTGTTATTATTTTATGTTGCTACACATGGAAATTAACCCTTTATTCACACTTTATGTCTATCTACCTGACAACTAATGGTTTAATTGCTTTTAAAATAATTTCTAGAAAGTTAGAAAAACCAATTAGCTACACAATGATACCAAAATGAATTCATTTTCATCAGCAAAACTTGAGTTTTTCGTGATTTGTATGTCCCCTACCCCTTAATATTGTCATATTTTACGCTGTTAGATATGGAATATTAACATATTTCTCATATATTATGTTTAACTACCTGAAAACTAATGGTTTAAATGCTTTTAAAATAATGCTAGAAAATTAGAACAATCAAATAGCTACATATTGATACCAAAATGAATTCATTTTCATCCGCAAAACTTTTTTGGTGATTTAAATGTCCCCTATTCCTTAATATTGTCATATTTTAAGCTGTTAGACATGGAATATTAACATTTTCGTATATTTTATGTCTATCTAGCTGACAACTAATGGTTTAATTGCTTTTAAAATAATGCTAGAAAGTTGAAACTATCAATTAGCTACATATTGTTACCAAAATGAATTCATTTTCATCAGTAAGACCTGTGTTTTGGCGATTTGTATGTCCCTTACCCCTTAATATTGTCATATTTTACGCTTCTACACTTGAAAAATTGATATTTTTTTACATTTTTAAGTCTATACAGCTAACAACTAATGGTCATTTTGCTTTAAAAGATTACAAGAACCAAATAGCTATGTATTGATGCCAAATTATAATGAATAAACATCGAGTTATGTTGGATTGTACGTCCCCTACCCCTTAATATTGTCATATTTTACACTGTTACACATTGGAAAATTAACATTTTTTCACACCTTATGTAGACCTGATGGGTTTTCTGTTAAAAATAATACTGGAAAGTTAAAACAATCAATTAGCTACATGTTGATACCAAAATGAATTCATTATTATGAGTAAAGGTTGAGTTATGGTGGTTTTTATTCCCCTAACCCTTAATAATACCATATTTGACATGGTTATACATGAAAAATTAACCTTTTCTCCCATTTTATGTCTATTTACCTGACAAATAATGTTTGTTTTGCTTTAAAATAATACTAAAACATTTGAACAATCAGCTACATATTAATACCAAAATGAATTCATTATCATGAGTTGAAGTTGAGTTATGATGGTTTATATTTCCCCTACCCCTTAAAATTGTTACACACGCTGCTACATGTGGAAAAGTAACTATTTTTTACATGTTCAGTCTATTTTCCTGACAAGCAGTGGTTGATCTCAACCCACACATATAAATATTCAAAATATTACATGAATGGTAACTTACCAAACAAATTGTGTTAATGGAACTTATATAGTTCAGCTGAGTGACATATTAAGACACGTAAAACACCCCAACCCCGAACCCTATACACACCCACCCCCACACCCACATACACACCCCACCTACACAACACAAACCAACATGCACGCAAACATGCACTTATATAAATATTTGAACCAGAACATCAATGTTTGCCTAGATATGCTTGATATTAAAAACAAAATTAAACTAGAGCTAAATTGCGCATACACATATACGCCGACCTTAGCAATAGCTAATTAACTAGGCCCATGGCTAATTAGCCCAGCTAGCTATCTAGCATGCATGGATGTATTAAGGCATAAACAGCCAGCAGTAGTAAATATGCTGATTTTACTGAGAGGTCTTTTTTGAAATGCACTGTAATTTGAAATTGACCATAGGGACAATGGGAGCAAGGTTAATTTGTTAGCTCACCTATAGCATATGTGAGTTCAAAAGGTCCAGCAGTTTGGTGTAATTCATTTGAATATACATGTATAACTACAACAGAAGTTTATAGTATCATATAGCCAAGTAAAATAAAAACCATGTTTAAAGTCCGGGTCTTTGTAAAAAAGGAGGAAGAGGGGGCTTTTATTTTATATTTTCATGGCAAAATCGGTGTGAATACCCATAATTTGAGCTGGCCTCTTTTTATTTTTGTTCGGCGGATATAGGCCGGCTCCTCTAATTTTCATAAAACCTTCCAAAGTGTTTCTTGTATATTAGCAAGGCTATAGAAATATTTCCGCGTCATAGATATATTTTTTGAAAAGTTATAACTGAATAAATATATAATTGAAGAAACCTCAAAAAGGAAGCGGAGGGTACATGAAACATGTTTATTTTTTTTATTTGGCCTTATAATTATTAATTATATTACATAATTATTTTCCAGTTGTGAAATCATTTTGTTAAACGAAATTATTCAATATTCATATAAATATTTCTGTGCAACTTTGGTCATGCGCTATTAGAGTGCGACTTCCTAAGGTATTTGTCTACATACCGGAAGTAATATCTGCATGACCTTTGACCCCAATGACCTTTGACCCCAATGGATGAATACAATGTGTAATGTTATCATGCTATATTATAATTTGTGGAATGACTTAGCATTTTTAGTAACAGAACAGAAAATCACATCAGCCATAATGATCTTCATATGACCTTTGACCTCAAGGCTAATGCATGTGTCAAGTGACATCATCTTGCTGTGTAATTCGTGTAAGGAGTAGCAGTTTTAGTAAAAATAACAGGAAATAACTTTTTCGGCCATAATGACCTTTCCATAACCTTTGACCTTGAGTTGGTCACGTGACATTTGTGCCACCAGCTATTGGTCCTGATGACCAAGTAACATTGTTGTACCATATATATTTGCGACAGCAGCAACATTTTAGAGTATTTGGTCATATACCGGGAGTATCCCCTTAATGACCTTTGACCCCAATTCTGGACAATAACTTTTAGACACTGGGTATAGCTGATGCATGTACCCAAGTGCCATCATCGTGCTGTATAATTTGTGGAAGAAGTAGCATTTTTAGTGAAATCACGTTTTTTTTTTTTTTTCCTGAAGTGGATGACCTTTGACCTGAAGTTGACCATGTTTCATTTGCCCCCCCACCTAATGGTCCTAATGACCAACTATGGTCAACATGGCTCAAAGCATATGGCTACGGTGGCTCATTATAAGATTGACAGAAACAAAGAAAGAACTTGACAGAAACAGACCTGGAGCTTAATTAATTTTGAAAATAGAAATTGGCGCAATAGTAAAATTTGAAGCCAGTGCCATAAAAACACCCACCCTACGCATTGTGAAAAATCTGATGTTCCACTAGTGCATGGACTGGCCACTTCCAATCATGATCTAATGAAACCTAGGTTTGCTTTCAAATAATACTAGAAAGTTAGAACAATCAATTAGCTACATAGTCATACCAAAATAAATTCATTATTATAAGTAAAAGTTGAGTTATGGGAATTTATATCTCCCCTACCCCTTAATTTTGCCCTATTTTTTGTGATTTTATGTGATTATATGTCCATATATAAAATGACCTGTAAAAAAAGTGTTACCACAATTTGAGACCACTACCTACCTAGCAGTGATCTAGAGGGTCCATACTAACTACCTATGGTGTCAAACCTTGTATGTAGTGGGGTGAACAAACTCCTTTTTAGGGCCCTGTGTGATCTTGCTCCTGGACTAGTCGGGCGTGCCACCGCATTCCGCTGTGTGCTCCCACAAAATAGGACCCCCTCGGACCCCGATCGGATGGACGAAAATTTTTGCCAATAAACCGTTTTGAAAGGATCGCTCCTTGTCAATATATCTGAGAATACTACACACGTATTTTATTATGGGTTTAAGTTATCAAAACCGCATCATACCGATCAACCAGGCTTCCAAAAGAGAATGACCGAGAATAGGTATAGAAAAACTAGACGGTGACCGAGAATAGGTGTTTAGTGACCGAGAATAGGCGTTGTCGTCGACTTTGGATTTTTTTCCCAAAACACCAAAAAAAATAGGTCTTTTTGGGAAAAAAATCCATATCTTCAATATGAAAGGTCAAAATTTTCAATTGACCGTCGGCTTTTCCTCCCTGCTACATACACTTTAAGAATATAACATTAGATTTATATACTTTACTTCGAGGACTGTTATATATCAAATATTTGAAAAATATCAAATTTTTATAATTTGTCATAAAATTTGTATTATATTGTGATTTTCAAAAATGAAAATTATTTGATATCAGAAAGACATGCTTCAGTATTCAGAATGCAATTCGATAGGTCTGAGGTGCTCTCATGTCCCACAAAAAATACTGTCGAAACGCAATAAACGCCTCATTTTAGATCCCTTAAGAAATTACAATAAATTATCCGCCAGCACCATCTCTTCAACAGAGTCCTATAGACAGATCTATGGTATCTTCTCATTGTATGGTACTTAGTATTAAGACCTGGTCGGAGAATGGAGAGTCACAAAATGGCGGCTCGGTAAACCGTATACCGGTCCTCAAAATCTCTCTTTATGTATATTTAGCACAAAATATTATGTATGTAAGAGATGAAGTACACTGTAAAAAATATCTTGTAAATTTTACAGTAAAAGTGTGTGCCGCCAATCTGCCAACAAAACCCTGTGAAATATACAGTATCCTGTAAAAATGAACACACTCAAAATGTTGTAAAATAGGTCTATTTGGTGAGTTATTTTAGAGCTTGAGAATGTGTTTAGGATAAAAATGCTGACTGACTTCAAAAGTCCACCCTTCCCATAGAACAGTTTTTGTACATCGCCTAACTGTAAAATTTACAGTTTCCTGTCAAGAAAATACAGTTGAAACCTGTAAAATTAATCTTTTTTACAGGATACTGTAAATTTTACAGGTTTTGGTTGGCAGATTGGCTGCACACACTTTTACTGTAAAATTTAGTCACGTGATATTTAGTACTTAATAGTATAAGTGACCATTCTTACAGTGTAGTGATGATATTGATATTGCTTAAACGTTGAATTATAACTCCAATTTTAATTTCAGCTTTGATAGGCCTAGATAATTTAAACTAAAAATACAGTATTTGCCTGTTTTTATCAATTACAGCCAAATACTGTAAATAATTAGCCTTTTTTACAGTATTTTACTGTAAATTTCACTGTTATTTTTTACAGTGTAGACATTGGGGTTTAGAGCAAGAAAGCCATATCTGCAATAGCTGCCAGGTGTTATACTTTTATATGTGTACAATATTATCCAAATATCTTTGGGGCAGCAATCGGTGGCGTAGCCAGGATTTTGGAACCGAGGGAAATATTTTTTACCGACGGAAGTTGTGATTTGTTGACCCAAAAATTTTTAGCATGGTTTGAAAAAGTGAAGAGCAAAAAAAAAAAAAAAAAAAAAAGGATAATAGGCGCTACTAACATAAAAACACATACTTTTTATGTGCAATTGTCAATTTTTCATCATTTTCGTTACAATTCTCCTAATTTTTCTGTCCCCCTGGATGGAAAATAGTATATTGTTAACCCAATTTTTTTTTCAACAACGCCTTCCGCCTACCGACGGCCTTACATGAACCGGCGCCCATGACGAAGCGGGGGGGCACCGCCCCCTGCCCCCCCACTGGCAGCAATTGCAGATGGGTATAAAAACGTTTTAATAATATTCAGTAAACATCTTTGCTAATGTGATATTAAACATGCATAATTAATAGAGAGATCGCAATTTCCAAACGTACGTATCGAACATACATGGAATCTATTCAAAACCACTCTACGTTTGGAAATTGCAATCACTCTAATAGTTCTTTGTGTGTATCATATACCTCGACTTCCTATATTAGTACATAGTTTTAACCACCGTTTATCAGTGGCAGCTGATAGCCCAATGAATAGGGTGCCCATCTAGAGATCGGAAGGTTGTGGGTTCGAATCCCATGCCAGCACATTCCCTTTTTTTTCAATTTTAGTTGTGTGCCTGTGGGCATTTGTGTTTATTTGTTGTCTTTTTAATTGTAACACTTTGAGTTGGTAAAATGTTCTTTCTTTCTAATAGTATAACATTGGAAGGATTTTATTTCCAAAACACTTTAGAAAGCCATATTGTAACATTTGCTGAAGAGTACGCCCTCAAGTTGTGTATGGAAATGTTACAATGTGGCTTCCCCATGAGAACTACCTGCCGATTGGCCAAAAAAAGTTTTCATTATCAATTGGACCAATCAGCAACATTGTAAGAATTATTTCACCACACAAAAAAATTGGGGTGAATTATTTGCAAATCTCCATTCTAATTGGTGATTAAAGTGAAGATATCATGTAATTGACCAATCAGAGGCAATGTTAGATTGGCAGGTAGGCTCAGGGGGTTAATATGACAACGTTTTGTAACAAAAATTGCACTATTGTAGAATGGTTATACATGTATGTTGTAAGGGCTTGCACAATGTCTCAAATTTTTAACAAGTATTAAATTTACAAATATGACAAATTTGCAAAAAAATGAACAATGGTGTGCTATTGTTTTATTGTACTGCTCTTTAGTAATTTTTCTTACTTTGTTTGCCTAAGTTGCACCCTATTTTTGAAATTGTGGTGCAATGGGCTGTTCCATTTAAAATCTATATTACCCCTGTGGAATATTTTGGAAATATCTTCCACAGAGGGAGTATGAATTTCAGATGGAATGAACATATTAGCAACTCCATTTGAAACTAGCCCTCCCTCAGTGGAAGATTCGGGTTGAATCTTTCTCAGAGGGTGTATGAAATTCAAATGGAGCTACATAATGTGTTCATTCCACTTGAAATTCATACTCCAACTGTGGCAGATATTTCCAAAATCTTCCGGAGGGGTGGATTTTAAATGGAATAGCCCAATGTCATTATTTTTTCCTGGGTTATAGTCATTTGAAAATGGGGTATATGAAGTGTGAAGTAATGCTTTCTTATAGATTCAGGTGTTTAACAAAGACTTCATCCAGGTTTTGTATATCATTATGCATAAATTCAAATTCAATGTCTGAATGAACTGAATTTTTGGAATACATTTAGGTTCAACTATAGGATTAGGATTGAGCTATGTTTCATTTAGCAAAACAGGATGATATTCTTTTAATTCCAAAAAATTAGTCTGAATTTTTCTGAAATCAGGAGCAGTAATAATTGGGCTATTCCAGTTGAAATCCATACACCCCCTATGGAGGACATGACCTTAATCTTCCACACAGGGGGTGTAGATTTCAAATGGGGTTGCCTGAATGGGTAACTCCATCTGAAATCTATTTTGAAAACCTGTGTGGGAGATTAAGGTCTTGTCTTCCATAGGGAGTACATTGATTTTAATGGAATAGCTCATTGCTTATTTGACATTTTTTTACAGATTGAGAAAAAGGTAGTCAATGTAAATATTTTGAAGCGCAAAATTACTTTTTAATTAAGAAAAATCGATGTAGGCCCTAAATTATATCTTATGTGCAGGTTCATGTAAAACCGGAAGTCTTATTAGCACAATTAACAAGATCATTAGGCCTATGTGCAATATACTCTTGCAAACCCACCCCTACACCACATGCACATTATACGATATTTTGTTTTTCAATTCATTTGACTATTAAATTAATTTTGACTTGCAAGTATTATTACAGCATTTTGCTGTAATAATTGTCCAGAACTGCAAAACTTAAAAGTTGAATTTCTTATGGAATGTGTCAGTAAATTAAACATGGTTTGCTTATTTTGTTCCAAAATGCAAAATTGATATCAGAAGGACATTCTTCGTATTCAAAATTCGGTATGTCTGATGTGCTCTCATGTCCCACAAAAAAACGGTCCAAACGTCCATACCCCAGCCCATAATATTAGCCCTATATTTACATTATTTATTTGTCGGGGTTTACATTGTTTAATGACATCCGTATGTGCGGATAACCAGTGTCGGGTAAGTTTACCTTAGTTTCTAAACTTGACCAAACACCATAGAATTTTGTCTACAAGCATATCTCTAAATGAGGGGTTTTTTTGACGAAAAATACGATATGCAGACACCCTTCACAAAAACATCCATTTAGAGTTTGAGCAACTATAACAGAGAACTTGCTATTTCCAAATGTATATATTTCAAACGCCCGTGCATCTATTCAAAATCCCGTCACATGAGAGTGATTTTGAATAGATACACGGGCGTTTGAAACGTACATTTTGAATCGCAAGCTCTCTATTACTGATACAGGCGGCTGTACAAACATTTTTTATTGTACTGACCAATCTATGGTAATGTTTTGTGGAGAGTGCCCGTTTTTTGTCAAAAACAAACCTCATTTAGAGGCATGCTTGTAGACGGAATTCTACAGTATTTGGTCAAGTTTAGAAACTATAATAGGTGAACTTACCCGACACTGTTTATCGTACACACTGATGTCATTAAATTATGCAGGCCTACTGTTCCTTTTGACATTTTAAGGGTGTGTTGGTGGTGGAGAAGGGGATGTTTGTATGGACATGCATGATTGCTTAAATGTTTGTACAGGGAGTGTGGGGTGTAACAGCAGTGGCGTACCGTGCCGGCCACTTTTCCTCCCCCGGGTGGCTGCAGAAAAAGTAAATTTTGCCGCCCCTCCCCTCTTTAGGTCGTTAGGTCGACCCATTTTATCGATGGCTTGCAAGTTGGAATAAGATTTCAAACTTTTTAGCGTGAATATTTTGATTTTTTTTTCAATTAGAAAGGATTTGTCCCTTTCCATGCTTACTTAGTTGGCAGAAGATTGAAAAACAATGAAAATCAATCCTTGCGACAGAATAGTCAATCGGAAAAGATTTGTCTGTAACTTGAATCGCTATAAGATTGAAAATCACCCGTTTTGATTGATTTAAGATATTTAAAATTCAAATTATTCGACTGCAATCAACAACAAAAAATTGATTAGTCTTAGGCGACGAAAAAAGAAAACCCTGTTCTACGGGCCCGACCGACCCAGATTTTGAACAAATTGGGAAAAAAAAATTCCTGTACAAATGAATACCGACCCAATTTCCACAATTTCAGGAACAATTTTTTTTTTGTATTTCCCAAATTGCAAATATTGCAGATTTTGGTTTTTTTGAGTCATTTCCAAAAAAAAAAAAAAAAAAAAGCCCGACCGATCGACCCTACTTGAAAGGTCCGTCCGCCCGTAGAACAGGTTTTCTTTTTTTCGTCGCCTTATCGGAAAGATAAGAGACTGTGAGTGTGTGGGTTTGCTTTAAGGGGGTGGGTAGTGATGTATATTTTGTGTGGGTGTGACCATTGCCATATCTTCATAAACAAGACCAGTTAAACGTCATATTAACCAAGCGGGCAAACTCTTGGTTATACGGTCTGAAAAAGTTGCAAAGTTTCATGTACGTCAGTTCTCCGATTTGTGCTTTCGGTAAATGATCACCCGTCGCACCCGGGCACAAATCTTTCGCTACACCGTCACTAGAAACCTGTATACACAAGATGTCCGACTTATTTGGATAAGTCTTAAACATTGACTCTGTAAAATAATTCTTTATCCCAAGAAATGTCTCTATTCTTTGCAATTCTGACGCAGGATTTTGCACAAAATTTGCCTGATCGATGATTAAGAATCTTTCACGCGGAAAGTAATGCAACCACTTCTGTAAATGTTTTGAATATAAACTTGCGTCTATTATTTCGCTTGACGTATTTACATCTCCGCGTAAATTTAATATTTCTTTTTCGAATAATAACCCTTCAGTTTGACTTGTGGTATTTAAATTTCCAAGTCGCAACCCAATGACACCAAGTCGTTTTTCAGCATTATGGCGAAATTCAGAAATAGCTCTCTCGATTGGGTCTCTTACACTGAAGATAAATTTGACGTGCTGGGGCAGATATGTCGCTATGTTATACGGTGCGTCTGCCGTTCTATAATACCGCTGTGATTTCTCGTAAGATATCATACCATTTGACGTATATCCCAAACGTGATTTGTAAAAATCCAAACCTGTATTAAAATTCCGATCAAAATAATGGATTTCAGATTTGAGAGGTGTGGAAATTTTCGGATGTTGTGCAAGAAAGTTCTGCAGCAAAGACGTGCCACTTTTCGTAACACCAATATTAACAACATCCGGCAGACGTTGTTCGAATCCGCATTCTTTCATAAATGTATTCAAAATTGTTATGCGTACTGCAAGAGGTATGAATATATCGGTTCTTTCAAAGTACATCCGAAACATATCGATATTTGAGTTAGTTGGTAAAAGTTGTCGAGCTGATGTCAGTGTACTTTGGTACAATTCAAAGAGGTTTGGATCGCAAGCGAGAGACCACGGTGATGAAATATAATTTTCGTTATTGAACCTATTATAACACTCCCAAATCGTTTTTGAAATGTTTTTCAACAATAATCCGGTTTCTAAATTCCTGAAGATCCATGATTTTGCATCACATGTTGTATAATTCATTCTTGAATTACCTTTTATATTTTCTTCTATAGTCTCGTTGTATACACTTTGTTTTCCAAGTACAACAGGCGAATCAGAAATCATTGGGTTAGCATCATGACCATCCGAATCCAAAATATCCTCAAACTGATGTTTCTTGCTCTCATCCTCTGGGTCATATCTGCCATATGCCGCATCAGGGTGATACCTTTTCACAAAAGAGCCACGGTGATCTGCCGATCTGACGGAAGATTGCTCTCCATGTCCACCACCAAACTCTTCCGATACCTTTGGACCTTTGTCTTCTACCGACCGGGCTGCAGACTCTCTTCCGTTTCCAACATAATATGCTTCCTCTTTATCTTGTTTATTTTCTGCATCAATTTCGTCTCTTCTGCCATCCTCACTGGATGAATCCTCAGCGTATCTTCCACCACCACCAGATCTTCTAGCATCGTCATCACTTGCTGGAAGCGACTCTATTGTTTGTCCTCCCAAAGGCTTCGCTACGAAGTCCTCTGCATCAGTTTCTTCTCTTCTGCCATCTTCACTGGATGAATCCTCAGCGTATCTTCCACCACCACCAGATCTTCTTGAAGCATCGTCATCACTTGCTGGAAGCGACTCCATTGTTTGTCCTCCAACATTTCCCAAAGGCTTTGCTACGAAGTCCTCTGCAGCAGACTCTTCTTGCGATCTTTGGCTACTATCTGATTCTCCATCTAAGCTTTCAGGAACAGACTCATCTCCATCTGACTCCCCTCTCCTGGAATCGTCAGTTTCAGATGATTCTTTCATTGTATCTTTCTTGTTGATTTCATGATAATACTTTGATGACACATGTGATTGTCCGGCCCGTTCTTTGATAACGCGATTTAATCCCTTTTCTTTACGCAGATTTTCGCTTTTTGAACTCACTATTTGACTCGATTCATAGTCCTGAAAAGACGATTCATGCGCATGTGCCAATTGTATAGTCAGATTAGCGATTTGGCGACTTTTTAATCGCCATGTTAGTTTATTGTCCTTAGAAGGGGCGTGTTTTTCAACTGCTCCAGAATGTTTCTTGTAAATTGATGCTACACGTACCTCGTGATTACTCTTTTGCTCATCATGATGTAGAACACGTCCATCTCCTAATATCAGATACAGCACACATATAAGACATGCCGAAATCAGAACGCCAATGGACTCTTTCCGTGTGCGTCGTGAAGTTAACAGAGTCCGCGTATTTTCTACAGTACGTATGAAAAATCTTTTCAAATTCATGGTTCTATTGTATGTAGCTGACTTAATATGCATCAAATGGCACTCGCTAATGCATCAGGCGTTCATGAACACATCTCCATCTCCGTTGTGATCCAGAAACTAACTTCCGCATCTGTCTTCTTCTATAAGAACGATCGATCGTTATTGAAATGAGTAAGACCGGCATTCACACGTAAGTGAATTAAGTCTTGAACTGCCCAAGGTAGTTTTGGGCAAAAACCCGATCAACAAGTTGCATGGATGACAAGTCATATAATATATATTGGTCATGAGTATATTATCTTGATGGCACTGATCATATATGCACGCTGATTGTTTCCTCAATATCACATCAGTGATGGTCCAATTCGCATAGCGATGTTCTTAAAAAAAAGACTGTCGTTCTAATTTTGCAAGAAATCACATACTGCTACCATTGGGTTGATTTGCAGGAACGTGTATGATAAGGTACCCTTGTAAGCTTCCCGGGTTTGTCAAAACATGAACCAGTATGAGCTGAACCAATATAAACAAGAAATGCCCAACATTACTTTAAATACACATTCTATTGTTCATTATTCCCTCCATCGCCTTAGATCTAAAGCCCGGTTTATACTTTATATTCGATGTCGAATAATCGATACAAAAATTAGTCGGGCGGGCTTACACTGCGAAAACAGCAGAGCAACACTTAATAAACACTTGAACACTTAATAAACACTTGGTTGTACAGTGAAGGTATAGGGTGTTAATTTATAAACACTAAAATAACACTAAAATAAAACACGTAAAAATATGAAGATGTTTATGTTTCAATTTTGAACAAAAGATAGTGTTAAAAGTGTGCTTTTTAATGTGTGAAAAACAAGCATCTTCATAATTTATGTGTTTTAGTGTTATTTTAATGTTTAAAAATTAACACCCCTATACCTGCACTGTACAAACAAGTGTTTCGTAAGTATGCAAGTTTTATTAAGTGTTGCTCTGCTGTTTTTGCAGTGTATTCGCCGTAGAAGTGATGGTGTAACAGGATTAACTACCATAGCAATAGATGAATACAATTTTTGAATAGATGTCAAAGAACATGGATAAAGACCTGGATCTTAATTCTATAGAATACTCAATTAATTTCATGCTGATCACTCACTGTGACTCACACCTGTAAGATTAAATCCCTCAAACAGGGGTCGCTTTTAAGGAGTTTGCGCGTCCAGAGACTCCTTATTTTTTTATTTTGCCCATTTTGGACTCCTTAAATCTCAAATTGAAAGTGACCAAAGGGTCCGATAAAAACTGTATGGACTCCTTAATTTCACGATGCACAGAGGCATAAATCATCAATTAAAAATTAAAAAAATAAAAAGATCAGTAAATCTTTTGAATCACCATAGGCCAACAACACTAATAATTTCACTGGAATATTTGACAAGTTCCGAAGTTTAGAATTTCGGACAGATGGACTTCTTAAATTCTCATCGGACCCCTTAAATGTTGGTACCAAAGGGTCCAGAAAAATTAAATTAGACCCCTTGATTTTTTGTGCTCGCGCTACCCCTGCCCTCAAATAATTGACGCCGGACAGCCCTTATACGGAGTATGCATCAGCCCTTGCAGATTTAACTCCACCAGCACCTCCATCATGTATTACGTAACCATCTATTGTTCACATGTTTAAATAGTTGTGAAGTTTCTTCGTGAGGAAAATAGTAAAATAGAGGAGATGTTAAGTTAATAGGCAAACAACTGGGATTTAGGCTTTACATAATAATATGTCAAGAAAGACATTATTTGGACAAGGCGAAATTAAATAAAATGAGTATTCTCCTATGTATTTTTTAACTTTAAGCCATTTCGTTTATGTATTTAAATGTGTTGTGGCAATTCGATTAGTAATTAGGGCCCATTCTCTAATTAGCATTCACATCCCATAATATGGAACTGTTTTACATTGTAGTTTGTATAAGCACCCATTTTGCTCTCTGTTTTCATATTTTAAAAATGGGTCGAAAATCTGAGCATCAAGCGTCATTACTGCAACATTTAACCTCTCCGTACTGTTTACTATAATAATATAGTACGTAGCTGAGACGAATATTCGTCTCAGGTATATAGCTAATATATTCATTATTATTATTATTCATTATTATACTGTATACCAGCAGTAGATAGTCTCCAGTGGATAGCTACTTCATCCACACTGATATCAGCAGTAGGCTACCAGTAGATAGCTTCTTTCTGCAAAATATCATATCAGTAGATATCGTAGATCTATATCAGAGTGTTAACATTCTCAAAAAGTTTGGAACTGCTTGGAAGTTGTGACTGTAAAAAATGCAAAAACTTTGACGACGTGTTGGCACTATGTCCTATAATAGCCTATCATTATTGCAACCTCTTTCTCCCTTCAGAAGAAAGTAGGCCTACAGCGTCAACATTGAGCGAAGTTGTTCTCAAGTCAAATGGTGGTGGTGATTCGAACGATAGGCCTACGGTACATTTTGAATTAATTTAATATTATATTTTTAATAAATTAATTAGTTAATAATTAAAAAAAAATAAATAAAAATAAATACCTAAAATAGTCGCGATTCATGAGATGACGTCATTAATTTCCATATTCATAAAATGACGTCATTGTTCAATATATTCGCATGACGTCATTAATTTGCATATATATTTGATGACGTCAGAGATTTGCATATTCATGAGATGACACCAGAAATTTGCATATTCATGAGGTGACGTCAGTAATTTGCATATTCTTGAGATGACGTCATTAAATATGCATATTCATGAGGTGACGTCATTAATTTGCATTTTCATGAGGTGACTTCAATAATTTGCATATTCACGAGATGACATTTTTTGCATATTATAAGATGACGTCATTTTTTTATATACTCGCATAGAGATGACGTCATTAATTTACATATATATGAGGTGACGTCATTAATTTGTATATTCATGAGGTGACGTCATTAATTAACATATTCATGAGATGACGTCATTAATTTGCATATTCATGAGATGATGTCATATTTATTACATATTCATTAAAGCCATATTATAACATTTCTGTAAAAATAGAATACCGGTAGTATTTATTTTCCATAAACTGTTAGCTTTTACTGTCAGATATGTCTCCTTTTAATTTTGAGCCGAACAAGTGAGGTAAACTTGTAATACGGTACGATCCTGGGGGGGGGGAGTGTATGTGTGTCCCACACGCCGTATACTTACTGTGCATAGGTGTTCGACTAATAATAAAACGACGCTTCCAGCGTTTTATTCAAAATCTCGGATTTTGACAAAACTACAGCACCTAAAGTCTTGATTTTTGCACATTACAATCGTGTAAAAACCAGAATTAAAAAAAAAAAATTAGGGCGTTCTCCTCAGCAAATGTTATAATATGGCATTAATAGATAGCTACTGTCAGTGGTGGATAGCGATATCAGCAGTAAATAGCTAATTTACCCCGGGGTAATTTACCCAATTTATCATTTGTGATATCAGCAGTAGATAGCAACTCCACTGATATTATTGGCATTAGATATAGGGTACCTGCAGGTAATATGGGACCATTAAGGACGTTTAGCTTATGTGCATAAAAACTATAGAAGATATGCCCAAAAGAGATTGTTATGATGAACAACCTGTCCTTTAAGATTAATAAAACAGGCAATGTTATCTTGTTTTTATGTTTGTTTGGACGCTATGACGTCAAAATGACGTCATCGTCAAGTGTCCCATATTACCTGCATGTGCAGGTAATATGGGAAACTGTGTTATCTCTATGGTGAAAATCAAAATGTTCAGAAAATCACTCTTTTGTTCTAAAAACATTTTTGTTACATGATTTTGAATGTTAAATGCAAATTTCAACAAGAAAATTCAATTTTCTAAATAGTTTTGCTTTTCGCATTGACAATGCACACAATTTCCTATGTGTCCCATATTACCTGCACCCATTCAGTTGAAAATCAGAGAAAATAATCATTTATAAAGGAAAGTGCCACTTTTCAGTGGAATTTTACCTGCTGATAAGCTTAACCCATCACCTAAAGATCATAAAAAGTGACAAATGCACCCTCAGTACCAGAGTATTTGGATACACAATCATAAAATGTGGCGTCATTGATTTTATATCAGGCCAAAAAAAAACGACGTAAATTTTGGGCAATTTCACTCTTTTGGCATTGATTTCCAAGAGTTTGATACACAGACTTTAAAACTGCATTTCTAGAAGCACAATTGATGTCTCTAAACACTTAACAAATCAACTTAATGTGTGTACCTTCTCTAAGCTACTTTTTGTTAAAATGAAAACAGGTGTCCCATATTACCTGCTGTCCCATATTACCTGCACCTACCCTAGCAATATTTACATGGCCGGATTTACATTTGTTGGGGCACTGTGTCACGCAGGCCAAAATTTGATGCTGAAACACGTATGCTTTCAGCGTAGGGTCCATAGTGTTGGTCCAGGGAGACGAAGCTGTTGGCATTGTTGAGATGCAGAAATTGTGCCAAAATTTGACCCATACTGTGATAGGAATTATAAATTGATTTATTTTATAACCAAGCATTTCAATATTAACAATGAGAAAGAGAGTATCGTTATTTTGGATAAAATGTCAAACGCAATTCGCGAAACACAAAAAAGTTCTCATTGCAGTTTTCATACCACTTGGACCTTTAATATAACAGCCTCAGTGGCAGTTGAGATAAGCACTTCTTTTCTCTTGACCCAAAGGCTGACAGTAAGATTGTTAACTTGATTGTTGTGTTGGGAGTTGCCTTCTTTACCTTGTTCTTTGTCTTCAAATCTGTTTCTCACTTCTCTTTCCATACAGGCCAGCATGTTTATATAGGCTTTTTAGCCTGGCTTGAGCATTTTGTTTGAGCCTGGTCCCATCAGAACCCAAGCGTGTCTTTACACGGAGCGACCATTTAAACAAACAAACAAACAAACAAACTAGTCAAGGTGTGTTTCGGGGTGAGTTCCTCCATGGTGGAAGGTATACCATGTATACGTGGATGTGCAACGGCTTTGGACATGTTGGATACCTTTTCAGCGATTTTGGTACTCGATGGGTGGGTTTTCAATGGAGACCAATATGCCCTTAAAAGCGCCTAATTAGGGCAAATATTGGTGCTTTTTGGATGTTTGCCAGCATCCAATGGACTGCGTGACACACCCCGTGCAAAAACATTAAAGAACCCCTCCCCAGGTATTTTATATTTTTAATGGGTGTGTGTTTAGTCTTTTAAGAAAAGCACCCTTCTGTCAATAGAAGTATTTAAAAAAGCTATAAAAAAACACCTTTTATATCTTAAGAAAGTGAGAATACCAATACACAAGCGATACAAAATAATATTGTCTATTTGATCACCCGTTTCCATGACAACAGACAGCTACAAGAACACTTGTAGTTAAATTGATTGACATATTTTCACAAATCATAAGTAGCAAATTTGCGATAGATATATTGGGCACTTTGAAATATCTCTTGTAGCTTGGTGGTAATTACGTAGCGATTGGTAAAACTACAAGTATATACCAGGTGGTGAGCGCAATGCATTCTCTAAATTCAGTACATTTCCTTTGTCAACCGTGTAATTGAATGGGATTATTTTGAAATTTTAAAACGCTTAATATAATTATCACAAACAAGTAGGCCTATATTAATAAATAATATTAATACAAGCTAAAACCGTTGGGGTTCGATAATGAACCCCATAACCGAGTGTATGAATTATAAACGCCATACGGCTGAACGGTTTTGCCGGCTCTCTCCGCCCATCATGCCACTCGCCGCCTGAGTATATACGTTTTTTTTTAAATCTTATGTTATTGTTAAATTGGGCTGTTCCATTTAAAATCCACACTACCCCTGTGGAAGATTTTGCAAATATCTTCCATGGGGGAGTATGAATTTCAAATGGAATTAACACCCCAGATTAACACATTAACAGCTCCATTTGAATTGCATACACCCTCAGGGCAGGGAAGATTCAGGTTGAATTGTTCTCAGAGGTTGCATGAAATTTTCTCATTCCAATTGAAATTCACACTCCCCCCCTGTGGTAGATCTTTCCAAAATCTTCCACAGGGGTAGTGTGGATTTTAAATGGAACGGCCCATTGTGCAGATCCAGAGGATGATTTAAGCACTTCCCGACACGCCACTGTTGACTTGCGGTTAGCACAGCTGTGTGAGTGAACATGACACCACTGCTCGCACACAGCATAGACGTGCATGGTTAAATTTGAATTTGGACCGATATATTTACAATAAAAAAACATTCAAAATGCTAGTCGATTTCACATTTTATGTTATCTACAGAAGGTGTGAATTATCATTTATGCATACATCACTTTTGTTCTGAAATCGACCAAGTAATAATGACACACACACAATTCTTAAACAACATCTTTTGCACATAATTCGATGGGATTTGAAAAGTAAAGTGGCAGTTGAAACTCTAGTGATAACACTTTTGCAGTGCATGATGGGGCTTCCTTAAATCATCCTTTGGTGCAGATCACTGACATTAGGTTCTACAAGTATTACGTGCATGTTTAAATAACTTAGTCACGTTGTTTTATTAAACACCATTCTTTTTTAAAAATGTAATGAAAGAAAATTCATTCTAAACTAAAATGATTTTACTATTTTATTTCACTCTATTTTAGCTCGATAACAGTTAAAAATCAAATGTGATTCAGTGACTTATTTTGATGATTTTACAACCACAACAACTGGCGCTCGACATTTGGTACTTTTTTTGTTTGAAAAAATTACAAAATTAAAACGATTTTGAATCATTTCGATGAAACTCGTCAAGCGAAATGAAAAGACCTTTCAAGTTTAATTGTGAAAAATGTACAAGTAACATACAGGGTGTCCCAGAAAAAGTTACCGAGCGAATAAAATTGAACGTAAGTCGATAAACAGACATCAGAATCAAAAAATTAGATATGTAACGCATATAGCTTATGTTGTTGTGCATCACATAGGAACATTTTATTTGATTCGGTTGACGGGTTGCGAAGAAATGAACGATTACATAATAGCCTGCATCAATTCAGTTCATTCCAAGTTTGATCAACAGGCGATTTTTTTCATACTCGCTCACCGCTTCCTAAAGTTTGTGTATCTCATTAAATTTAGTCCACATTATATCATGATATAGTTTATAATCGGACGGTGTTAATGTCATTCATGCTTTCACTGAAGATGAATAACTGTTTGTCCGAGAAAACTTTGATTTCTGCAATTGGAAGCTTTCTAACTTCAATTCTTAATGTTATACTGTATCTTAACTTTGCAGCGAACATTTGAGCCAAGAATAACAATGATCAAGTGCTCACAGCTTTACGTGTGATTTTTGATACCAAGCAACATTAATGTTGAAGTTTTAAAAGATTTAAACTTTGCATTAGAATTTCTTGGAAATATTCCAAATACATTAAAGTGTGTGAGAAATTTTTAAGCCAACTGGAATATCTTTATGCAATAATTCTTTATGCAACATTTATATCAACATCAACGAAAAAATATATTTACAAGTACCGAGCATCATCTTACATGCAAGCTTTCATTTTCAATATCGTGCAGGTTTTCAAATTAAAACAAAACCTAATTAAATGTTTTAAGAGGTGGGGTTAAATCCCACCTACTTTATGATTGTTTTTGCCCGCACTCTCTCATTTTTAACCGATTTCCATTAAAAAAAAGGTGTCAAAATGCTCAGGAGAATGAACCACTTCAAATGAGACGTGTAGGTAAATTGTTTGAGACATTTCATTTTTTACTATGTAACACAAAGGTACCCCAGGTTGTGACACAGGACCTTATGTAATCGCTCATTTCATTATATCAATCAACCAATTTTATTGCAAAATATTAATCACCAACAAATATTCATTTGATTTTTGTATTTAACCTTTCTTTTTAAGTTTGAAAAATAATTATGCATATTTCGATACGACGCGGATGTTTGTTTGCGGTATATCTCACTATTCTATATATAAAATCTCATTTGACAAAGTGATATGCTATGCGCTATATCTTTTGTATCTTCCTGACAGCTACCTTTGTCAGTTTTCAAAGTATCTCAACAGCCACGCCCTTCTACATTACATCTCAAGAAAAATGGACATTTTTTCTAAATTACTTTATATTTGAAGAAATTTATGTACCGCAATATGCACACATTAAAATAATCACCAGTGTTGTGATTATTGTATGGATAATTATTGTTAATGTTTGAATAATTGTGATATCATGAGGATTTTTTCTTATATTTACCATTTTTCAAGATCTTAATTTTCTTAAAAATTTTTCAATAACGTGAAATGCGTTGTATAGATGACGCATGCACTCAGATTATTGTTTTCAGGCTTTTGGTGGCTGGACGTAAAATACCATTCACTGCTGCGTGCTGCCTAATAACAACTATACTATTGATCATGTTGATTGTTGATTAATTTTATTTTAATCAAAATTTAAGAAGTGGTCTGCATACAGTCTTTAATATTCATTTATATAATCTAACTCTATAAGCGTGTGCTTCAAAAATAAAAAATAAATACCTATATATTTGTTTTTGTGCAAAAAATTGATCTTAATTATTGGAATATACAGAAGGGTGTGACGCGTGGAGTGATAACTGCGACATCTTACAGGTGAGCTAATGGTTTTATTACAAACTTTTTATTATCTTTGTGGATTTCTCCCTATATTTGGGGTTCACTTAACCACTGGATAAGGAAATACAACTAGTGCATTGTTAGTTTGGATCAGATTTTCGATGTCACCTTATTCCCGTGCAATAAAAAAGGTGAATATTGCTTATCACTGGAATTCTAGAGTTCTGTTATCATCATTGATTTCTAGGAACAATATCGGAGTATACGAAGGTAAGATACCGTTTTCTTTAATTATATCTATAGCCTAGTCGTTTACGGGGCCGGACTTTTTGGAGGCCAGGCCAAAAATTTGGTGGCCCCAAATTCACCGTGAGGAAGGCATGTGTGGCCAAAGTTTTGCTTCAGATCTTATAATAAGTAGCGGCGGAAGCATTACAATATAAAGAGCTTAGAGTTTTAATTTGAGACTATTTTAGCCCAAAGTAAAGGTGCAATTTTATCCTATTTGGGCCCAAAACGTGGTGTTTTGGGGTTAAAAGGAAGGCTAGGGGCCCGCGCCCATCTGGCCCAATGGTAAATCCGGCCCTGGTTGTTTAGAAGCGGAATAATACGATTTATGTCAAGGTTCATGTTGTTATTCTTTCAAATAAAATAATGTTAGTATTTATTAACTGTTGTAAAGGTTTTCTATCAAGTTCATGCGCATGGGGTGCGGGGTACGACAGACCCCCCCCCCCAAAAAAAACCCCACAAAGGTCCACTTTTGTGCTATTTTTCCAATAAAAAAAGTGGGAGAAAAAATGACAAATGTCCACTTTTTGGTATTCAAAAAGTCCTAAAATGGCATTTTTCCATTTTTTATAAAAAAATATTATGCAAGCGCAAATTTCTTTAGTTTAGCAAGAAACAGAGACAGTATGCGCTTTATTGAAAATACTACGGATAATGTGATTCAAATCAATGCAGGTAACGCGACTAAACACATTTCCATCCCACATTTCCCTGTTAAAGTTACAGCGTATGTTTACGCTGCTGAAATTAACGAACCGCCAACGCTGATGAAATTAACGAACCAATTGCTGAAATCGAGTTGCAAGTAATTGATGATTTTATGCGTTTATACCGCAGTTTAACATAAATAAAACACATAATTTTGAATATTATTTCCCTATAGTCAAATTTTAAAAAAAGCGACCGTGTTTTTTTCAGATTTTTGGGACGGTTGATAAGTACAAGTCAACTTATTTTTGTAAGCCTTATCAGTGGACAACATTTCCAAGGTGGGAAAACTATTTTCCTTTCCAAAAATCTATACTTATATAAAAACATCTCAAAAAAGTAATTACCCCACTTTAAATAATGGCCATTATTCAAAAACGGGCTATTGTATTACAAATCTGTAAAATGCATTGGAAGCAGAATATATTTCTGCAAATTTTGACACCTCATTTGTAGCAGTTGACTAAATATTGACGTCACAGCGTACATTTAAATCAATGCAACCCAAGATTTGAAAGTTGCAGTAAATTCTATTGATTTGTATTCAGTATAATGGACGGAAATCTGTGTAATGATATCTGAGTGTTTTTGTTGTTGTAAGTGCAACTTTCAAATCTGGACCTCACTACATTAAATTGACTGGTGTTTTATTGATTTCTGGGCTATCGTATCAAATGAGGTGCCAAATTGCGGAGAAATAATTCTGCTTCCATGAATAATTAAGAAATTACGACACTTTTAATTTATGCATTTCTAAGAGTTCATAGTCTCCATGATGAATGTAGAAATCTCCCAAAGTTGATTTTTGTCCCCTTTGTTTGCTGAAGCCACAGAATTGATATCTTTTGTGCCGAAAGACATCAAAAAAGTGTTTTTAGGTGATTTACTCAAAAATTGTGATTTTTACATCAAATCATAATTAATAGATTTTAAAGGAGAGACGATACCAATATGAGATATAGACCACTTGCATGGGCCACGATTAGGCTGCTTTATCTTGGTAGTGTGCTACACTGTGTAGTCGCACAATTCGGCGGTTGGCCAATTGGTGGCGGTGGTGGCTTTCCGGGCGGTGGTGGCTTTCCGGATTATGGAGGCGGTGGTAAGTTAATAATAAGCCATTTAATTGAAGTGAGTCGGAAGGGAGCATGACCTAGCGGTGTTTGAACTCAAATATTGAGACAAATAAAGCTGACAAACAACTTGGAATCGTTTTTATATATTATTGGCCTTAACTTAAGAACTGTAAGACCTATGGAAATTTACATTATTATATAATTATCATTTCCTATAAGATCAATGTATAATCTTATAGTAGGCTATACAATGCATTTTCATATCAATTTGTAAGCGCTCTTTAGCAAACTTATACAGATTTAAGGGTGTTCCAGAATGCTCTATACCGTCTTTGAACAATTAATATTAAAAATATATAGTCAACAGTGTATCTAATTTTAATAAGTGCAATGCAATGGTTTTAATAAGTGTAATACAATGGTACACATGTCTCCTACTTATTCTATGACTTTCATGGAGATAGCTTGATTTGTTTGGGCGTGACATTGATATTACTGAAAATGGACGAAAACTGCATTTGTGTAATTTACAGCGCAAAGGCACCCCAACACATGGATGCTTTATCACCGTTTGGGCAAAGTCTACGTGCATCCATCCATACCTAAAGCATTTTCCACCCTGATGTGGCAGTGACGTCAGTGTGCATTTCATTGGGCGCAGGTACAAATCGCTAGTGTTCGCTCAAAGCGCTGGCTTACACACGCACGCGCTTTAAGACGCCGCATAGATGCGCGAAACAGCTCACTCAACGCTTTGACGTCACTGCCACATCTGGCTGGAAAATGCTAACTAATAATGATGGGCTATTCCAGTTGAAATCCATACACCCCATATGAAAGACATGATCTTAATCTCCCACACAAGGGGTGTAGATTTCAAATGGAGTCGTCCATTCGTGTAACCCCGTTTATTCACACTCCCCGTGTGGGAGATTAAGGTCATGTCTTTTATAGGGGGTGTATGGATTTCAACCGGAAGAGCCCAATGTAATGGCAACTTGATTGATCATTGTCTTTATATTCGTCGTCTCCATTTGCAGGCCCCAGTTGTGGAAGCACCCAAATTACGGTTCCTTCAAACGGTCGTGTTCATAACCTGACTAGCGTGGATTGGCCATACCACTACCCCAACTCACTATCATGCAAATTCTACATCTATACAACTTCTAGCAAGAAGATCTACATGTATATCGCATTGTAAGTAATGTCGTACTCACTGTTATGCTGGTTTCATACTTTCCTGCCGCTTGTCGCTTTGCCGCTCTGAAGATGATTTTGCTTCACTGCGCAGTCGCACCAGAAACGCTAGCGGTGACGTGATGACCAGCGGCAAGCCGATATATCGATCACTCCACCGCTGCGGCTTTGCCCAAGCGGCAGCATCCATAGGAGTTCAATACAAGTTAACTCGGGAGCAGTGCCGCTCTAACGTATGCCGATATATCGATCACTCCACCGCTTTGCCCAAGCGGAAGCACCGCTGGGAGTTGAATCTAGCCTGAATCCTTCTGGCCTCTAATGGCGGCAGTGGAGCGGCCATGCGTGAGTATTCAAGGATTGGAGGATCGAGTCTAAGTTGAATCCAAGTCAACTCGAAGCGGTGCCGCTCTGACGTATGAGAACAATATACGATTTTGTAGCGGTGCTAAATTAAGCGGCAACAGTGGCTTTCATAGTCGTGCGGCTGCAGCTTAGCGGTGTGCCGCTCCGCTTGCAGACAAGTGCAAGCGGCATGATGAAGCGTCATGAAAGTATGAAACCAGCATGTGGTCATAAATTGGCCTCATTCCATTCTGGACGCCAGCTGCATTCTTGACACAACATACGCTATAGTCTTAAGGTACGCTAGTCCTAACAAAGTAATGCTGGTTTCATACTTTCCTGCCGCATGCCCTTTTGCCGCTCTGACGACGATTTTGCTTCACTGCGCAGTCGCACCAGAAACGCTAGCGGTGACGTGATGACCAGCAGCAAGCCGATATATCGATCACTTCACCACTTTGCCCAAGCTGCAGCATCGATAGGAGTTCAATTCAAATTAACTCGGGAGCATGAGAACATGATACGATTTTTTGGCGATGCTGAGCGGCAACATTGGCTTTCATAGTCATGCCGCTGCCGCTGAGTGGCAGAGCGTATGAAACTAGCATTAACCCATTAAAAGCTCACCCTAACCCTAACTTTCGGACTAGCGAAACTTTTCTATTTTTTGGACAAGCGAAACCTTTTTTTCTGACTCGCGAACCTAATTTTCGGTCTAGCTTACTCTAGTGCATGATCAGTCCCCTTTGAAACCATATTCTTGTTAATTTTGTTTGCAGATCTTCGACACCAGTCCAATATAACATTATGATCTCATTATGATCAAATTTAGGGCAACCCAAAGGACCGTCAGTCTATACAAGGTGTCCATTGATCGTATCTGAAAAGCCCCTATCGATAAGAAGTCGTTAACATAATGACCTATATAGCGGCAGAGCGCTGTACAGGTTGACTTTGTTAGTCGGGAAACGTGGGACACTGGTGAGGATTGTAACCCGGGACTGGATGGTTGAAAGAACGGATATAGTGGAGGCATGTAACATGTGCAATGCCTACACAAATCCTCGTGGGTCGGGAATGTACTTCAATGTAATTAGTCTGAAAATAATAACGATGCCCCATCATTTTCCCACATTCCCAGTGATATGGTTTGGGTACTTGAATATAGTGCACAACTATGTGTCCAACTATAATTGAAGTCCGAATTTAAAAAAAACTAGTTTGCGTATTCAGTCTTCAGTTATATATACATGATAAGGTTGTATGTCCAAATCGTTGACGCAAAGGATCGCTACACAATTAGCGCAAAGTCATTTGGCAGGTCTAGTATATAGATTTGCCCGTTGTAACAAATCGGATGGAAAATCCGAAGGCCCCCGTTTTTTCAACCATTCGTCGTATTCACAGCCCAGTATGGGGAAGACTGTTACTCCGCGTCATATCAGCTGTTTTGTTGTTGAGTGACTGTTTGTTTATTTTATGGACTGGAAAACTCAGTGTCGAAATTACGAAAATCTGCACTGATACTCAATTACACACTTTATAACAATTATAAAAGTTTGACGATTAGGGATCAAATCAAAAAGTTTTCAACGTACCATTGCCAAGCTATATGTCCCTATAACCATCCACTTTTTTTTTTCACTTTTCATCAATTTACCAAACATTTTTCGTCAACCAGTTTTGAAGTTGAAAGACACTATGATGTGCTCAAAATTGGAAAAGGTAGTGATCCATATAACGACGCCTCGATATTGGCTGAATTGACAGGCACACAGGTCAGGCTAAAACGACTATGGACGCCTTCTTATACAGCTTGGTTGGAATTCGAAACAGATCAGACCAGGACAATGCAGGGATATGTCATCAGTTTGAAAACTGTTAGCGAAAGAGGTAAGTATCAATCATCAGTCGTCTTAGGGCATTTAAATAAAGGCACTTAATTTAATGCCCATGTGACCAGGTGGGCGCTGACATTACAGCGTCTAGACAGGATGTCTGGAAAAGTGACTTTTGGCACAGCGTGTGGTCTTCCTGTGTATTTCAATTGGAAACGCGGGATGCATGTCCAAATTTTCTCGCAAATTTGTCATTTTTTTGCAACTTTGTTCTATTATTGTAAGAGTTTCCGTCGATAACTTTTTTTCCGTCGATCAAAACTTTCAAAATTTAGTTCATGAAAACATACTAAATAATTATTTTGCCTATTAAATTTTCAGCAATTTTGATGGTATTTGTCTGAAAAATTCCTATCTCTTAGCATTGTAGCACATCTACTGATCACTTGGTGGTCTTGGTATGGCGGCGCCCATGGGTCACGTGGGCATTAAATTTAGTGCCTTTTATTTAATACCCTATGGTAACTGATCATAAGCCTATACACTCTCCACGCGGATGTCGACAGCAGACGACAAGGTTCAAAACATTTTTAAAAATTCAAAAATTTCTTCTATTCAAATTTTATTTTAACTCTCTCCACGCGGGTGTCGACTGCAGACGACAAATTTCATAAATGTACATTTTCATCATTTTCATCAGCATGGAAAATGCATTAAAATGAGTACAAACATTGGTATTGGTTCCGTAGTTGCTATACTTCTTGATATTTTGAGATAATGTCAAAACTTTTTATGTTGAAGAGTGTGGCTAGCGCGCAGAGCATATTCAATCAAATAAATGAGCTTTGCATTTTCATGACCTTAAAATACGTCTATGCTTTAAGCTGAATTTATACTTGATCGTTTTGGCCTCCGCGATTGGTATCGATTAATCGGCTTCAAGCTCTAAAAATGGAAGTAAATATTGAGCATGCAAGAGAATCGATTTTCTGCAAAAGCGATCGAGTATAAATTCAGCTTTATGGATTCCACATCAAGACACGCTAAAAAAAAAGCGTCTCAATTCAGAAGCTTTTTTAGGAACCACAGCCAAATTTGTCGCATCTTTGGATCGACCGTCGATGCTGCTTCAATAGTCAATTAAGGGGGTACTACACCCATTGATTTTTTTGTGCATTTTTTTGCATTTTGTGAAGAAATTACAAAAAAAAATTGGACAAAGTGGTATGCAAAATGAAGGGGCAAATCTTCTCGTTTTATTGGTGGCATCGGTATCAATGTAGCTTACATGCTTTTGAAGATAGAAGCCAAAAGGAGGTACATCACTGATGATTTAAATTCACTTCATTTTGGAAGCTTACTATCAACGGATTTCGTTAAAATTTTGGATATGTGTTGCTAACATATTAGGGAAATAAAGTTGATATGTAAAATGGGAATAAGTGGTTCCTGATTTCTTTTATGACTTCATGAACTTGGTGCTCCACAACTATCAAAAACGAACCGGTTAAAATGCTTCTATTTTCAATGTCGAGCTATATTTTGTATTTTGAACTTGTGACACTATGTCACTGAAACTTAATTAAGCTATAGGTAACAGGTTACCACAACCACACTACAGCAATGTTCAAAAAGATTGTATTTTTTGTCACCTATACCACCATATTAGGTAGTTTTCCGTAAGCTTCATTTTTATGATTTTGGTAACTATTTTATATTTATTTGCCCAATCCAACTCAACTAGGCAATCTAAATTGTACTCACCATTTACATCCAAAGGTATTTTAGTATATCCACCTCACACATTTCCATTATATATCCAGTAACAGACAAAATATCAAAATTGATGCCTCATTATGACATGTATGATATCCACAGACTATCACATGTATTCAAAATGGATGCCTGAATTTGACCTGAACCAATTGACCTATAACCTGACCTTTGATGACCTTATAGCCTTTTTTAATCTCTTTTCCTAACAACATATTATAGAAGATACATACATGGTGTAGTATTGAATTGTCTATGTGGAAGAGATTAGGGGGGTTATAATCAGTGAGTACATTTCTATAGATAGTATAACAAAGGATTTAATGTATTCTATTCATGTATTCTACTTGGACATGTTCAATAGAATTATATTATGGTTTGTTATGAAACACACATCTCAGTTACCAGGATACAGTAAACAAAAAAAAATATATAGGGCTAAAATGATTTTCTAAAATGGTTTAAAACCACTTTGTATGTAGAGATATTTTATAAGTTCAGGACATGAGATGATGAACATATAAATATACTTCATAAATTTACAACAACAAAAAGAAGATGGGTACTGATGAAAATCGGGGTATTAAATCGCCTTAATTGATTTCATAAATAACAAGGATCGACCAAACATCGAGAGTTGATCGAAAGATCAAACTAATTAGGTTAATATTGCCTTACCAGAAAGCAGATTTGCCGACAAGTGCCTAGTTTTGTGAATAACATGTATTTTTCTGTGCTTGTTTTTTCTCTATTATAGGTCAATGTCAAGGTGATCGCGAAGTGCTATGTGATAATAAATTTTGTATCGACTATAGAGGGCGCTGTGATGGCTACAACGACTGCGGTGACAATTCAGATGAGGCGGATGCCTGTAGTAAGTAAATTGGCTATTCCAGTGAAAATCCATACACCCTCTATATGGAAGACACGACCTTAATCTTCCACACAGAGTGGGTGAACAAGAAATGGGGTTACTTGAATGGGTGACTTCATTTGAAACCAACTTCCACTTTTCATAAGGGTCCATAAAAAGTACACCTTTACCTATATGTGTGATATACATTTCTGGAGTTATAAGCAACTTGTCAAAGGTCAAAATTCGACCTCTACATGGGTCAAAACCTGACAAATGCTCTGTTCGTCATAATGCAGACAATTATATTATTTGTATTGTGTAGGATGTTTCATCGCTAAATAGGTCAATGTGTTTATCTTTGTCCCCATGCTACCACGGTTAGAAGCATCCTGGATATGACAAACTATTCTTTATTTGAATTGTTTATAAAAGACGCAACAAATTGCCAATGTTGTTATATATTTTATAATTGATAAACAATAAACAATAACAAAGTAAATTAACCCCAAACATGATAGTTTTAATGTTTTAATCTTTCTCCAATAATTCACCCAACAGATAGATGCCCGTCGGACAACATTATCACCTTAGTTGAGTCCGGGACGCGCAAGATTATATGGACGCCTGGATATCCCAACCGGTATCCCAGCAATATGAAATGTTTTTGGTATATCAATTCGACCATCCCTAACTCTCGTGTCTCAGCCTACGTTCAGGATTTTAAACTGGAAGATAGTTACGACTGGTGGACTGCGGGTCAGGGGAATGATATTAGAGACTCCACATCGTTGTTAGCGAAGTTGAGCGGTGATCTAGAAATTTCTCGAGTCATGTCACCGTCCAACAAAATGTGGATAGAATTTAAGAGTGACAATCGGATTAGCAAAGCGGGATTCTGGCTTTATGTGCAACCAATTGCAGGAAAAGGTACGATATCTACGAGCAAATATCTGATTTCGTCCAAAACTTGTGATCCATGATCACAATTTAAAAAATATAAAGGCTACAACACCGGCAGGGACTTCCATGATAGAGACTTGCAACAATGAAGAGCCCGAAAGACACTTTTTAGCACTGTGGTTATGGACCACAAATTGTGGACGGAATCAGATATTTATATGACTCTGTGGAATTTTTGACTTCCCCCGAGCTTGGCAGAGCTTAGTAAAAACCAATCTACTATTCAACAAAGTAAAGATTTCCATGGTCCAATTTAGAGAGAAAAATTAACAAATGGGTAATGTTAAATATATAGATCAAAATATCCCCAAAGGTCGGGAAGGGGGAACCTTTGGGGCTATTTTCATGTGGGTCGTCTTCAAGGAAGAAGACCCACATGGATTTTCTATTTTCTTATGATGTTCAGTGACAATTTTTGTGGCCGTTTTTCTTACCTCTAGACAACTGCTCCGATTACGGTGATTATTTTCAATGCGATAATGACTTCTGTGTCAAGTCGTCAGCGACGTGTAACGGGTATAATGATTGCCTAGACAATTCAGATGAGACCAAATGCGGTGAGAATATTGATTGATTGAATGATTGTTTGATTGATTAATTCGTCGGGTGCATTTTTGACTTTTCTGAGAAAATTGGTATATAGTTCTTTTTTACGGAGCTCTTCTAATTCAACAAATTACGGACATCAATTTTTCCTAAATAGTTAGTTATAAAATATTAAATTTGAACTATCTATGATTTTTACAAAATACGTATTTCACATACTGATCTATCTCGAAAAAAACACGCATTTATAGAAAATCGCAATTGAAAATCTTCGTATTAAGTTTACCTTTCTATAATTTAATTAGACTATGGATTTTCATAAAAGTGGTTTAAAATTAAAGCATATACTTGTAAGATTTATTTAAGTGGAATTTTTAATTATATTTACGTATGCCATATTGCTTAAACCTACACGTAAGTTGTAGTTCTGTATGTGAAATAGTTAATTTCCCGATGTCGTATTTAAAATGCATCACATACTGGTCTATCTCGAGAAGCTTCAGGATAGACCAGTATGTGATGCGTCTAAATACACGTTACCGTTCGCGAAATCGAGATAGCCCCCAAGATAGACCAGTATGTGATGCCCTGTAAATACGATATAGGGAAATTAACAATTTCACATACTGAACTACAACTTTAGTGTAGTTTTAAGCAATATTGCATACGTAAATATAATTCAAGATTCCTCTTAAATAAATCTTACAAGTATATGCTTCAATTTAAAACCATTTTCATGAAAATCCATAGTCTAATTAAATTATAGAAAGGTAAACTTAATACGAAGATTTTCAATTGCGATTTTCTCGAAATGCGTGTTTTTCGAGATAGACCAGTATGTGATGCGTCCGACGAATTGATTGATCGATTAATTTGTTGGTTGATTGATTGATTAAAACTGCATGATAAGTGTATTGTTTAGTCTGTTCCACTTGATATAATATCATTGTAATTTATTGCATGATTGTTTGCGTAATATAATTGATTATGATTGAGTTCTGATTATTTGTAATCAGAGGCTCTAGCCTCGGGGGTCATGGTAAAGGAGCAATGCATTAATCAGCCCTATGATATGGATAGGGCCCTTATTCATAACCCATTCATTTTCGCTTTGCTCGGGGCTACTGAATCATCGGGGCCCTGCAACTTCGGGCCCCTGGACTTCGTCCATCGGCGAGCGTTTAATAAAAATACAATTTTATTATAAACAGAGACAATAAATTGTGGCGAGGGTCGTTATTGGTGTAGAGGTGATCACTACTGCATAAGTACGGACCACATATGTGACGGTATACAACATTGTACGCAGAATCACGATGAATTGAATTGCGGTGAGTATTAGTAGCGTAAGCCAGCACTTTTTCAAAGGGCGGGCAAAGGGGACAATGCAGCTTTTAAAGGGGGAAAAACTTGAGTACAAAAAGGCCGACAAGTTTTAAGTATCCGGGAGGCCAGAAGAGGGGGTAAGACTTCTCACAAAGGGGCAGCTGCCACCCTGGCTTTGCCAGTGAGTAGTATCTTCTTTCCTCCAATGGAGAAGAAAGAGGACGCGGAGAAATAAACTAGAAAACAAACAACAGTATAATTGTGGTAAGGATGACCATGATGATGAATTGATGATTATGATGATGATGATGTTGATAGTGGTGATATTGTTGATGATAAATATGATGATGATGATGATGATGACGTGATGATGACAACGATGATGTTTGTAGAGGTGATTGTAGTGATGTTGGTAGTGTTGATAATGATGATGATGATCATCATTATCATTATTATTAATTTTGTAAATTCATACAACTAGATCTATAAATTTCCACGTACATGCAGACGTTTAAAAACTACCAGTTTTCTTTTTCGATGCTATTGTTGCTATGAGGATCTGTGTACAGCTGGTGTTTTCTGCTGCTTGGCAACGGAGCCAGTTGATCTTCCTTCAGAAATCAGATTGTCAAAAACATGAACAGAGACGAGGGGCAATACAATATAAGTCATGTATTTGATGATCTGATTTCTGAAGAAAAATTAATTGGCAACTCCGTTACCACGCAGCAGAAAACACCAGCTGTACACAGATCATTATTGCAACAATGGCATCGATAAAAAAACAGATAGTTTCGAAACATCTGTATGTAGGCCTAAGTGGAATTTTAGTGGACTACCTGTATGAATAAATTTACAAATACCAATCTACTATGAACAGTCCTGATGAATATAACTATAATTATATTTATAGATAAACAGAAGTGCCCGCCAGGTTGCCGCTGTCACTATAGATCTGATGTTCTTGAAGATGGCGGTACGGAAAAAGTACTCGTTGTCAACTGCTCCATGGGCTGGGATTTCAGGACTTTTGTCAGATACCCTCAACAGATAAATACCATGTAAGCCACTCAATCGTATCTCAAGGTTCCCATTCAAATATTTTTTTCTCCATAGTGTGAATTTTCAACTAACGACGACATTGCCGATTTGAAGACTAAGCATGGTTTCTCAGTTTTGGGCTATTCCAGTTGAAATCCATATAAACCTTCATGGAAGACATGACTTTAAGTCATATAATCTCCCACACAGAGGGTGCAAATTGAAAATGGAGTCACCCATTCAGGTAACCCCCATTTGAAAAGATCATGTCTTCCATGCGAGGTGTATGGATTTCAACTGGAATAGTCCATTGCGTACATTAAGAGACCAGAGGACACTTTCCAACACCGGCTTGTATATGTATGGCGAAGTTTGTTGGTTTACACGATCACTCCGTGTGGAGACATATTTGGGTCCTGATGGGACCAGGCTAAAAAGAGAAAGAGAAATGGGAAACATATTTGAAGATATAGAATAACGCAAAGAAGGCCAATCCCTACAATCAAGTGAACAATTTTACTGTCAGCCTTTGGGTCAAGAGAAAGGAAATGTTTAATCCAATCTCAACTGCCACTTAGGCTGTGAGTTTAGGACAGCGTGTTGGGTGCAGCGATTGTGCTATTGCCTTGCATTAAGTCCCGGGTTCAAGCCCCGGCCGTGCCCAAGGACTGTATAGACGAATCCAACGAGCCAAGTCATGGTCAGGATTTGGTCGGCCATATTTGGGTACCCGCATGCACCAAACAGGTGTTGTGAGTACCCAATTGAATGGATTAAACCCGCTTAAAATTCGATGTTAGATTATTTTGTGTTGTAAACTGTCATCATTCTTTTGTCTACGTGTTACACGGGTGATAGAATGCAGTTTATAATACCAAAAAAACCCGCATCATCCCACATTTTAGGTGGGATAGTTGGGTACCCGTCGCGGCTAATGGCTGCCATTGAGGAGCAGGAATGCGTGAAATTGGATTCGTCTATACGCACTTGGTTTATCCCGATCTATGCTGGCTCGCGCAGGTTTTCTCCGGGATCTCGGGTTTCCTCCTGCTTTCAAAATCGGTGAAAAACTTCCTTCAGTTCACCCAATGGAATTTGGGGAGTTGCACAGATAATTGGTTGATGTTACAATCTAAATGTGAATAGCCGGTCTACATGTATAGGTAATGCAATCTGATTCTGACATCTGTGATTCTGATGATTCACCATGCAGTTGCAGCGAAATGACAGCGCTTTGAAAGCTCTGAAAAGATGCGTTACATTAAAATAGTTGTAAGATTTAAGCATGGTTGACAATTTGACAATTTGAGTGATTGTTGACCGGTTTTGTATATAATTGAATTGCGGCCTGACATTATGCGTGATTGTTGACTTGTTTTATATCATTTTACAGGCGACTATCTGGTGCTGATGTCTCAACTATTCCGTCTAACGCCGTATTTCGAAACTTTACTCTCATGAAGTATCTGTAAGTGTTCATCACAATTGGGCGCATTTTGGCAAAAGTGCCATTAAAAATGCCCAATTTAGGGCTAATTTGGGTGATATTTTTGGGTGATACGTGTATTTCCTATAACTTCTTTACGCACAGGCTTGGAGGTAAACTTCTCTATATTTCAAAACTATTCTCTCGCATGAAATATTTGTGTGTTTCCCTTTTGTCGCATATCAGAGAAATTACATACTTTTTTCCCCACGGTTGTTTGATGTGATCATTTATTAATTTTTATAAAATATTATTTTAATGTTCAATTCTAGACCTGAATAATACCAACAGCTATCACATTAATAAACCGTATATTACAAATATATTTTGTAACAATTTTTAACATAGATTTTTGTATCTATATCATTTTATTCAACTTTTTCTGCTTTTTGTGGTAATTTTGATTCTATCAAACTGTACATTTGTGTGCAAATTGAGGGCGCTATTAACATATATTTTTAATTCAAATTAGCCAAATAATATGAGTTATACCTTAAATTTCATGATAAAAAGTTTTTTCAAAATTCTCTTGTCATTTGTCAGTGTGTTCTAATACCATTTTACAAGTGTCTACCTCTTGTAAAGATGCAAACAAGATTTTAGATAAATAGCGCCATCATTGTTCAACGTTTCTTAAAATGACTCAGTGTTACACGCCGTCATACAACGTTTTTCCACGCGCTTTCGTGTGAATTATTCATTTACACTAAACTATAATCGATTCCCTTTTTACTAATTTGTGCATTCCAATCTCAACAGGTCTCTGGTGTCAAATGATATTACTAAAATCGAAGGTGGCGCTTTCATGGGTCTGGGATCACTTATATGGTTGTAAGTTCAAGAATAAAATGTTAATACAATTGAAATATCTACGTCTTCACGATGAAGGGACCACAAGATCGGGAGGGAGGGGAGTCTCGCTGATTGAAGGTATACGGGAATGTGCAACGGTTTTGGGGTACTTTTTCAGCGATTTTAGTATGCGTGGGTAGGTTTTCAGTGGAGACCAATGCACCCAATTGAGCGTATTTTAGCAAAAGTGCCATTAAAAGCGCCCAATTATGGCAAATTTGAGTGATTTTTTGGGTGCTAAAATTGGTATATTGATGGGTAGGAAAACAGCAAAAAGTAGGTATAGAGAAAGTCAGCATCTGAAAGTCTGCGTGGCATATCCCCATACAAAATTTTTCGCAGACCTCCCGTTTCCTACAAGACTATTTAAATAAATCCAGAAGTTAAACAAAATGTGATACGATAAAGCAAAATCAGTCGGAAGTCGGATATATTGATTTTCAGATATAGCCAAACAAAGACAATAATTTTTGTTTTGCATAATTGTTTTGGAAACCCTTCAACTGTTCTGTTCATATCTTTGGAATAAAATGTTCAATTTCGAAAATTGAACATGGCCGACTTCAGACTAATTTTGCTTGATCACACCACAATGTTGTTGATAGTCTATCGTGTTTTACAAACCTGGTCCACAATTTACAATTCATGTGCGTTCCGTCACAATAAGAGTGTTAATAGTGAGCCAGATTATCCGGTATTTAGCATGTTTAGCTGTACTGCCACGCAGTCTATATTTGTTTTAATGTTTTACTAACCATTGCAAATCTAGACTACGCGGCAGTTTAGCTAAATAACGGAAACATTGTCTCACTATAAACATGATAAACACGCTCAATGGCTCAATATGAGTGTGTTTATAGTGAGACAATCTTCCCGTTATTAAGCTAAACTGTCGCGAAGTCTACATTTGCAATGGTTAGTATTGATATGAACAAATATAGACTGCGTGACAGTCCAGCTAAATACCAGATAATCTGGCTCACTATAATCACGCTGTGTAAAAAACAAAGTATAGTTTGGAAGTTGCACTGGTGTCTAATCAACTCTCACAAAGCATGCAGATTATTCTAAACTTAAAGCCTTATTGTACGATCTTTTTCAGAATACACCTTTATTTTTTCAAAACCGATTTTTTGGCATATTTGTAATACTTACACATGTTCCAACTTACATCTATGAGCAAACTGTCAAATTCGCCCTATTTGTAGTAAAACAGGATGATTTTCTGTTGGTCCGACATATTATCATAATTTTTCAGATTATGATAATATGTCAAAACGATCGCAAATCTTAATCTCCAACGAAGCCAGTTAACCCAGTTTGGTTACGCTCCCTCCATGTGGAGGGAGCATACCCAAACTGGCTGCGTAGGCATGGTAGGAGACTAACTCGACGTGGTAATCCAAAAAGTGCGAGATATTTCGAGTGATTGAAGTTTATGATGTTGTTTCTTTGCAAATTTCCAATGTTTTTCGCATCCAAATGTATTGGGAACTTTCATAATGATTGCATATTATCAGTTTGGAAGAAAGAAAGAAAAATCCAAAAATTTAAAAAGATCGTACAATAAGGCTTTAAGGAGAACCCACAATGGTCCTGTATGTGGAACCATAAAAATAGTTCTGCAAAAACTGTCGAACAGCAAATGGTTCTGAAAATGCTAGAAAGAACCCTTTTAGATCTGAAAAGGGTTCTGGAAACGTCAGAAAGAACGATTTTGGAGTTCATTCAATTTTAAAGAACCTCTCTTCTCTCGAGGGTTCTACATACAGAACAGCCAAAAACCATTTTTTTCTCTAAGAGTGTACCACTCATTTTTAATAAATATTATGCTTGTAATTAATAATTATGCACTCTTTTAATACTCCTATAGAGACTTGTCAAACAACCGTTTCTCGCGGATTGAAAGTAGTGCGTTCATGGGACTGGTAAACTTGGAAATTTTGTAAGTCTAATATTCGAATTCTTTAGTAAATGAAATTGATGAGCACTATTTAAAATAACCAAACAGGTCACACAATAAACCGTGCACTTTTATGACACATCTTTTCGAGAAACTCGTTGAATAAGGGTGTGACGATTTATGATATGACCTGGATAGGGTATGCGTTTGTATCGCTCTATTGGTACATATTAATCATTCGTAATAAGCCATTATGATATGTGGTCTGCTGCGTGTTGCTACGAGAAATATTGGGGTCTGTGACAGATCTGTCAGAGACCCGCAAAATTTATCGTAGCGGGCGTGACATTTGCAGAACCAAATGGCAATCTTTGCATAGCATTCTTGAATATCGAACCATGTAAAAGTTGCAAGACATCAGCATGCATACATTTGATAAACGCGTGACGGACCTGAGGTCTGTAGTGGCCGTGACGGACCCGGGCCTCAATTTTTTGTATCAGCCATGGTATCAGCGGTCTTCTGGTCCGTCTTCTGGTTGTTTATTTAAAACCGTGTCATTGGTACGATATATTGATGTGATTTAAAAATCAAAAGGAGAATATGAAAAAGACAGATGTAATTATTACCCAGTCTACTACCGACAGTTTAAAGTTTACTTCTTTTTACCCTGTCTGCCTATCCTTACCAGGTTAATGTACAAAATACCATTAACTCAAGTGGACACAAGAGGAATGGATGGTTTAGAATCGCTTAAAGTCTGGTAAGTAATAATAGACAACTTCCGCATGTTTAGCCCGGCTACCTTGAGGTGACTCGGGCCTCAAGGAAGAACAGATGATTAATTGTGTTTTCAACTGATTGAGTGTCCCAGGTTAAAGAAGAAATAAAACAAAACAAACAAACAAAACAAAACTCGCCAAATATAGATTGCATATCACACGACAATGGATTGCTGGTTATAATGACCTCTGGAGTACATCATACCATGCAGTATTGGTATTTTAATAAGATTGTTGAGGTTTTATGTCATCCATTGTATTTACCAGTGTTATATTTATTTGTACCAGTACTTTTTTTTATTTATTGTAATTGAATTTTTAATAATTTTGCTTTCGATATTACAGGAGGTATACATAGGAGGTATACCTATAAGTAGGGGGGGGGGTAAACTTTGATGAAAATGGTTAAAAAAAAATGGGCCAGAAATTTCAAAAAGGCCTAAAAATCTAAAATATCAATCAGGGCGGCCAGCAGCCCACAGGGGGATAAGACTTTTCCCTGTCCGTCCATGGCTACGTGACAGACATGACGTTACCAGTGCCTTCAACAAAGCGTCCTTTTCACTGCACAATACAATTCCATCCTGAGGTTTTCCATCTCTTGCTGAGGTGACTACATAATAAACTGATTGTCATCCAGTGGCAGCACATAAGCGCTGGTGTATAATTTGCTTACGTTATAGGGGTTATGTTACTCGCATAGTGGATAATGTAATTATCTTTTCGACAGGTATCTACACCGAAACTTACCAAAGACGAAATCTGTAGAGCTTGGTGGTTTTACGTACGACGCCAGGACAGGTTACACATACGGCGACCCGACTTACACAGGAGTAAGGGGAATTGAAAATCTGTAAGTACACATGCTCAGTCGGTTGAGATGGTCACGAGGGGTCTCTTGTAATATCTTTGCTACCCAGCAAACACAAAACGTTTTCGACATCATTCGCAAAAGGTTATAAAAGGTTGTGAGAAACGTTTAAATGTCGGGTTATATAAAGGGTATATTAAGAGTATAAAACGTTTTCATAACCTTAAAAAACATTTTTTGATCTTCTACTGCTCAGCAAACAAAAATGTTTTACAGAAAACGTTTAAATGTCGGGTTATATAAAGGGTATACAAACGTTTTAATAACATTCCAAAAACATTCTTGAAAACTTGATACAAAACATTCTAAACAGAATGTTATTTTGGAATTGAAAAAATATTTTGCGAAAAATGTTTGGCCAAAATATTTTCAATAACGTTTTAAAAACGTTTTCATGACCTTTATATAACCCGACATTTAAATGTTATTAAAAGGTTTTGAAAAAAACATTTTAAAAACATTTCTGTGTTTGCTGGGTTCAAATATTTTAACATAATGTTATTTAAGTATTGACACAATATTTGGCAAAAATTTTGCAAAAATAGTTTACAATAACATTTTTTGAAAACATTTAAAAATATTGTTATAGTGTGTTTTCATACAAAACGTTTTAAAACGTTATCATGACCATTATATAACCCGACATTTTAATGTTATTAAAACGTTTTTACCTAAACCAAAAGCCAAAATATAACTCGTTTAAAACGTTTTTAAAACGTTTTTGTGTTTGCTGGGTACTGTACTACAATCCCTATTTAAATTCGTTGCCACACGTACCAGCAGTTGCAGTGACGGTATTCATTCTCAGTGGGATGAAATGGTCATGGGAAGAGGGAGTCTCTTGTAAAAGTGTCAACTAAGCGCGTTCCACATGGCTTCCGTGAGAGGGTGACGGTCCCGTGACCTCATACATTTCCAGTACTTGCTACTACAATCCTGGTGGAAATTCGTTGCCACACGTAGCAGCATTTGTTGTTACCAACATTTAGCTTTAACGCTCTCCCCTTCCCCAATCTAGCAATGTTGGCAGACTCTAATGGCGATGATGTTGTCCAACCCGACAATACAATAGGCATGATAGGGGAGCGGGGAGCGGGGGTATTAGGCAATTTGGTGTGGCAAAATTTTCCGCCAGGATTGTAGTACTTGTAAAAGATTACGTTACCATTGACTTTAACTTGAGTAGCATTTTCACGTCACTGAAGATTTCTATATATGTTACTGAGTTTACCTTATTTTTAAGTTGTCGTAGACATTGTAGAGCCGGAGTGAGGCCCCAGCAAACAAAAAACGTTTTCGACATCATTCGCAAAAGGTTATACTCTCGTGAATTTGTTGTGGCGGCCCTACATCATTTGCTTTTTGCTGTTAGCCAGTTGGTTAGTGCAATATGTTTCTGCATCTGCTGCTCATTAATCATTCCTTCATTGCATTACCCATCTTGGTGTTATTGTATTTTTCTTTTATCTTATATTATCTCGTGATTATCTTGTGTTTCATATTAATTTGTTTTTATGATAATGTTATCTGTACTTTTTATTGATGTTTTTATATTTTATCTGTACTATTATATTTTGTTTTAATATTGTTCAGCGCTTTGTGATCTTGTTTGATGTAAATGCGCTTTATAAAAATAAAGTATTATTATTATTATTAAAAGGTTGTCAGAAAACGTTTAAATGTCGGGTTATATAAAGGCTACATTAATGGTATAAAACGTTTTCATAACATTAAATAACATTTGTTGGTAATTTACTGCACAGCAAACACAAATGTTTTACAGAAAACATTTAAATGTCGGGTTATATAAAGGGTATAAAAACGTTTTAATAACATTCCAAAAACCTTTTTGAAAACTTGTTACAAATCATTCTAAACAGAATGTTATTTTTGGGTTGAAAAAATATTTTGCAAAAAATGTTTGCCCAAAATATTTACAATAACGTTTTTTAAATGTTTTCACGACCTTTATATAACCCGACAATTAAATGTTATTAAAACGTTTTGTAAAAAACATTTTAAGAATATTTCTGTGTTTGCTGGGTGCAAATATTTTAAAATAATGTTATTTAAGTGTTGACAAAATATTTGGCCAAAAATGTTTGCAAAAATAGTTTACAATGACATTTCGAAAACATTTTAAAAATATTGTTGTAGTGTGTTTTCATCAAAACGTTTAAAATCCATTTCATGACCTTTATATAACCCGACATTTTAATGAGATAGAATTAAACATACTAGTTTGCGTCTGACGTCACTGTCAATCAAACTCCTCCCCACGACCCTTGATTGGTTAGTAGCGCG